>NC_047085.1:383052410-383375660 GCF_902459505.1 Geotrypetes seraphini
TATTGTAATGTAGTATGGGATTTTACGGTTGAAACAATAAATCAATAGGGATGGACTATCATTTTTCAACTACTATTCATAGAAAATGTTAACAATATCTACCAAGTCATTGCACATTATTAACAAATGAATACAAGCAGAAAAAAAAAACATGATAATTAGGCAATAAGAATCAATTATTGAAGTTAAGAAGCACTTAATTGACATTACCTGCCCATCTGCCTTATACCTTATTCTACAACATATGCACTTAAATTTCTTAGCATGCAGCTTCAAGGGGAACATAGACGTGGAAGGAGCATGGATGAGTTGGGTGCAGTTTTATAGAAAGGACTGATTCAATATGTGGCATCTAAAAATTAGGCGCCGACTAGTGAGGTGCTAAGCGCAATTCTGTAAAAGTTAGGTGCACTTTACAGAATCAAGACTAGTGTCGCCTAAGAGGCCATAGGCTTCGCTAGGCATCCTAACTTTTAGGTGCACCATATTTAGGCCAGGGTTGTTTGTTTTTTTTACCTAAATGTGTACACCTAAGTTAGGCATTTTCTGGCACCTAAGGAACAGGTGCCTATATACAAAACAAGCCCACTATCTGCCCCTATAGGTGCCTTGGACTAGGTGCCTACCTCAAGAGGTAGGTGTCTACTAAGTTAGTTGCCTAACAACCAATTAAGTGCAATTTAACATGAGAAAAGACTAAATAGATTAGAGCTCTTCAGCTTGGAAAAGGGACGATTGAGGGGAGATATGATTGAAGTCTACAAAATCCTGAGTAGAATAGAACGGGTACAAGTGGATCGATTTTTCTCTCTGTCAAAAATTGCAAAGACTAGGAGACACTCGATGAAGTTACAGGGAAATACTTTTAAAATCAATAGGAGGAAATATTTTTTCACTCAAAGAATAGTTAAGCTCTGGAACGCATTGCCAGAGGTTGTGGTAAGAGTGGATAGCAGGTTTTAAGAAAGGTTTGGACAGTTTCCTGGAGGAAAAGTCTATAGTCTGTTATTGAGAAAGACATGGGGGAAACCACTGTTTGCCCTGGATCGGTAGCATGGAATGTTGCTACTCTTTAGGATTCTAGAATCTTGTTACTCTCTGGGTTTCTGGAATCTTACGAGTCTTTGGGATTCTATATGGAATGATGCTACTCTTTGGATTTTTTCCAGGCCCTAGTGATCTGGATTGGCTACTGTGAGAACAGGCTACTGGACTTGATGGACCATTGGTCTGACCTAGTAAGGCTATTCTTATGTTTTTATGGTCTTATATTAATTATGAGGTGCTGATTGTCAATTTTCAGTGCCGATTAAGCTTATTAATTAAACAATTAAGTTAGGTGCCTTCAAGCACTGGTGTAGATGTGTAACTTTAGGTGCCATTTATAGCATTTCCCTGTCAATGCATTCTAAGCTAGTATTATGTAAAGGTTGTTCCATGCAGTGTGCCCTATACAGAATACAAACAATGCGCTGCATTTAAGTGCCTATCTTTGGGCGCCATTAACAGAATTGAGCCCATAATGTACAATTTTTCCAAAGAATGTGCACTATTATTGGCAAGAGACAAAATGGCCAAATGAAAATGAATACAACAGAAATTCCTAAAAATGAGGTGGGAAATGTCACAAAATGAAAGTGTTCTGGCTGCCCATCCCTTTAAAACAAATGTTCTGTAAAGTTCAGCCCTGTCTTGTCATCTTTTGGCACTCATTATCTGCACATATCTTGGTGCCCATTAAAATATATTTCCTACTTCTGAATGGCTCTTGGCTCCTTCAGATATGTTCTAAGTAACATATGAGCTGACTGAGCATCTTGGTCAGAGATTGAACAAATAGAGTCAATAATCAAGAGGAACTACTCTTTAAGCTGCTGATTTTCAAGAGGGTAATTTTATAACAGTATTTTTGCACTTTTTAAAAAAAATAATTTTTATTGGTCAGAAAATAAGATGAACATACAAAACAAGCCAACATGGCACAAATAGTAGGTGGAGATATAATATCAGGTACAAAGCGGACAAGATAACGGGAGGGAGGCCGAAGCCCCACATTCCCCCCAATACCAGTCCCCATCAACCCAAACACAAAACTAGTAGCAAAGAACAAGTAAGGAAATGTGTAAAATGACTTTCTGAGGCACTGCCAACACATGTTTGCCACATTTTTCAGAAGTTAAGTGAGACTGTTGGTGATGTGTCATTCATTTCTTCATGGATCTCTGTGATTAAATTCATTTTAACACAATAGGATCGTATCCAGTAGATCCTTGATGCAGGCATTCCACTGAAACATGGACTGTGTTGGGTCTTCTAATAAAATCACATTTTGGTGCCAACCTACTCTTGAAGGTTTATTATGCTTTCGCCCACATTTGGCTTGACCCTTTGTACTTTGGTTGTTAAAATTACCCAGCATAAAAATATATACAATGACCAGAACACACATTATTTTATAGAGTTTTAAGCAGAGATGGGATGAATCCCAATTTATATATTAAGGGCTAAATTCTATATACCGTATTTGCCGGCGTATAAGACGACTGGGCGTATAAGACGACCCCCCAACTTTTACAGTTAAAATATAGAGTTTGTTATATACTCGCCATATAAGACTACCCCTTCTTCCGCACACCTTCTGCACAACAAATAAAACTTAAAAGAACATCAGAATTTATTTCAACAATTTTAATTAATTCACTAAAGCTGAATAGAACAATAAACCCATGGGAGCTGCCATGCTATTTGTTTTCTAAACTGTTAACCAAACTGAAACTGTCAATGATAGAAGGAAGATAACACATAGAGGGAGAGAGCAAGTGCCGGGCAAGTCCCTAGCAAGTTTGCTGGCATGACAGTTTCCCTTTAAAAGCCTTCAAAAGCCTCCTGTTCACCCCCGCAACTTCCTTAAGGGCTAGACTCCACACACGGCCGCATGTGCGAGAGACGTAGTAAAGAGAAAAGGGGTGGGGCCAGAGCGCCGCTGCTTCCCGCTGCGCAGGATGAAGGAGCTGGCACCCTTGTCACACTGATGTCCCGCCATGGCCCCGCTGATGTCCCGGCAGGTTTACTAGTACCGTAAGCACCGTAAGGAGGTAAGGAAGGAGATGTTAGGGCATGTAAAGTAAGGGCATGTAAACCAGTGTTCTTCAACCTTTTTACACCCGTGGACCGGCAGAAATAAAAGAATTATTTTGTGGACCGGCAAACTACTAAGACCGAAATTTTAAAAAACACATTTTCGCCCCATCTCCGCAAGCTCGGTCCCCACAAACCATCTGATCCCATCTGCACAAGCCTCAGTTATGATTTTATATTGAACGTATTTTATTAAAGTATAAAAAGAAACAATATTCTGTACAATTGTCATTTTATAAATATAAATATTCAGAACAAGGACCAACAAAACCCCTGTCTCCCCTCCCCTTCACATATATCCCCTCTACTATCAAGAAAACTGAACAAGCCAAATTATTACAGAATGCTACACAGAAATATCATGCTAACAGAATACTGCAGTCACACATGACAGGAATAGTGTTAGGCTTTGCAGTCCACAGTTATGTCTCTAGCAGGATATATATTTCAAATCTGATATATTGTAATGACAAAATAGAAATAAAATGATTTTTTTCTACCTTTTGTGGTCTCTGCTTTCATCTTCTTTCCACTCTTCCTTCCAGCATCTGCCCATTCCATCCACTGTCTGGCCTCTCCTCCTTCCATATGTATCTGACTTCTTTCTATGCCCCTCTCCCCTTTCCATCCAGCCTGTGCCTCCTCTCTCCTTTTTACATCATTCATTCCAGCTTCACTGCTTTCTTCATTTTTATTTCTCCTACACCAGATCTAGCATCTTTATCCCTCTCTCATTTCTCTGCTGACCCCATTTCCAGCATCAATCTCTCTCTACTTTCTCATTCCTGTCTCTCCCCTTTCCCTCCTCTAATCTCCCTGCCAGCTGTTTCCTTCCTTTTTACCTTCTCCCTTCCCTCCTCCCCCCTATCCAACAGTAGCTCTCTTCCCAACTCTTTCCCTCTTCCCCTCCCAGCAGCATCTCTCTTTCTACCTCTCTCCAGGTGCAGTAGCAGCTCTCCCTTTATCCATCAGCTTCCCAGCCTCCAACAGTGGCTTCCTCTCCTTCCAGCAGCTCTCAGTACTTGCCTGCAGCAGTGATTTCCTTAGGCAGCCTTGGGTCCGTTGCCGCCTCTGAGGAAAGGGGAAGTTGCCAAAGTGAATCACTGCCCTGGTAAGTACAGAGCTGCTAGGAGAGGAGACAGCCACTGTTGAAGGCTCCCCATGATCTTACTCCTGCTGTGCCCTGCACATTCGCGACCCCCCCCCCCCCAAGCCGGCAAAAACAGCTTTGCACCGCAGGCCCAGCCGCCCAAGACGAGTCGGAGGCCCCTACCCGCCGCATCCTGCACGTGGGCAGACTCAGCACAAATGCTGCTGATGGCCCCAATCGACACGCTGACCTCCCCGCGCACGCTGACCATCTTCTCTCTGCCTGCACTTTCCCCGCGGCCCTCTTCGGCGACTCAGCAGGGGCAGCGATCAAGACAGGCTGCAAACGTCGGGACCTTCCCTCTCTGAGTCCCGCCTATTTTGTTTCAACTTCCTGTTTCCGCATAGGCGAGACTCACAGAGGGAATGACCGCCTGTCTTGATCTCCCGAGGCTGGGAGGAACAGAAGATTTCTGCAAACACCATCGGGGCAGAAAATTTAACGGGTCCATCTCGCCGGTCCTGTGCGGACCGGCAGGAATTTTCTGCGGACCGGCACCGGTCCGCGGACCGGCGGTTGAAGAACTGTGATGTAAACAGTACCCGGCGTATAAGACGACCCCCGACTTTGGGGAGGATTTTAAGGTACTGAAAAGTCGTCTTATACGCCGGCAAATACGGTATATTGCTCCCAAAATTGCTGTTCTTTAGGCTATGTGGCTCATAATCGAAATGGAAATACGTCTAAAAACCCGCCTAAATCGGCACTTGGACAATCAAAAAGACAGGTCGTTCAAGTGCTGATAATCGAAACTGGTTTTAGACGTATCTAAAAGCAGCTTAGGCATTTTTACTGCCGCTGTATGCCCAGAGTTGAAAGGGACATGTTAGGAGGAGTGGTGAGGGTGAGATTTGGGCAGGACATGGGCCAACCTAGTCTTAGTTTTATGAGGCTGCTTGGATGGAACTTATACGTAGTGACTTAGGTGATCTAAAAACAGGTCTCAGCACCCAGAAGGTATCCAAAATGACCAGATAACCACTGCAGACACAAAGTACAGACCCCACACACACTCCCCCAGTCATCACTGCCCCCCCCCAACACTGCCATAAAAATCAGAATAAAAATGTACATACCTGCCACCAGAACATCAGCACCTGGAATAGGAAAGCCTAGTAGAGCTGCAAACTGGTCTCTTAAATAGCCTGGGAGGGGGGGGGGGGGGCTAGTGAACCATAGAGAGGAGGACCCAGGCCCATAAGCCACTCTAACCACTGCTTTCATGCTGGAAAATGTAAGTCCCCCAAACCCTACTGCACTGCCATATAGGTAGCACCTGCAGCCATAAGGGCTATTGGGGTTGTAGACAGGTGGGTAGAGTAGGTTTTTGGGGTGTTTTAGGGGTCTCACCATGACCTGCAAGGGAGTTGTGGTGAGATGTTTATGTGGCACCCTTATTGTGAAGTTCACAGCAGTGCCCTGTACTCTGTTGCCATATCTGGGTGGCCAGTCCATCACTTTGCTGACCTCTCCCAGGTCTAAAAGATCTTGTTCTAGGCGTTTGGGTCTTGGACGATTTTTGGATGAGAATGAGGTATAAAGATAGACGACTTAGCAGTCTGGACAATCAAACGGCTGGATGTAGAAGTAGACAATTCTCAAAAAAAAAATAAAATTGGGGGATATATTTTTGGGGAATGGACTTTAGACGCTGCCAACTTTGGGCGACTAGTGTTCTAGGCCCAAAATGAATTTAGATGTATTTTTTGATTATGCCCCTCCATACTTAAAGTTAGGCCCAGTTTATAGAATAGCAATTATGCCCAGGAACCATGGCTAAATTTAGGCACACTAACTTGTGCAGATGCTCACGTTATATCTATAACATCAACTTCACACCATTGAAAACCAAGAACCAAATCATAAAGACAAAGTGGAGAAAAACAGACCGCAATAACTTTGGCTCCCAGACTCACTTATGTGTCCATTGGAGCCTGTATCATCGCAGGTCTGTAAAAAAAAGACTCCACTTCACTTAAACATGAATAATAAACTTTCAATCACAACTTGGTAACTTTTCAATTGTACATTCTTCAGTAAAAAGTTCACAACAATGAAACCTCTGTGATGATACAGCCTCCAATGGACACGTGAGTGAGTCTGGGAGCCAAAGTTATTGCGGTCTGTTTTTCTCCACTTTGCCTTTATGATTTGGTTCTTGGTTTTGAATGATGTGAAGTCCCAACAATTCTTCAATAGCAGTACGTTTAGATTTTGAATTGATATTATAAATTTAGGCACAGACATTTGTGCTAATGGAAATAGGTTGTGAATGCCTGCATCTCAATTGAGGAAAAATATAACTAGCACAAAAAATCCTATCTAATAGTGTCAAAAATTCTTATAACACAATTCACTAACTGTAGGAAAAGGAACTCATTTATTTATTTATTTATTCAATTTTCTATACCATTCTCCCAGGGGAGCTCAGAATGGTTACATGCATTTATTCAGGTACTGAAGCATTTTTCCCTCTCTGTCTCGGCGGGCTCACAATCTATCTAACATACCTGGGGCAAAGGGGGAGATTAAGTGACTTGTCCAGGGTCAAAAGGAGCAGCGTGGGTTTGACAAGCCTCAAGGTGCTGAGGCTGTAGCTGTAACCAGTGCGCCACACTCTCCAAAGCATTCATAAAAGGTGATATATACATTGGGGTTTACCTTGAACACATCACAGATCCTAAAAAAAAACTCCAGACAAACAATTCCTAATCCCTGTCAACAACAGTTCATAACCCTAGTTCAGTTCACCAATGGGGGAATCATATAGAGTTATCCTTCACACAACTTTATCTTCAAAAGAAAAATAAACTTTCTAGAAACCAAAACACTTATCTATGTAGAAGTTTCAAGTTTCAAGTTTATTTAAAATTTCTTATACCACCTAATCAAGCCTTCTAGGTGGTGTACAAAAGCGCTGAAACAATGTGTTAAATAAAATACATTTTAAACAAACAAAAACAGAAGTGATGACAACTTTTAAAGACGTTAACAAAAGGGAAGGAAGGGTTAGAACTACAATTGATAAAGAGAAAGAGAACATGCAAGGGGAAAAAACCCCAGAAGGAAAGGGGAGCTGGAGGTAAAAAACCTTTCTAGAATCTGTCGCCCTTAAAAGGACAGTTTAGGTTTCAAAGGCATCGAGAAAGAGAAATGTTTTTAACTTCATCTTAAAGTTGGCAAGAGATGATTTTTCGCGTAAGTAATTCGTGATACTGTTCCCAAGAGCGGGGGCACTAACTAAGAAAATTGTAGACCTAATTGTGCTTATATGCTTCAATGAAGGGATAGTAAGTAGGTTACGGTGCCTGTGATGAAAAGTCTTCTATAAAGCTGCTAGCACTTCATTAGTGCCACATAACATATAAAGTCCAGCGTCCCAACAAGAGTTCCTTGTTTCGACCAAAGCTCAGCCGCTTCAGTGGACTAGCTCTCAAAAACAACATTAAATACAGCTTTCATAATAATAATAATGAACAGTTGTAATCTAATACACCTATCTACAAAACATTCTACATCTCTAGTGATGCTAGATATCACTGACACCATTTTTGACGTTACAATGCAGCTTTGGAGACACATCGGGCGAAGAATTCCTTCTACACAGATAAGTGTTTTGGTTCTTAGAAGGTTTTTTTTCCCTCTGAAGATGAAGTTGTGTGAAGGATAACTCTATATGATTCCCCCATTGTCATACTAAATCAGGGTTATGAACTATTGTTGAACTGGGGTTAGGAATTGTTGAGGAACCTAGCATTAGAACACATATGTCTGAAGTTTTTTTAGGACCTGTGATATGTTCAAAGTGAACTCCAATGTTCTACGGATCACTTGTTATGAACTTTTTGGCAATGAAACCCTTTTTCCTCCAGTTAGTGAACTGTGTTATGAGATTTTTTTGACACAATTGGATAGGATTTTTTTGTGCTAGTTACTATTAGCATGTACACCAGATTGTATGTGCTAACTGCTTGTGATGCACCCTAACACTTGCAAAAGTGCTGACACACTTTAGTATACAAGCCATGATGGGTTAGAGGGTATATATTTTCCAGGCGTAATGAGGCTTTAACCTATCTGATGAGTTTTCCTGCAACAGTGCCAATTAATACCAAAATAGGGTGATGGTTTTAGAAAGGTGGACTGAACACCAATCCGTTCAGGTCTAGAGTAAAGCCATCACCTCTTTTCACATAGAATACCAAACAGCTTTCAAATGATAATGATTACCCTTTATTTGCATCATGTTGTAGAAGTAGAAGGTGCAATAACCCTTCGACCATTGATCCCATTAATTACCCCCACATTCTGTAGAGGTCATCCGAAGTTGAGACTGCAAGGGGATCTGATTGAGACTTTTAAGATAATAAAAGGAGTCGACAAGATAGAGCAGGATAAAAAGTTCTTTACGATGTCAAATGTGACCAGGACAAGAGGTCACGGACTGAAGCTGAGGGGAGACAAGCCCAAGACAAATGCCAGGAAGTTCTGCTTCACACAGCGAGTGGTGGACACCTGGAACGCTCTCCCATTGGAGGTTGCTGCGGAACCCACTGTTCTTGGTTGCGGGGTCGCAAATAGTTAGGTTTTTTTGGTAGGCAAACTGCTGCATTTTGCACGGGTTGTAATCTTTGTAGATGCTTTATAGACAGCCCCTCTAATAGTGAATTGCAATAGTCTATGCAGGATAAGACATAGGCGTAGACATATTAAGATGCAGTGTTATAGAATTTGGAGGTTGTCTAGCTTGCACATGAGGATTTATACCAGGTGTGGGAAGGCATTAAGTTCATGAACTCAAAGATGGGCACAGGAATTCACTTTTAAGCATGATTCTATAAAAGGAACTCCACTCAGGGAAGGAGTAAAACGCGGTCCTGACGTACCTGACGGATCTAAAACCGCACGTCTTTACAAATCTGAGGTCCGTGTCCGTGCCGCTCTTAGTTTCTGTTTCTTACAGACCTCTATGAGATTTTAGTGCTGACAGATCCGTCTCAGCATAGGGAGGGAAAAGTATTAGGATCCGTCAGCGCTAAAATCTCATCGAGGTCTGTCAGAGCCAGAGACTAGTGCTGGAGTGGCAGAGCAGAAGCCTTCTTATGTATAGGTTTAAGTCTGCCGGATCTTATTAGAGTTTTAAGTAAGGGTACACTATAATGAATCAGGCTTCCTGGATCGCAAATTGGAGGTCTCTTTCAGGAGATCCAGAAAACCCGGCGCTTAACAGGGCTGTTTAACTGTTTTGCGCTGCTTATCCTTTAAGCCCGACATAGGATTTGGCTCTGACAGATCTCGATGAGATTTTAGCGCTGACGGATCCTAATACTTTTCCCTCCCTATGCTGAGACGGATCCGTCAGCGCTAAAATTTCATAGAGGTCTGTAAGAGACAGAAACTACGAGCGGCACGGACACGGACCTCAGATTTTAGATCCGCGAGGTCCATCAGGTCCGTGAGGTCCGCGTTTTACCCCTTCCCCTCCACTCAGAGTGCTCTTTATAGAACAGTGCTTAGTGCAGATTTTTCCGGGTGCCTGTTTTTCAGCATCATTTACTGAATCCAGCCCTTAGTTCTTCCCTCCTTCTGAGCTTAACAAAAGTACAAAGTATAATGCTGCCAGAAGTGCTCTGGAAAACTCTGTTTCCTTTCACTCACTGCTCCGGTTCTTCATCTCTTATACATCCCTGGTGTCCTCAGATACAATGAATAGGTGATTCGTGTGTGTGTTACCCATGACTAAAGAAAACTTTTGTCTCAGACTCCTGATGTTCAGTGCAATAGACTACATAAGACAGCATAGACACGGTCCCAAATGTATTGTTGGTGCACATCTTTCAATACATTAAACATGGATAGACAAACTCACTATATTTCTTGTGATCATAATTCTGTCCTGCTTTGTCATCAAGGCTTTCTCCCCGACAGCCCAATATGAGGTCCCAGATGCTTGTAGTCTGAGTTTCTGCTGTAGTTAGATTGCAAATTTGAATCCCATTGGTATAGTAGCAAGCAAGATGATATTCAAAGTCATAGACTTTCAGGTTTACACCTCTGCCAAAGTAATACAAAAATATTTAAGGAATAATGTTCATCTCAGAGACAAAATTTAAAGTTTCAAATGTTTATATCAGTGTTTTACATATGAACTATGCGTTAGATTCACTAACCTGCCCGATCGTGACCGGCAATATTCTAATGGGGGCAATCGGAGGAATGTCCCCATCTGCCGACACAGATTGCTAGTGTGCGATCCTGACGCATGCGCAGACCATCTGTAGATGGTCTGAGCATAAGTCTAAGACCCCTCTGAGCCGCAACTTTTTTAAACTTTAACTTTTTACTTTTAGTAGCCCAGCGAGACTGTGGTTTTAACCCGCTTTAAACCCATGGGTTAAAACCACAGGCTCAAAGTACGAGGAAGGGCAGGAGAGATTCGGGGGAGCAGGCAGGAGAGATTCGGAGAAGAGCAGGGTGGCGATTCGGGAGAGAGCAGGGTGGCAATTCGGGGCGGCAGGCAGGAGAGATTTGGGGCAGAGCAGGCAGGAGAGATTCGGGGCAGCTGAGAGCAGGGCAGGAAGCAGGGCGGCAATGGAGCTCGAGAGTCAGAAAGGATGTTTGTGACTGGTCCCCAGCAGTCGCTTCTTGGGTTGATCGGCCAGCCCAGTCGAATCGCGAAATTTGTTTTGTGAATTGCGTCCCTGCCTACTTTGCATGCTGTTCCCCTCATTTGCATCGGAATCAGATCAGCAGAGAGGTAAGTGAATTGGGCTGGAGTAAAATTGGGTCACAAAGGGGTCACAAACCGATCGGTTTGCTTAGTGAATCTAGTCCTACGAGGGGCCGCTGAAAAGTTCACAGCCCAACCAAGATGAGAATGATGTGGCGCCATGAAATTAACAAGTTATTCCACACCTTTCTTGACACTTTTCCTTTCATTTCATTGAAATGAAAAGTGTCAAGAAGAGTGTGAAATCGCTTGTAAGGTTCATGACTCCACTTCATTCTCTTCTTGGTTGGGGCTGAGAACTTTTCAGCGGCCCCTCATAGGCTTTCAATCTATGTAATTGATCAAAGCACTTCTTATGCAGCTGTTTATTAAAATAAGTGGGAGATAGTATGGAAAAGGTGAGAACAGCCTGGAAGACATTACAAACTTTCAAGAAACTAACATAGTAACATAGTAACATAGTAGATGACGGCAGATAAAGACCCGAATGGTCCATCCAGTCTGCCCAACCTGATTCAATTTAAAAATTTTTTTTTTTTTTTCTTCTTAGCTATTTCTGGGCGAGAATCCAAAGCTTTTCCCGGTACTGTGCTTGGGTTCCAACTGCCGAAATCTCTGTTAAGACTTACTCTAGCCCATCTACACCCTCCCAGCCATTGAAGCCCTCCCCTGCCCATCCTCCTCCAAACGGCCATGCACAGACACAGACCGTACAAGTCTGCCCAGTAACTGGCCTAGTTCAATCTTTAATATTATTTTCTGATTCTAAATCTTCTGTGTTCATCCCACGCTTCTTTGAACTCAGTCACAGTTTTACTCTCCACCACCTCTCTCGGGAGCACATTCCAGGCATCCACTACCCTCTGCGTAAAGTAGAATTTCCTAACATTGCCCCTGAATCTACCACCCCTCAACCTCAAATTATGTCCTCTGGTTTTACCATTTTCCTTTCTCTAACTGATGGTAAGAAGGGTTTTCTTTATGTCTGGATATCAGTTACAAGTGGAATCTATCAAGCTTGCTTTCTTAAGGGAAAAAATGTGCTAATAATTATAGCTGCACTCAACCATTCCCCCCTCCCCATTTCCAAAGTATGATATTCCAGCCATTTTAAGTTACAGATATGCCTCTTGTGCATTATTAAATTGGTTTCAAATATTTATTGGTAATTTTATAAATATAAGTGTACAGTATATGCTGCAGTTTCCTTCACCAATCTGGGCATGTAAGCTGTTTGTTGTATTCTTAAGCATGTCTCATCATCTTTTACACACAAGGCAGGTTTAAAAAAAAAAATCTTTTACACCCTGACCCACTTTTTACACGACAGAGGCACGCGTAAAGTTTAAGTTCGCCTGCCTCTGCTTCAAAGTACTATATGGTCTAGCCCCTAAATTCATAACAGACCTTTTCACCTTCTCCACCAACAAACACAAGAGAAGCTCACATCTGAACTTCGTTTCCCCCCCCAGTCAGAGGTTGCAAACTAAAAAACACACCACGAACACCTTCTCTCACATCAAGCAGCATTATGGGGCAAAGACCTAGAACAATTGCTTTCGCCCACCACTTACGAGGAATTCAGGAAGCGCCTAAAAACATACCTGTTCCTGAAGTACCTAGACAACTGACCCGCACACCTCTCTCAATAACGGTTTTCTTGACCTATTCTCACTCTCTTCCCTCTTAATTCTCTCATTTTGTACCTCTTGTAATCTTTTGTAAATCGCATAGAACTTCACAGTATTGCAGTATATAAACTGTTATTATTATTAAATACATGTTGTGTTATGTTTACTTGGATATCTTTAAAAGTCTGTTTCTAACTGCATAGGCACTTTGCAATCAGGCATTTTAGGAATTTATCTGCTATGGCTCCCTTTGATTTCTGTTCAGTATCATCAGTAATACAATTTGTATGTTCAAACTTTATGGGATCCTTTTATCAAGCTGCGGCAAGGGTTTAACGCACGTAATACCGCGTGTTAAACTGCCTGCCGCGCTAGCCGCTAACGCCTGCATTGAGCAGGCATTCGTTTTTTAGCCAGTCGCGGAGGGTTAGCGCGTGATGAAATGTCCAACGCGCTAAGCCCGCTAGAGCAGCTTGATAAAAGGAGCCCTATATGTTATTTTAATTTGTACTAGTTTAGATGCGTATTCTTTTAGGCAATCTTAAGATATTTTGGGGCTCATTTTCAAAACAGAAAAATGTCCCAAAAAGTGACATAAATGACATTTTTCTCACTAAAACGTACAGATTGCTATTTTTTTATTATTATTTATTCTCTCTTAGTTTCCTAATTTACATCACCAACAATTGAAGACAAACAAGAAATTCCTGAAATACAATAAACCTCAAAATAGATAGGGAATATTTAACATCCTTTGCCCACAACTTTTAAGCAATTGTGATCCAAAATTTAGGAAAAATTAATCTCTATAGGTTAATGTAAGAACAAAAAAAGAGCAATCAGCCCTGGGGCCCTTCTCCCTCCCAGTCTACAGCAAACATATAAGATTTACACTATGACATTAATTTCTTCTCTGGCACATAGAAATTCCTCAAGCTGCTTATGGTCAAAGAATTGAAATTGTTTACCTTCATGAACAATACGTATAACAATTACAAGGAAATCTTAACACAAAATTAGCAGATATAGCCTGCACCCTAGTCCGAAGTGCCAGGAAGGCTTTTTGCCTTATCTGTGTATCTCTTACCAAATCAGGGAATACTCTTATTTTAGATCCTAAGAACTGAGAGGGGCATAATAAAAAAAAACGTCTAAGTCCCCTTTTGGCCTAAGTCCTTAAACGTTCAAAGCAGAAGCAGGGAAAGTGTCCATAACCAAAACAAACGTCCTTGTTTTGATTATGGCCTGCCTCTACTAAACGCCCAGATCACCACTACGTCTACAAGTACACCCCCCACGACGTCTACACTTTTTGGCCATAATGAACCAAAAAAACGCCTAAGCCCCAAACGTCCAACAGAAGGGCTTTTAGGCGAAGGAGGAGCCAGGCCTTCGCCTAAAAGCTGGATTCTGCAACCGGTGTCTGTCAAAAACAACACCGGTTACAGAAGCCCCCCCCACAACGATCCAGACAGGAGGGTGCCCAAGCCCTCCTGCCATGTCGAACAGCGAACCCCCCCTCCCCCCGACAACATCGGGGCAAGAGGGAGCCCAAGCCCTCTTGCCACGGCGATCGTGCCCCCCCCCCCGACTCGATCTGGCCAGGAGGGAGCCCAAGCTCTCCTGGCCCCAGCGACCCCCCCCCCCCCTCTGATTCAACGGGCCAGGAGAGAGCTCAAGCTCTCCTGGACCCAGCAACCCCCTCTCCTGGCCCTACGACCCCCCCCCCACTGGATTGGGCCAGGAGGGAGCCCAAGCCCCCCTGGCCCCAGCAACCCCCTACCCCCCACCCCCCACTACAATACGGGCAGGAGGGATCCCAGGCCCTCCTGCCCTCGACACAACCGCCCTCCTCCCAACGACCGCCCCCCCATAACCCCTGATTGGAACCCCCCTGCCGACCTGCGACCCCCCCGGCCAGACTGTCGGGTGCCAAGCCCGCCCATCCGGCAGGCCAGCCGGGTCCATAATGGGGCCGGATTGGCCCAGGTGGAAGAAACCCCGCCCATAGGTGGGGCCTGAGGCGCCTGGGCCAATCAGAATAGGCCCGGGAACCTTAGGCCCCTCATGTCGGTGGGGCCTTAGGCACATGGGCCTATTCTGATTGGTCCAGGCGCCTCAGGCCCCACCTGTGGACAGGGTTTCTTTCACCTGGGCCAATCCGGCTCCATTCTGGCCCCAGCTGGCCTGCCGGACAGGCGGGCTTGGCACCCATCCATCTGGCCAACTTACAGGTATGGGGAAGGGGTGGGGGGGTCATGGGGGATCGTGGGTCGGCGGGGGGATCCGATCGGGGGTTTTGGGGGGGCATTCATTGGGGGAGGGGGGTAGTGTCGAGGGCAGATTGGCCTGGGATCCTCCTGCCCATATTGTAATCAGAGGTGGTCGCCGGGGCCAGAGAGCTTGGGCTCTCTCCTGGCCCGTTGAATCAGGGGTGGGGGTCGCCAGGGCCAGGAGAGCTTGGGCTCTCTCCTGGCCCGTTGAATCAGAGGAAAGGTTGCCGGGGCCAGGAGAGCTTGGGCTCTCTGCTGGCCCGTTAAATCGGAAGGGGGGTCACGGGGCCAGGAGGGTTTGGGCTCTCTCCTGGCCAGATCGAGTCGGGGGGGGGGCACAATCGCTGGGGCAAGAGGGCTTGGGCTCCCTCTTGCCCCGATATCTTTGGGGGGTATTGTATCGCGGCAGGAGAGATTGGCCATCTCCCCTGCCGCGATGCGATCACTCCTGTACCCAAACTGCCACAACCCGTGACAGGAGAGATTGGGCATCTCTCCTGCCGCGGATCGCGACAGTTAGGGTAGAGGGGTGATTGCATCGCAGTAGGGGAGATGAGGCATCTCTCCTGCCGCGATGGTTGCGGTGGGTAGGTTGCCGGGCTGCTGAACTGATCGCGTCAGCAGCCATCAGCTCAGCGGCCCCTTTTTCGGCAATTAGACCTGGTTTGACTTCGTCTAAGTCAAAAAGGTCTAAGTGCCGACTAGGCAACCTGTAAATGTTTTGGTTATACCTGTTGTATGCCTAGGTGTAGGTCGGCCCACCTCCCGCCCACTGCCCACCCTTTCCCCTCCTCTGAATACGCCTTTTTTCTCTCTGTGCGTCTAGAGGCAGGGGAAAAGCCTAAGTTGTTTTTAGATACGTCTAAAAACCAGCTTTGGTTATGGGTACTTGGACGATCAGGCTTTTTGATCGTCCAAGTAGCCATTTAGGACACTTTTTAGACGTTTTTTTTTTTTTATTATGAACCCCTGAGAGTCCAAGGTTCCTTTTACTAAGGTGTGCTAGCGTTTTTAGCGCACGCACGAAATTACCGCGCGGTACGCTTCTAGAATAACGCCAGTTCAATGCTGGCGTTAAGGTCTAGCGCGCACAGCAATTTAGTGCGCGCTATTCTGCGCATTAAGGCCCTAACACACCTTAGTAAAAGGAGCCCCAAGTATCTAAAGGAAAGCTTTAGAACATTATTGCAGTCTAATTCAAAAGTGAAGGAAACCACTAATGTAGTTCTAAAAGTTACCACTTCCACAGTGGACTCCAAAAAGGCAATGAGTCCCAGGAGTTCTTCTTTTTCTCAGCTGTAGCCTCCAGGCCAACAGAAATGCTTCAACCCTGAAGATATTGAGCTCGTGTAATAGGAGGAAGTGCCTCTGAAAGCATCCTCAAAACTTCCACCAGAAATTTCTTAAACATATCTGCAGCTGGAATTAGTGGAGACTTAGGAAAATTCAAGAATCTTCGATTAAATCACCTCGATTGACTTTCAATGTTTTGCAATATAATTTCTATCTTTTACCACCGAGGATTCACAGGTATCCACTACCTGGACTCTAGCCCTTAAAGAGTCCATTTCTTGTCCATGTTGGGTGGCAACCTGCGTTTGCACCAAGACTGCATCAGAAATATTTTTCAAATCTGAACTATTTTGTCTAACTTCTTTTAATAGAGAAGATTGTAAGCCATTAATGGCACCCCACAGTGATTCAAGTGTCACAACAGCTGGTCTTAATATCTCTTGCTTCTCTGAAACCAGAGTTATCTGGGTCTTAGCTTTCATTAGATTACTCGCTGTTTCCTGACCCAAGGTTTTGGAAGCAGCATGCATCAGTTCTTCTTCCTTTTAGAGAAAACTCCAAACCCTCAGAAGTCCGCCCCCCTCCCCCCCCCTCCCTTGCTCGCAGGGGATATTATCCTGTTCAGATTCCCCCGCTGAATACCGGGCTTCTGGTGAACTTTCACCCAGGCGCGGAGAAGCCGTTTGTTCTACGGGGCTTAGAGATACCCTGTTCAAACTGCTGCCCAAAATCAAAGTTTCGGGCGTGACTGAAGGAGAAGAGGTCACCGGTCCCACTGGAGCTCAGAAGTAGTCAAGAGGAGACTGTCTCATTCCCGGAGTGGATGGTGCCACCCGGGGAGGCTCCCGTACTTTTCCTCTCTTCTTCCACATCGAAAAGACAAAAGGGAAGCAAGGTATGGCAGGCTAACTCCTCAAAACATCGAGCCCTGCTCGTGCATCTTTACAATGCGGCCTTTCAGTATGCCTCTACAGTGTGACCTTTCAGCGCATCCTTTCACCACAGCGCCATTTTGGATCTGTCTAAAGAGACCCAGATTGCTATTTTTTTTAAACCCATTTTCTATGCTGTTTGCATCTAAATCTCAAAGGGGCATGCTTTGGGTGGGCTTATAATTTGGACATTTGTCTGCAATAATGGAACATTGTAGAAAACGTCCAGGTCAAAATTTGGACATTTGAGGCTAGACCCATTTCAGTAATGAATAAATGCCAAAAAGGTGCACAAACTGACCAGATGAACCCTGGAGGGATTAAGACATGAGCGCATCCCACCCAATGATCCCTCTAAGAATTGGCTGGGTGCATGCAGATTTTTTTCTTATGTGAGAGACAAGTTCTAAAAAAATATTCCATGTTTGCAACAAATTCTATAAAACCAACAATTTTCCAAATTTTCAAGTATTTTTGTACAATCTTTGAGCAATGCTCCTAGAATGTATGAGCGATTACCCATGTGCTCATCTTAGAGAGAACCTTGTTTCCACCTCCTAAAGATGTGAATTAAACAGTACATACCAGCCTGTATGACAGCTTCAGATGTCATGTCCAGTCCTATTAGAGCAGCAAGCAGGTTCCTGGAGAAGCCTACTGGTTGGTGCAGTGGATTATAGAGATGGGGACCCAGGCCCATATCCCACTCTAACTAGTACACTTATGATAGAACATGATACCCCTCTAAAACCCACCCAAAATCTACTGTATTTACATATAGGTGACACCTGCAGGCATAAGGGCTATTGTTGTGGTGTACAATTTGGTACAGTAGATTTTGGATGGCTCACCGTACAATAAAAAGGGGTTATGGTGAGATGTGTACCTGGGACTTTTTATGTGAAGTTCACTGCAGTGCACCCCTAGGCTGCCCCACTGCTCTGCTGGGATGCCTGTACTACCAGTTTACTGAGAATGCTGGTCCCTCCTACATCCTAATGGCTTGTTTGAGTGCATTTTTCTTTCGGGTGTTTTATGTTCAAAACGATAGATGTACTGAGCACAATAACATCTAAGAAACTGCCATTTTCAAAACACAAAGACAGATGTTTTTGGAAAATGGTCATGCTTGCTGATGGATTTTCAGACATTTTCCACAAAACTTCCAAACTCGGGTTTAGACTTCACATCGAAAATGCCCCTCTATATGTTTTTAATTATGTATATATGTATGTATGTACGTATGTATTTATTCAATTTATTAGTTATGTTCTTATTATATGGATATTATACAGTATTTATTATTTGTGTTTTATAGTATTGCAGCACTTGAGGCAGCCTCTTTAGGCAAAACACAGCTGAGTCAGACATGGTTTTGACCATTCCGCTACTGTTGCTTTAAAAGTTGTCTGCATTTAGAATACTCTTAGACCTTGGTCTTTTGTCTGGTCTGCTCCATATCTCTGGCCAGCTGGATCTTTTTGACCGCTTGCCTATCTGTTTTCTTGGACTATGCTGGGGGGAGGTTCCTTTATCTTTATTTCCTTTTGTTAAATCAATAACAAAATAAAAGTACATCAAAATACAAACAAGAAAGTTAATATAACAGAAAAATTAGTAGTACTGATCTAGTACACATTATTGGGGCTGTCTTGCACCTTTGCAACAAGAAATGGTAATAAAAAAAGAAAAAATACTGTCGCACCAGGCAATAATAAGGCCTAAATTTATGAATTGAGTTAAGGGCAACAGTTAATCAGCTGGCTGGGTTGGACAGCAGAGGAGTAGGATTAAAGATTAAAAGCTATATCAAAAAGGTGGGGTTTCAGTCTGCTTTTAAACAAGGGAAGGGAAGGGCTTGATGGACAAACTCGGGTAATTTATTCCAGGCATAGGGGGCAGCTAGATGAAAGGAATGACTGTAACCATGACATCCTGTTTATCTGTCTTGCCTGTTTAGATTGTAAGCTCTTTCGAGCTAAGACTCTGTACAGCGCTGCGTACGTCTGGTAGTGCTGTAGAAATAATTAATAGTGGTAGTAGTTATCAACCTCAACATTAGTCTTCTCAAGTAAATGTTTATTTTTAAGAAAATTTTCTAATTGAGATGGATCTACAAATATAAATCTATATGTTCCTTAAGATATTTATATGGAAATTTAAGGAAGAAAGAAGCTCCCACAGCAAGAACCTTATGTTTGAGCTGTAAAAACTGTTTCCTCCGAAACTGAGCCTGTCTGGCAACGTCAGGGAAAACTCTCAACTGCTGACCACAAAACTGGACTATGCTGTTTTTATAGCAAAGGGTATAGAGTTGTTTGGCAAACTGATCAGGTTAAAGGCAGCAAGACACCTTCATTAGAAATGCCAGATGTATGGCTGTTATCGTTACCAATATGTTTGAATGCACTGATATGAGTCAAACACATGATAATTTTAATTCATACCATATGCTCTAAGGGGACAGTCTAAGCCAAGCCTAGATTCACCGTATATAGTGTCACAGTCCTATCCTGAAGGTGCAGCTTGTGCCAGAACAGGCTTTTGCTAAACCTGGGTTAGCCATACAGAGAGCTAACCACGGGGATAGGATTGTGACCAAACATAGAGAGAAATCTATGTTGCCCTTGTTTCCTGATGGAACTGATCTCCAGGGAATAGAGGAAGGTGAGGAGAACAGCTTAGAACAGCCTAGGAGGAATTCTCCTCCCTCTGTGAGTTCTCAGCTGAGGGGAATAATTAAAAGCCCCAGGAAAGCTAAACAAACTGTGCAGGCTGCCCCTCCCCCTCAGAGAGCAGGGCGTGTTCACCTTGACCATTTAGAGGCTGCTCTGAGAAGGAAAAAGGCAGTCTACTCTAAGCCAGCCCAGAGAGAGGTCTCTCCTGATTGTTCTCCTGAGTTCCAGGACGTAGAAATGATTGAAGCAGACACAGACCCTGTGGCCAGCCAGTCAGCAGTGCCAGAACCCATGGACTGTTTAGAGCCTACCGGACTGCCTGAAGATATCTTCATGGAAGAGAGTTAAGTGGCAGGGCTGGGTAGTGTGAAATAGAACAGTATCTCTTTGCTGGTATATGGTTTAGGAAAGGTGTTCTGCTGGGAACTGAAAGGGACTTGTGCTGGCTTGTTTATTTAAAGAAGAAAAAAAAAAGACGTTTTTGTTTTCTGAACTAAAGGTTCTAGGGTTGCATGGACTGTGACTGTTATAGTGTGCAGGAAGGAAGTAAGGTATGGGGAGAATCCACTTTCCATACTGGTTGGGTTTGTGGGGCCATTTGTGGCATTCTGTACTAACAGAAAGTTTAATTGTGGATTCACTTACTCCCCTCCCCCACCAGCTGCGATTGAACTGGTTGGGACCAAGCCTGCCTACTTCTAAGGCTTGGACACAGCACAGTAGTGCTTGTTAACATTGCTCTGCTTACTGGACTGCCTTTAAAGCAGTAGTGCTTTGGAATTGACCCTTTTTTCCTTCTCAAGTCATTAGGATTGCAGAGGGTGTTTAGGATACTGTTATATAATTACCTGATGAAGGTGAGAGCTGAGTTCTGACTTTGTTTTTTACTATCAGCTCTATTTTTGTTTGCTGGACTTATGTTTTGTTTGGGAGCTGAGGCTTATTGAAAGTCAACCCTGGGCATCAAATCCCAATAAAGTGATTGGTATTTGAAAAGTAAACTGACTCTTTTTGATTTTGTGTTTCATGCCTGAGAGTGAATTTGGACCAGCAGGACTTCCTTCTTTACGGGAAGCACGCGGAAGGAGCGCTATCGTGAGCGGGGATAAGGACCTAACGGAGTCATAGGTACCGGCCTCGCTACAATAGTCTGTGAAGATGTAGATCTGGTATGATAAAGAAAATGAAGACTGAATTTCAGGTATTCAGTGAAAAGAGAATTGGGAATGGCTCTGCCTACTGCTTTTGGGATGGAGCTGGATGTGGACACTTGCCCTATCAAAACATAACAGTTCAGATGGACTTTGAGAAATAAACCCCTAAATTCAGGGCTTAGTAAGGAAATACATGGTACACAATGTCAGCCTAGAGGCCTCTGGGAGATTATATCAATCTGACCCTGGCATGGGAAGGCAGATAGACCCTTAGTGCAGGGAAACTGTTTTAAGTAGCCCTGATTGATATATTTTAAGTTTCAAGTAGCCCTGATTGAATCATGGCTAGCTAAAAGGTGTTAATGTCTGATTAAGAGGGTGCTTAGGACAATGGTGCACAGATCAAGCCAGAGACTTAATCCCATCACCATGCTTACAGGTATCTCACCCTCCTTTGTTAATTAAATTAACCATTGTCTCAAACAGTTTGCAAATTCTAAACAGAAAGATACTGGGGCATACAGGTTTCTATATTGAGTCAAGGTATAAAAGCCTGCTCTCTGCAACACACATCTCTCTCTTTTTCTATGCAGCTATCAAGACCTCTCTCTCTCTTTCTATCTAACTACCTCTTGGCTCTTTGCTTGGCACTCTGGTTCTGTCTTGGCTCCCCCTCTCTCGGCCTATCCTTCCCTTTATCTATCTAACACGAAGCTTCCTAGAACTACAAGCTTCTATGTCCTGACCTCTGTAAGGCAGTGAGACTGCTTGCTCTCTGCTTAAGTGTAATGCTCTCTGCTTAATTGTAATGCTTATAAATATTACTTTTCTGTAAGACTATTTCTATAATATATTCTTTATATAATCACCCCTGGCTGTGCTTCTTATTTGATTCTATCCCTAACGAAACTTCTGTGAAGGAACTGAACCTGGGACCTGGCGTTTGTCAGTACGCCTTTCACTTAACCCCTACCACCTAATATTGTGGGGGCCACTTTCAAACTGACAGTGACCACTGGAGAGATTAAGGCATCATTCCTCCTTATCCCATTGAAATGCATTGGGACATTTTTTAGGGGAGGGGCTTATTTCTCTGGAACCTCTAGTCTGCTTTAGCCCATTTTCAAACTTGACCGGTTTTACCATCATGCTAAGTTTCATCCCATTTTGTCAAATTTTTGGAGTTATAAACTTGTTATTTTCATTTTGTAAAACTGCTTTGAATATGGATAAGGTGGGATATCAAATTTTAATAAACTTGGTAAACTTGGAAACTTGAATTATCATTTTTCAAGTTCAAATTCTTTTTTTTTGTAAATCTTTATTCATTTTTATACGTACAATAAGTGTGATAATTTGCACATTTGCACATTGAGAATATCACTTAATATTCAGCAATAATACCAATCATAAAATCTTATCTTCCTCCCTTCCCACCCCTTCATATATTTGCACCTTGTTGTGCTAAAGCAGTTGGATATTATTAGGCCTGGCTCAGGGAGCCTATTTTTTAAAGATACAAGAGTTTCAGTGTTGTCTTAATAAAATAAATCCAACAAGAAGAGACACTGGAGATGTAAAATCCAACCAAATGTTCAGAAATCCTTTATTTGCAGTTTGTATCAAAGTTTAAAATAAGCAAAGTTCCAAAAGACAAAGTCCCGACTAGGATCAGAGTTTCGATGATACCATCGCCTTCCTCAGGGGACGGTTGTAAATGTGTCGGCATCTCTTCATCCAAAAGGAAGGAGATGGTATCGCCGAAACTCCAATGCCTCTTCTTGTAGGATTTGCTATGCTTCGAGGCTTGGTACCTTCTTTCCCCTTCCCTATATGTCTTAATAAAATAATCATCTTTTTGGACTAAAAAGAAATAAGAAGACTCCATATAATACAGAATACCACTGTAAAGATTATATTCAATGCAAAGAAATCCGACCATGTTACCCCCCTTTTGCAAGAAGCCCACTGGTTGCCAGTGGAACACAGAATCACTTACAAAATTCTTCTGTTAACATTTAAGACCAGCCAAAATAATCATCCCAAATTTATTAATCATCTTCTTATCCCTTATAAACCTTCTAAGACTCTAAGATCAACAGCCAAAAATCTTTTTTCTATTCCGTCACTGAAGTATATAAATACAATGAGGTCTACCATTTTCTCTGTTACCGCTCCCTCTCTTTGGAATAGTATCTCAAATTACTTACGTGAAGAATCAAGTCTTAATAATTTCAAGACGAAGCTAAAGACATTTCTCTTTCTTGATGCCTTCGAGACCTAACTGTCCTTTTAAGGGCAATTGAGTTTGATTTTATTTATAGCTGCCCATCCTATTGTTTTTCTCCCTAATTGTTCTCTTTTACTTTGACTATTGTAGTTCTTACCCTTTTAATAACAATAATAATAATAATAACTTTATTTTTGTATACTGCAATATCACAAAACAGTTCAGAGCGGTTTACAATGCAAGAGACTGTACATATACAGTGAAGATACAATACAAGAGAATGTACAATGCAGTAGAGAGCAGTTAACCATGCAAGAGACTGTGCATATACATCGAAGATATTTATACAGCGAAGATACCATGCAAGGGAATGTACATATACAGGGAAGCTATTTATGCAGTGCAGATACAATGCAAGGGTTGCAAGAGACTGAATACTGTCAAATGAGAGAGGTGGGTAGAATTTGGTTATTGGGCAGGGAGGGGTTGGAGGAATTTATCAAAGAGGTAAGATTTGAGAGATTTCCTGAAGGATGAGTAAGATGGGGCACATGAGATGAGGGTGGTCAGGCAATCAGTCCATCTGCCAGCTTGGAATGAGAGAGTTTTGTTAAGGAATCTTTTGTAGATGCAACCCTTTGGAGATGGGTAGGTAAACAGATAGGCATTGCGTGTGCGATTGGTCCCTGGGAACGCAAAGTGGTGTGACAGGTATATCGGGGACGAGCCAGTTATGGTTTTGAAGCAGAGGCAGGTGAATTTGAAGATGACTCTCGCTTTTATTGGAAGCCAGTGAAGTTTTCTGTAGTAAGGGGTAATATGGTCTGATTTTTTGAGGCCATAGATGAGGCGGACGGTGGTGTTTTGGATGTCTCAGACATTTGGTGGTTTTCTTGTAGGAGCCCAAATATATGATATTGCAGTAATCCTGGGTGCTTAAGATTAGGGCTTGGACCAGCAGTCTGAAGGAGGGGAAGTCGAAGTAATGTTTGATGGTACGGAGTTTCCAGAGGGTGTAAAAGCATTTTTTGACCTGGGCATTGGTGTGATCTTCGAAGGTCAGACAGCGGTCTAGGGTGACTCCAAGAATTTTGATGTTGGAATTGATAGGGTAGGTTAGACCGTTAAGTTGTAGGGTGGTGGTTGTTAATTTGTGGTTGGGACTTGCAAGAAAGAATAGTTTTTTCTGGATTTAGTTTTAGTTTGAACCGAGTGGTCCAATCTTCGACCATGGTGAGTACTGATGAGATGTTTTGTTCTGTTTCTTGTGACAATGAGGAGATGGGGATGACGATTGTAATGTCATCTGCATAGATGTATGATTTCAGCTTTTGGTTTGATAACATGTGTCCCAGCGATGCCATGTAGATGTTGAATAGGGAAGGTGATAGGGGGGAGCCTTGGGGAACTCCACAGGGATTGGACCAGGTATGGGAGAAGGTTCCTTCATTGTGGACTTGGTAGGTGCGGTTTTTTAGGAAGCCTGTGAGCCAAGTTAATACCTGTCCCGAGATGCCTATAGAGTCGAGGCAACTAAGCAAAATGTCATGGTCTACAAGGTCAAAGGCACTACTGAGATCAAACTGGAGTAGCAGTGCGCTGTTTACCTGGGAGAATAGTTGGAGGAGGTAGTCAGTTAGTGATGCTAGGACGGTTTCCGTGCTGTGGTTAGTGCGGAATCCTGACTGGGAGTCATGAAGGATGTTAAACTTCTCGAGGTGACCCATGAGGTCCTGGTTGACGAGGCCTTCCATAATTTTGAGGAAGAAGGGTATGTTGTTCCCGTTAGTCTTTGTTTGAAAAATCTCCAAAAGCTATTGTTATTGTTAGGTGACGCTCTGTCATCTTAAATTTGTATTTTAGCTAAAGTATGTTTTTATGATTTTGTACACCGCCTAAAAGGTTGATTGGGCAGTATAAGAAATTTTAAATAAACTTGAAACTTGACTTCTCAAATAGGTGTCTTCTTATAAGTTTCAAGTTTATTAAAATTTTGATAAAATGCAAATCAAGTTTTCTAAGAGTTTTACACTTTGTATAAAAAGGGGAAAACAATGAACAAATAAGTACCGACTAAACAATACATCACACACGTGAAACAATAGGAAAGTGGGGAGAACTACAATTTAAAAGTAAAGAAAACAAGAAGGGTAAACCACAATAGGGAAGCAAGGGAGGCCAGATTATTAAATGACCTAGGCTGATTCCAAGTCTTTTCAACAGTTATATGCATCACAGAAGAGATAGCACTTTAAATTTCTCTAGATTTTTTTTCCGACCTGATATGAAGTGGTAGGGAGTTCCATACTGTGGGGGCCGTCATTGCAAATGAGGTGGCCCGACGCGTGCTGATGATTTTCAGGGATGGTGTATAAAGGAGATGTGATGAAGACCATGTGGAATAAGGAGTTTGTGAATAAAGGCCAATTCATTAATATTTTGTGTCTTGAAAGAAAGAATAGCTATTTTATATATAATAGGATGTGATATTGGTAGCCAATGTGCACTTTTCAGCAGAGGAGTAACATGATCAAATTTCTTTTTGTTACTAATAATTTTAATGGCTATATTTTGTTACTAATAATTTTAATGGTTCTACATACTAAGGGGCTCATAATCGAAAGAGAAAAACATCCAAAAACCGGCCTAAGTTGGCACTTGGACGAACATTTCTCAAAAACGTCCAAGTGCCGAAAATAAAAATGGGTTTTGGACGTATTTCTAAATGACCTAGGCCTTCATAGTGCCGCTCAACGTCCAAAGCTAAACTGGGCATTTCGGGAGGCGTGTAAAGGGCAGGAGTTGGGCGGGATGTTGTCTGGCTTAGACTTAGTCGTACAGCATGTATAACCGAAAGTTATACAGCCCAGGATCAACGGAACTTGGACGTTGTGACTTAGACCATGTAAAACTTGGTCTAATACACAAAAACCCACCTAAACTCACCAGATAAGCATTGCAAACAGATAACACAGACCCCCTTACACTAACCCAGTGATCACCCCCCCCCCAATAAAAAGTTTATTCACAACTTTAAATTTCAGCCTCCAGACCATCATCACCTGGCCGCCTGGCATAGGAAAGCCTAGTCGTCTAGCACAGAGGCAGCTGAAGTCATCTTGGGGGTGTGTTAGGGACCCATAGAGAGGAGAACCCATGCCCATAAGCCCCTGTAATCACTGCATTGATACTTAAACATGTGCACTGCCCTACACACCCCCAAAACCCTTTTTTACTGGCATATAAGTGGCTCCTGCAGCCATAGGGGCTATTGGGGTGGTAGATAAGTGGGTCTAGGGGATTCTGGAGGTGGTTTGGGGGGCTCACCATCACCTATAAGGGAGCTGTAGTGAGGAAAAGCCATGGCACCCTTTTTGTGAAGTTCACAGCAGTGCCCTGTAAGGTACCCCACTATTTAGGTGGCATGTCTGGGTGTGCAGTCCATCACTTTGCAGACCCCTCCCATGTACAACAGGGCTTCTTCTAGGTGTTTTGGACTTGGAAGGAAAGTTGGACGGAAATGTGGTATAAAAATGACAATTTAGTGGCTTGGACGATCAGATTGACAGGACGTATAATTAGATGATTTTCGAAAATAAAAAAAAGTTGGACGTATCTTTCGAAAATGCGTCTTAGACTCTTTTTAACTTTGGACGACTTGCGAGATGGACATAAATGGACTTAGACGTCCCTTTCGATTATGCCCCTCTAATTGTATAATATGGTGTAATCTCTGTAATATTTTTCTGTATTCAAACAAATGTACTACACTGTTGTAGTTTATAAAATAATAATCATAATTTTAATAGCTGTATTTTGTATTAGTTGTAAACGGCGAATATCTTTTTGGTGTCACATTGGCCTGCTTTGTGGTTAGTGGCGTAGTAAGAGGGGTGCGAGGGGGGGTGGTCCACCCTGGGCATGGTCTTCCTTGGGGTGCCGGCACCCCTCATCCTCTCAACCCCCCTTTCCACTGCTCCCCCTGCTGCACACGTGCACACCTGTGCCCCTTCCCTGTACCTTTTTAACTTCAGCGTGAGCAGCGATGAACTTATTGCCCACATCGGCTTTGGCTCTTTCTCTGATGTCACTTCCGGGAGGAAGTTATGTGAGAGAAAATGCCAAAGCTGAAGCGGGCAGCATGTTCATCACTACTCACACCAAAGTTTAAAAAGTACGAGGAAAGGATGTGGGCACGCTCGTGCGGCAGGGAGGAGAGGCCACAGGTGCCAGTCACCCTCGCTACACCACTGTTTGTGGTATCTGATCTTGTATCTTTTTTGGGATTGTGCCTGAATTATGAAATAGATTGCCATTATCTGTACATGCTGAGGGTTCCCTGAAAAAAGTTAAAATTTTGTTAGAAACAAACTGCATTTCAGAACACTTTTGGTGTAGAGCTTTCAGAATGGTGGCGGAGATTTGTCTAGTGGTTATCAGTAAATATATGGTAGACATTCTTGTTGAGTGAATGATTACTTTATTGAATGAAAATATTAGGTGCTTTTCTGTTATTTCAGTATATTTTCTTAAATATTTTATATTCTAAAAGGTTATGATCTATAAAAAGCATGGCGGTATATCAAATTTTAATAAACTATAAACTTTCTCTATGGATTGATTCTTGCCTATGACATCTGACCTAGCTTATCAATATAGCATCATTCACAATAGAACTGAATAATATATGCTAAGTTGGAGAAGAAACATGAATAGGATCCCCTTATTCCAATTATTATTCTCATTTTTCACTTTAACCTGTGTGAGAGTCCTTCAACTCCATTGCTGCCAGCGAGGGGGCGTTGCTTCAATATTTTGTTTTCAATTATTAGGGACAACAGGTCCCCTAGAGTCCTGCAGAGCTTGCCTGTCCCTCACCACAGTGCTAGGCAGGAACACTGATATGGGTGTGGAGTTTTGTGGGATTTGCTGGCACAGTAATGTGCTAGAGGTCTAATCCATTATTTATGAATCGCATGAATTGCACTAATGCCATGTAGTTCAAGGAGATTTACATAAAAAAGCCATACACAGGCAAATCAGAATGTATAGAATTTAAAATGAAAACACTAAGCTATACCATGTAAAAAGTTTTCAACTTTTTATGGAACTTCAGATAATTAGATTCAGTTCTTATCTGCACAGCTAAAGACATGTCATTCTTCTCCTTTTAAGTTTCTGTTAGAAGTTTGCCTTTAACTAATTCTTGTTTCAGGTTAAGTGGTTGATAGAGGATTACTAATGGCAGTACAGGGAATATCGCTTTCATTGACCATCACAGCTTTCCAGAAAACAGATGATTATGATTCCCTGGTTCCTCCTTTGTTCTCAAGACTGCCAGTATGAACAGGTCAATAGATACACGACCTGCTAACGGGATACAGAGTAGCCCAATAAGACTGCATTACTTAAAATCTTAAAGTGGTCAGACCCTCTCAAGAAAAAAAAAAAAAAAGCTGCCGTCAGTGACCCAGCAATACAAGTGTACAGCGGAATGAGGGTTTTGTCATACTCTATACAGAGGATTTAAAAAACACTCTTAAATTGAGAATGCTTTGTATATCCTTAACATCAAGTCAGAAACAATTGCAGATACTCTGACACTCAGACTTCAGGTCTCCAGCACAAAGACAAATAATAATGGTTGCCTAGATTGATTTTAGAAACATATCACGCATGAGAGAAAACAATACTGTTATTGTAAAGATATAGAATATTTCATACCACTTTTATTCAGATTTAATACATATGATGTTAATTTTAGTCAACTTAAAAGTTACCTACTCTAAGAGTCTCGGAGAGGGCAGAAGCCAGCAAACCTAAGAGCATGCACAGATGCTCAAGGCCCTGCTCCGATCCAGTCAGTGCATAACTTTTAAGCTTGTGCTGAGGAAGCAAATACCAGTAATTATAGAGATGATTATAGGATGATCGGGGGGGAGGGAGGAGTGGGAATGTTGGTTGCAGTGGTGTCGGTAAAGAAATGTTGGTTGCTGTGAGGGGGTTGAAGGCAGGAAATGTTGGCTGCTGTGCTGGTGTCAGGGTCTGGGGACCCCACAAACACCATTATACGAAGAGCTAATTATCAGATGATCAGGGGAGGTGGGACATTGGCTGCTGTGGCAATGGCATCGGAGTCGGGGGTTGGGGGTTGGAAAGAAATGTTGGGTGCTGAGGAGGTTGGAGGTGGGAAATGTTGGCTGATGTGACATTGGCGTCGGAGTTGGGGGGGGGGGTTCACAAAGAAATGTCAGTTGTTATGAGGGGTTGGAGGCAATTGTGATGAGGACTAGTGTAGGAGAATAGGGTGAGGTTGAAGAAAAATTCAAGTTTCAAGTTTCAAGTTTATTAAAAAGCTTTTTAAACCGCTTACTCGAATTTCTAAGTGGTGTACAGTGTCAAATTACATGAAGGCGTATTTAAAACATAAAAACATATAAAAACGGGAAAAACTGGATAAACAATATTGGACAGACTAATGCCAGTCATTGAGTGGCATGGAGAGATGAGAGGCTCAAATATAAACCGGGACCACTATTTTTGGCCTTTTTTGGGGGACAAAAATAATCTCAGTTTATATTCGAGTATATATGGCTGTGTGCTGTTGTTGGGGAGTGACCTGGATGTCCCTGCGAACTTACTGAAATGTTTTTTCATGTGTGTTAAGTATACAAATTAGGCATGCGCCTAGGACTGAAATATCTAAGGGGGCCCTATCAGATATGCTCAGCATTCAAAAAGCTAAGGTTGGTAACTGTTTAGATCAGGGTTGTCCAAAGTTGGTCCTTGAGGGCCACAATCCAGTCGGGTTTTTAGGATTTACCCAATGAGATCTATTTGTTTGCATTGTTTCCATTGTATGCAAATAGATGTCATATACCCAACCTGGTGAGGCTGACGTTGGACATCCCTGGCTCAGATTTTTTCAGGATTATACAGATTTTTGCATTAATGTCAGGAAGACAAAAGGATGGCTAAAGTGCCTACAGCTCACTAATCCTCCCCCTGTGTGAGTGAGCCTGTCTTGCCTGCTTCCAATGCAACTAGTAGCAAGGACTGAGAGTAGGATCTAATCTACAAGAAGGCAGCTCTAGTCACAAGAACGGAGGAGGTGTGCCAGGAGAAAGTTCCTGTGCTGGTAAAATGAGATGGGAGGCTAACATTGATTCAAGCGTTGAAAGCTAAGGGGCTCATAATCGAAAGAGAAAAACGTCCAAAAACCGGCCTAAGTTGGCACTTGGACGAACATTTCTCAAAAACGTCCAAGCGCCGATAATAAAACCAAGTTTTGGACGATATGGTTCTCCAACCTAGTGGCTGAGAAAATAAAGGCGAAAGAGTTGGCGTTCATGAAATATAAAAAAACCCAAGAAGAGGAGAGCAGAAAGGACTACAGGGTGAAACTGAAAGAAGCCAAGAGAGAGATACGTTTGGCGAAGGCACAGGCGGAAGAACAAATGGCTAAAAATGTAAAAAAGGGAGATAAAAAGTTTTTCTGATATATTAGTGAAAGGAGGAAGATAAAAAATGGAATTGCTAGGCTAAAAGATGCTGGGAACAAATATGTGGAGAGTGATGAGGAGAAAGCAAATGTGCTAAACAAATACTTCTGTTCTGTGTTCACAGAAGAAAATCCTGTAGAAGGACCGAGATTGTCTGGCAAAGTTACACGAGAAAATGGAGTAGATTCTGCGCCGTTCACGGAGGAGGGTGTTTATGAGCAACTTGAAAAATTGAAGGTGGACAAAGCGATGGGACCAGACGGGATCCATCCCAGGATACTAAGGGAGCTCAGAGAGGTTCTGGCGAGTCCTATTAAAGACTTGTTCAACAAATCTCTGGAGACGGGAGTGATTCCTGGGGATTGGAGGAGAGCGGATGTGGTCCCTATTCATAAAAGTGGTCACAGGGATGAAGCAGGAAACTACAGGCCGGCGAGCCTCACTTCAGTTGTTGGAAAATAATGGAAATGTTGCTGAAAGAAAGGATAGTGTATTTCCTTGAATCTAATGGGTTACAGGATCCGAGGCAACATGGCTTTACAAAAGGTAAATCGTGCCAAACGAAACTGATTGAATTTTTTGATTGGGTAACCAGAGAGCTGGATCGAGGACATATGCTAGATGTAATTTACTTGGATTTCAGCAAAACCTTTGATACAGTTCCTCATAGGAGGCTGTTGAACAAACTTGAAGGGCTGAAGTTAGGACCCAAAGTGGTGAACTGGGTCAGAAACTGGCTGTCGGACAGACGCCAGAGGGTGGTGGTTAATGGAAGTCGCTCGAAGGAAGGAAAGGTGACTAGTGGAGTCCCTCAGGGTTCGGTGCTGGGGCCAATCCTGTTCAATATGTATGTAAGTGACATTGCTGAAGGGTTAGAAGGAAAAGTGTGCCTTTTTGCAGATGATACCAAGATTTGTAACAGAGTAGACACCGAAGAGGGAGTGGAGAATATGAAAAAGGATCTTCAAAAGTTAGAGGAATGGTCTAATGCCTGGCAACTAAAATTCAATGCAAAGAAATGCAGAGTAATGCATTTGGGGATTAATAATAGGAAGGAACCGTATATGCTGGGAGGAGAGAAGCTGATATGCACGGACGGGGAGAGGGACCTTGGGGTGATAGTGTCTAAAGATCTAAAGGCGAAAAAACAGTGTGACAAGGCAGTGGCTGCTGCCAGAAGGATTCTGGGCTGTATAAAGAGAGGCGTAGTCAGTAGAAGGAAGAAGGTGTTTATGCCCCTGTACAGGTCATTGGTGAGGCCCCACTTGGAGTATTGTGTTCAGTTTTGGAGACCGTATCTGGCGAAAGACGTAAGAAGACTTGAGGCGGTCCAGAGGAGGGCGACGAAAATGATAGGAGGCTTGCGCCAGAAGACGTATGAGGAGAGACTGGAAGCCCTGAATATGTATACCCTAGAGGAAAGGAGAGACAGGGGAGATATGATTCAGACGTTCAAATACTTAAAGGGTATTAACGTAGAACAAAATCTTTTCCAGAGAAAGGAAAATGGTAAAACCAGAGGACATAATTTGAGGTTGAGGGGTGGTAGATTCAGGGGCAATGTTAGGAAATTCTACTTTACGGAGAGGGTAGTGGATGCCTGGAATGCGCTCCCGAGAGAGGTGGTGGAGAGTAAAACTGTGACTGAGTTCAAAGAAGCGTGGGATGAACACAGAAGATTTAGAATCAAAAAATAATATTAAATATTGAACTAAGGCCAGTTACTGGGCAGACTTGTACGGTCTGTGTCTGTGCATAGCCGTTTGGAGGAGGATGGGCAGGGGAGGGCTTCAATGGCTGGGAGGGTGTAGATGGGCTGGAGTAAGTCTTAACAGAGATTTCGGCAGGTGGAACCCAAGCATAGTACCGGGTAAAGCTTTGGATTCTTGCCCAGAAATAGCTAAGAAGAAAAAAAAAAAAAAAATTGGCAGACTGGATGGACCATTCGGGTCTTAATCTGCCGTCATCTACTATGTTACTATTTATATTTAAAAATGACCTAGGCCTTCATAGTGCTGCTCAATGTCTAAAGCTAAATGGGGCATTTCGGGAGGCATGTCGAGGGCGGGAGTTGGGCGGGACGTGGGCCTGCTTAGACTTAGTCGTACAGCATGTATAACCAGGCTGGATCGACAGAACTTGGACGTTGTGACTTAGACCATGTAAAACATGGTCTAAGTCACAAAAACCCACCTAAACTCACCAGATAAGGAGTACAAACACATAACACAGACTTCCACCCACTACCCCAGTGATCACCAACCCCCCCCCCCATAAAAATTTTATTCACAACTTTAAATTTCAGCCTCCAGACCATCATCACCTGGCCGCCTGGCATAGGAAAGCCTCATTGTCCAGCACAGAGGTAGCTGAAGTCATCTTGGGGGTGGGTTAGGGACCGATAGAGAGGAGGACCCATGCCCATAAGCCCCTATAATCACTGCATTGATACTGAAACATGTGCACTGCCCTATACACCCCCAAAACCCTTTTTTACTGGCATATAAGTGGCTCCTGCAGCCATATGGGCTATTGGGGTGATACATAAGTGGGTCTAGGGGATTCTGGAGGTGGTTTGGGGGGCTCACCGTCACCTATAAGGGAGCTGTAGTGAGGAGAAGCCATGACACCCTTTTTGTGAAGTTCACAGTGGTACAGTCCATCACTTTGCAGACCCCTCCCACATCCAACAGGGCTTGTTCTAGGCCAGTGGTCTCAAACTCAAACCCTTAGTGGGGCCACATTTTGGATTTGTAGATACTTGGAGGGCTGCAGAAAAAAATAGTTAAATGACAACTGTGCATGAGGTAAAACTCTTTATAATTTATAAATCTTTTCTTTAACAGTTAAAAGAAAGATTTATAAACTATAAAGAGTTTTACCTTAAGCACAATTGTCATTAACTATTTTTTCTGCGGCCCTCCAAGTACTCTATTTTTTCTGCAGCCCTCACATTTAAAATTTAATATCTTTCCTTTCTCAAAACTGACACATTTCAATTACTATATTGAAAATAAAATCATTTTCCCTACCTTTGTTGGCTGGTGACTTTATTTTTCTGTGCTTTTAACTATGTTTCCAGGGCCTTCTTGTCCTTTGACAGCAATTGGCTGGCCCAGAACTTCCTCTCCGACATTAGAATTGACGTCGGGTGGTGAGAATTGGTCGGCTCCGCACTGGGGAAGATAAGCAGGGAGAGCTAAGAAGTCGAAGCCAGCCTGTTCCCCAATTGCGGCGGTGTTAGCCTGTTTTCCGATGGTGGCGGTGGTAGCCTATTCACAGGCTGTGGTGGCAGCCTGTTCCCCAATGGCGGTGACTTGGGGGAGGGCAGTGAGAAGGGAAGCATGTTGGGGACCCCTGCTTTAGGCGAGCCGCGAGCCACACTCAAGTGGCTAAAGAGCCGCAGTTTGCCGACCACTGGCAAAGGCCAATGTGAAGAAACACCACCACAGGAGAAATCATAGGGGGGGATCAAAAAAGATTTCTGTGGGACAGACAATTGTAATAAATCACAGCCTATGTAATGAAACGCCACCACAGGAGAGATCATAGGGGGTTAAAAATAAATTTCTGTAGGACAGATAATTGCAATTTCCAAAGAAACACATTTTTCGCATACTTGCCAAAGGCCTACAACCCTACACTGCAACCGCCACCACAGCCTGGGATGCCTCGTTGTTGGTTCCGGTGCTTGTGGGCAAGCTGCAGGGCAGAGTGAGCTGTGCTGCAGGGCAGAGTGAGCCATGCGCTCTGGATCCGGGCTGAGAGGGGGCGGAGGGAGGCTGAGATCGCGAGATGCACAGCGCAACCCAGCAGCCACTAATGCCGCCTAGAGATGCAAGCCAAAGTGGGCGGAGGGAGGCTAAAACTGGGAGAAGCACAACGCCACCACGAGGCCGTTTGCCGACATTCCCTCTGACGCAAGTAAATTACTGCAGTAGCGGTCTGTACGCGATTGTCCTCTCCACAATCGGAAAACTTGTGAAGTGGAGAGGACAGATCGCGGGCCACAAAATAGTCCCTGGGGGGGACCGTGTGTTTGAGACCGCTGTTCTAAGCTTTTTGGACTTGGACAGAATGTTGGATGGAAATATGGTATAAAGATAGATGATTTAGTGGCTTGGACGATCAGATCGGCAGGATGTATAATTAGACGATTTTCGAAAGTAAAAAAAAGTTGGACGTATCTTTCGAAAATGTGTCTTAGGCTCTTTTTAACTTTGGAGAACTTGCGATATGGACGTAAGCGGACTTAGATGTCGCTTTCTATTACACCCCTCCGCGTGATTAATTTTCTAAAAGATTTTTTTAAAAAAAATATATGAAGTTTATTTAAAAAGTGATAACATTTACAAATAAATTAATTAGAAAATAATTAGAAAACCAATGGATCAATGACGATTTAAGTATGGTCACTCAAAAGCTTGATCTAAGAGTGTGCTGTACGCATTTCTGAAGATCCACTTCATAGAGATATAAATATAGATATAGATGATACTGGCTTGCATAAAAGTTTGGTTTTTGATATTAAATAGTGCTACCCAAAAAAATATATTGCCAATACATGCTTGTGAATGTTACATATATGAAGAACAAGAGTATGCATATGTGCATGTGTCTGAAAAGTGAAGGTGTGTGTGAATGTGTACCAGAAACCAAAAAGGTGGAATTGTCCAGAAAAGAATGATGTGCACTAAAAAAGTGTCCACAAGCTAATCTGTAGATGTAGAAATCTTTATTCTTCCAATATCATCATGGTACAATCAATGATTCAGTGACTCAACATGTACATGTTTCGGCCAACAGGCCTGCCTCAGGAGTCTTAAGAATCACAAAGCAAAAAATAAATTTGCTGGCAAAACACATGGAAGCTGCCAATATTCAAAAATGAAATCTGAAAGAAATACTTTGAATAGTTCAAACCGACCAAACTCATGTAGCTGAAGGGCAAAAGCATGTGCATGTGCATTTATCTGAAGAGCAGTGCCCCATGGTAACATAAGAACATAAGAATTTCCGCTGCTGGGTCAGACCAGTGGTCCATCGCGCCCAGCAGTCTGCTCACACGGCGGCCCCCCAGGTCAAAGACCTGTGCCCTAATCGAGACCGGCCCTACCTGCGTTTGTTCCGGTTCAGCAGGAACTTGTCCAACCTTGTCTTGAATCCCCGGAGCGTGTTTTCCCTTATAAGACTCCGGAAGAGCATTCCAGTTCTCCACCACTCTCTGGGTGAAGAATTTCCTTACGTTCATACTTATATGTATGTACATGTATGTGTGTGTCTGAAAAGTAAGAGAGCACATGTGTAGATGCATGTGTCTGAAAAGAGGAACCAAATTTACTATAATTTGAGGAGAAATGGATGAAATGCAATAAATGATTTAAGACGGGAAAAAACAGTTGTTGAACCCTGCTGATAAAGAGGGAGCTGTGAGGGGCTGCTCATATGTCTTTGGTTTTATAAAGAAAACAAGTTACAGGATAGAAAAAAAAAATGTATTTATTCTACATATTCGCCATTGAGCTCCACACAGTTCTGACTTTGTTGTTCTAACTTCTTTAACTAGGGTTACCAGATTTTGCATCTGGTAAAGGAGGACCTGTGGCCCCGGCTCATTCTGCCCTCAAGCCCATCCCGTTCTGTCCATGGGTCTGCCCCATTCCACCCCCGGCCCTACCCCCATTCTACCTTCCAACCTCAGCCCCACACAAACCTCTTTTGGCTGAGTCTGTGCAGGTGCATACCAGACTTGGTCCTGATCTTACCAGTTTTCAAATCCCGGGCAATGTGCCGGGTTTTGAAAAACTGTCCGGACGCCAGCCATTGACAAAATTTTGTAAAGAGTGATTGATGATTTTGCCCTTTGGTCGTACACGTCCAGGGTGGGTTGGAATATATTTTTAATTTCTTAATTTGAGTGTACTTTTTGTATATAATTATGGGGGGAGGGTGATTTATCTATTTGTCAAAGATTACAATTTTAATTGTAGTTAAGTGCTTTTATAGTGTAATATGATTGTATTATATGTTGCACTTACTTATGGCTTCAAAATGAATAAAGATATTTAAAAAAAAAAAGAAAAGAAAAGAGGATATGTCCAGGTAAACCCAGACATCTACTAATCATATCTTTAACCCATCCAAGAAATATTATTTTGGTTGTGCTACAAGCCACTCACCCGCAGCTAACATATCATCCTCATTGCTTGAAAATCTTCTTCCCTTTGAGGTGTTTCTTGAGATTAGGAAAGAGGTGGATTATATATAGCACCTGTAGCTTTTCCCCTCTCCCTACAAAGGGAACGCTTCCGACGCAGCCGCGGATCGCGCGAGGAGCCGACAGCTGCATCTTTGAGCGGAAAAACTGCTACAGGGGAGCCGGCCAGAAACTAAACACCTGCCAGAGGGTGCACAAGCTGGGCCACGGACACCCCTGATTTGAAGTTTACTGCCACTGTTGCTGGTTAAGGAAAGCAGCAACGGCAGACTAGGGAGGTTGGCCAGCTGTGTACCCCCTTGGAACGTGCACCCGGGGCAGACCTCCCCCGCCACTGCTCCTTAGTACACAGTAATGTAGCTGGTTAATATAGGGATGCCTATTATCCTCCCTGACACGTCCCCTCAAAAAAAAAAAAAAATCTTTTAGCACATGCACATTTTGAAGTTATCACAGGATGCCCGGAGGTGTCCTGCAATATTTCAGTTTTAGCTATGTTAGACACACAGAGGCTGATTCTATAGGTGGTGCCTGCCATGTGTCAATCACAGACAGGCACCACATACGGAATCGTGGCTATCAAGGACCCCAGGTGCTGGAAATATAGGCCAGGGTTTTACAGGCCTACATTTTTGGCGCCTAGGGTCCTTGCAGAATCACGACCAGCAATGCCTAGTGATCCTAAAGTCCAGCATCGCCCCTAAACAAACACACTTCCAGGCTTTGCTACCACTAGGCACCATGAACCAAGGCGCCGGTCCAGGAGGGTGCCTGGCGGTGCCTAATTTTTTTAAAATGAATTTTTAATTGATTTTTAATGGCACAACTAATCATCACATCACTTAAAACCAATTAAAACACTTAAGTTAGGTTCGGTAGGCACAATCTAGGTGCCTGCCAGCACCTAACTTCGGCAACTTTTTGAGAATCCGGCCCACAGTGTCATATACACTGCATTTTTTATGTTTGATGTGATTTTGGATTTAAAAGAGTTTATTTGTCCATGCTTTTATGTTATGTGTTAATTATTGTAATTGTATGTTAGAATGCAATCAAAACAAATACATACATGCATACATACATCTCTGGCTCTCTCCTTGACTCTTTTTCTCTAGGCGTCATCTGTGCTCATGATAATAAGTGACATCAGCACTTCTATGTTTTAACACAAAATATCAGCCATAGTAATATTTTTGGAAGAGTGATAAGACGTTAGTAGCATCACAGCAAGAAATATTCACTGTAGCATAATGCATTATGCAATTCTGTATTAATGGCATAAAATAGGATAAATCCACTCGCCCTGAAATATTATCACTGATGGTATTAGAATTGTATAGTATCACTTCATTCACTGAGTAATTCTAAACAGCACAATCCTGGAAACGTCTGTATACTGGCTTAGTGATCACTGGTGCAAGCCAAGAATTTCAAATGAAATTTGAAAATGAAATTTGATTACTTTATTCTTTGTAAGTCAGTGTCCCTGAAAATGGATACTTTACTTAGCACTTGAAGGGTGAGACGGTAAGGGGATTTTTCAATCCCTGCTCATCTGTGACCGAAGCCAGAGCAAAAGGATTACAGGGAATTCTGATGACGAGCTTAATGTGGCCATCCATGCTAAAGCAAAGGGCAAGCAAAACAGAACCTAAAAAGATTTGAAGACTGTGAATGTCAGAAAACCGCTGCACTGTATCACATAGATTAAGGGGGATTAAGCGAGGGAGGGGTTTCTAGTTTATGCATATTATTATCTGCTATTTCTAAAAAAGGAATAAAGAAAACTGAACAGGGCTGACAAATTTCTTCAGTGAGAGGGCTGGTGCAAATTTTAAGGTAAACTGAAGAGAATAAGTCACACATGTAAAATAGATCATGCTCTATTAAATGCTATTTATAATAAAACAAAAAAAGAGAGAAAGTCTCCTTTGACCCAAAACGAGTGAGGGGGGAAAGACAGCCCTGACAAGCAAACCTAATAATTTTTTTGTGTAAATGGGGAGTCCTCAGTCCCATGGCCCGCAATGGGGAAACACCGCACCTAATGCACAGCTGCCACAATGAGTAATTTGTGTGATAGCTAGTGCACAAACTAGTGTGCTAATAGTGAACAAACTAAATAAACAATATAATTACAAAAGAAAATGAACTGTCAGGCTGTCACTGCCCCCCACCCCCCACCTGAGGGTACACAGATAAGAGAAAATGGATCGGGAGAATGGAACAAAAATGAAATTAAAACAAGCAAACTGAGGGGCCAACGCAATAAAGAGCACTGAGCTTTGTACACTAGTTGGCTCTGCTTGAGCACACAATTTTATGGGTTCCCTATTCAAAAATGGGTTTTACACGTGAGCTATCGGCACACCAAGCTACACATAGACATCAGCTCAGAACACATTTAAATCCCTGCTAATGAAACCATTAGCCATTCAGCACAGATACAGAGAATGTAATGAAGACTAAGGGCTCCTTTTACGAAGCGGCTTTATCGCACGAGACTTTTTATCATGCGCTAACCCCCGCGCTAGCCGAGAAACTACCGCCTGCTCAAGAGGAGGCGGTAGCGGCCAGCGCGGCTGGCAGTTTAGCGCACGCTACTACGCACGTTAAACCGTTAACGTGGCTTCGGAAATAATAATAATAATAACTTTATTCTTATATACCGCCATACCCAGTGAGTTCTAGGTGGTTCACAAAGATTAAACACAGTTACAAGCAGTTAAGCAATTAATTGAACAGATTTACATTGGATTAAACATAGTTACATGCATAGATACATGCGGTTCCCATTAAGTAAACATAGTTATATGCGGCTAAGTATTAATTGGACAGGTAGGGTAGTGGGGTAGGGTGGATGGGGGGGTGGGGATGGGGTGGGGCGTGCGTAAGATAAAGGGGGGGAAAGGAGCCCTAAGGCTGAACTCACTTCCAGGGCTTTAACACAAGGTCTGAGGTGGCCTAAAAGTTTAGTTCATTCTTCTGTGGTCAGCTTTGGTGAGGATTTTATGCCTGCTTCTTTTCTTTATTGCTAGAATATAAGACTTGCAACTTGTCTTCTGGCTTCAAATAAAAGAACTGAGGGGAAGGTGCACTGGAAAAGAGAACCAAAGTGCTGAGCCATTGACAGTTGTATGCATATTCAGGTCTACACAAGAAAATCGTATTGGCACCATAACTGTAACAATGGAGGGAGTCAAGAGAGCTATGGCACCCTCAAAGGTTTCTTTCCCTCCCCACCAATGTGTTTGCCTTGCTTTCTGCGGTTCAGCAACACCCTGCCCGGTTGATTTTACTGATTGGCTGGCTGCCTCCTCCCAGTTCAGCCTCTCTTTCTCTCTCTTTTCTACTCCTACCCTGGGTTCCTGCCAATGAACTGGCATCACGCCCCCATCTTTCAGCCCCCTCTCTTCCCCACCCCCTCACTTTAAATCTTTCTCGACCCCTGGAGGTCACCGGCAGCAAGCAGCAATTCAAAGAAACTGTTTGCACTAGCCTCAGCACAGTTCCTCTAATGCAGTGAGATGGTCTAGGGCAGTGGTCCCCAACCCTGCCCTGGAGGACTACCAGGCCAGTCGGGTTTTGGGGATAGCCTTAATGAATATGCATGGTGCAGATTTGCATACCTGTCACCTCCATTGTATGCAAATCTCTCTTCTGCATATTCATTAGGGCTATCCCAAAAACCCGAAAGAGTGGTTGATCGCTGGAATAAACTTCCACTTCAGGTGATCGAAGCAAGCAGCATGCCTGATTTTAAGAAGAAATGGGATCGTCACGTGGGATCTCTGCACAGAGTTAAATAGGGGAGGGTCATTAGGGTGGGCAGACTAGATGGGCCGCGGCCCTTATCTGCCGTCTTTTTCTATGTTTCTACTTACCATTTCTATAGTGCTACCAGACATATGCAGCACTATACACAAAACACATAAAAGACAGTCTGTGCTTGACAAACAGGACAAAGAAGGAATTAGGGAGTTACATTTATTATGGGAATCATTAAAACAAACACTGGTACTGAGCAGGCAAATAAAGGGTTAAGCCTCAAAAATGTAGCCTTTTAGCAAGTCGGTGTGATCTCCTTTTGAAGACTGAGCTTCAGGATCCTGCATGTCTGGTCTTTGTTATTCAAAACATGCTTCTGTAACATGCAAATAACAAACCAACAGCTTAGAGAAATCAAGTTTAACATCAACTTGAAGGTGAAATCAGTTGTCAGAACTGTAATATTTCCCAGGTGCCTTCTGTCAGGCCAACTTCTTATTGTGGCTAGACCCTGCTGAACAGCACCGTGTAATGCTAAATTGCCCGAATTTGCCATAACTCACCTTGATTAGTGGACAGAGCCAGATTTTGTAAACAGCGCCTAAATCGACAGCCGCCGAAAAAGACAGCACCTGCTGTGTGTCAGTCACGCTTAGGCGCCGTTTAAAGAATCGCAGCTAATGCCGCCTACCACAAAATTTAGGCATCTGCAGCGTAGGCCAGGGTTGTACTGACCAACACTTCAAACACCTAAGTTCTTTTAAGAATCGCATCTAACGACACCTAAGGTTGTCTCCACCCTCTAACCACGCCTATTTTGACCTTAGGCGCCTTTAGATACCTCAGACACAATTACAACTCCCACCTTTGTAGGCATCTACCAGTGCCTACTATTTTTTTAACAAGTTTTTAATCAGTTCTTAACGGCATGGTCAATTACCACGCCAATTAAAACAATTAAGTTATATGGGGGTATAGTGCCTAACATACAATCCCTTTTATAAAAGCAGGTTTATAGCACCAGCCGGCTGGCACACTGCGCTGCTCCGACACTGATAGGAACTCTATGGCTGTTGGTGCAGTGCAGAGCATTCAGCGCGCCAGCTAGTGCTAAAAACCTCCTCCACACTTTTGGAAAAGGGGGGGGGGTGTTTACAACACTGTTTATGCTAAGAATCTGGCCCTTAGTTTTCCAGTCTGTTTGTGCTTTATCTGTACTTTTATCTAATGGTCAAGAAGACAACGCACTTATTTACCCTGCTGTTAATAATGGTGTAGAATTTGAAAATCTGATGATATATTCTCTAGACCAATGGTCCCCAACCCTGTCCTGGAGGACCACCAGGCCAATCGGGTTTTCAGGCTAGCCCTAATAAATATACATGCGAGAGATTTGCACATAATGGAAGTGACAGGCATGCAAATCTGCTCATGTATATTCATTAGGGCTATCCTGAAAACCCGATTGGCCTGGTGGTCCTGCGGGACAGGGTTGGAAACCACTGCTCTAGACCATCTCACGTGGTTTCAACCACTAGATGATAACCGGACTTTATTCAGACTTATTGATCCCAGTCTGTATGAGTAGACAATTTTTAATTTCAAGTGTGAACCTAGTCAGTTTCAACAGGCTGTCACCTCCAGTTGACAAAATTCTTTCCCTTGCTCACTGACTGTGAAGCTCTCATACTCACAAACCACCTTATACATTTTGTACTACCTCAGCGCTAGACACTTTTTAGTTTTATCTGAGTTTTTTCCTTTCCAGAATCTTCTTTTCCATTGTTCACAGAATACATGACAATCACCTTCCTAAGGATACTTGGATATAATATGAGTGAAGTGGTGTGGTGGCCATGTTGGTCCACTCTTCAAGGTAATATTTAAAAATAAAACATAAAGGAAATTTGAATGGAATTCATTGGAGCGCGACATGGGAGTTACCTGCTAATCTCATGCTGGGACCTTCGACCCTGAAGAAAAATTTGAAACATGGCATGTAGGTGGAGGCGCTCCTTTGACTTACTATAAGATAAGTCTTTCTTATTGCTGGTGTGGTTGCACAATTAATTTAAAAGAAAGGAAAAAGAAAAAAACGGATCCAATGAAGAAAATGGCTCAAGCTATCCTAATATGAATTGTATACAAAGGAAAGAGAGCCTGCTGAGGATTCTACACACACAAAAAGATTTTGATATGTACACTAGTGGTTATAAAGCAAATTAATACTAAAATTATATTAATGTTTGTACTGGGTGGTTAGTGAGTCATATTGATATCTGTATATCCCCAGTTGAAAATTAGCCTACAGTAGATTAAGCACGTTTTTGTTAAGTAGGAGACAGAGAGATGACAAAGCAGTTTAACTTTCTTTGTAGAAGGAAAGAAAGCCAAGGTCATTTGGTGGGTATCAAAATATTTTACCATTTTGATCTCAAAAGTCTTATGTTCTTGGATTATCTTAAAATTTCCTTTTAGTATTCTCACCCTACAATCATTGGTGTAACAGTCTGTGGTATGTATAATATGTAATATGATTGTATCTATAGGCAATCGGTATATCAAATCCCACCACTCTTATGAAAAGTTTCTCTTTCAGAATCCACTTGTAAGATGCCAAATACTCACAAACATGCAAGCTCCACCAACTCTGCTAATAATTGCCCTCCTGGTATGCAGGCTAGTCCCCTGAACCCACATGTCTAGTCTGACTTTTTTTTTTTTTTTTTTTGAATAATCCTTAATGAATATGTGTGAGAGATACAGTATTTACTTACAATGGAGATAATGTATGCAAATATATTTCACACATATTCCTTCTGGATAACCTGACAACCAGACTAAATAAATTCCAAAGATCATGTCAAAAGTGACTGGTACAGCTGAATATATGAAGAATGATGAAATTATGCTGTATTCTAACTTTCTACAGAGACAAAAAAAGGCAACAGCCGTACGAGAGTTTCCTGTATCAATGAATCATTATTTTCCCCTCCTCCCCTCACTTCCCCCCCCCCACCCACACACACACCAACACCAGAAATTGTTCATGCATTCTGAAATAATGACCAAAATAGATTAAACAAATTGGAAACCATGAAACTACTATACAATTACATTTTATATAATCTGGAACACAAAAACCAAGTGCTATAAAAATAACAGCCTCTATTTTTGTAGTAGTATGCTACGAAGGGACAGGAGAGAGACCGATGTTATTTCAGCACCCTGGATCTAAATGGAAGCAACTGAAGAAAGGAGCTGAAATGGATTTAATACAACAGTGGCAAATATGAATGATAATGGTATTCCTTTGATTGGCAGTTTCATTGGTTTGGCTTTGTCTTGTTTTCTTGCATCTAAAAATAAACTTTTTCTTGAAATGTAGCTGCAAACGTATACTAAAATTTGTGAAAAGTATATTTCTTCAGTTCATTTTGCTTTCTCCAGTATACAGTATATTAGGATTTTGCACAGCCAAATAAAAAAAAAAAAAAGTTTGATTGGTCTTTGTTTTAAACAAAGTGCTTGCAATGTTTGATGCATCTTTTTTTGTATGTTTTTGCACACATTCATATTTTTTTACACAGATTGCACTTGGAGTATTGTGTTCAATTCTGGATACCGTATATGGCAAAGGATATAAAAAGATATGAAGAGGTCCAGAGAAAGGCGACAAAAATGGTAAGGGGTTTGATCCAAAAGATGTACAAGGGAGATTGGAAGATCTGAATATGTATACTCTAGAGGAAAGGAGAGACAGGGGAGACAGGGGAGATATGATACAGATGTTTAAATACTTTAAAGTTACTAATATGGAACCATTTTTTTTCCAGAGAAAGGACTATGGTAAAACTAGAGGGCATAAATTGAGGTTATGGGGTGGTAGACTTAAGAGTAACGTTAGGAAATTATTTTTCTCGGAGACAGTGGTGGATGCCTGGAATGCCCTCCTGATGGAGGTGATGATGAGCAAAATAGTGACGGAATTAAAAAAAAGTATGGGACAAATATAGAGGATCTCTAATCAGAAGTGAAGGGTATAAATTGAAGAATTAGGATCAGAACTGAGCAGACTTGCACAATCGATGTACCTTATATGACTACAGTACTCCCCCAATATTCGTGGGGGCTCCGTTCCAGGAACCCCCGTGAATCTCGAAAAACTGCAAATATGGTTTTTCATGGTGGAACCTGAAGAGGGCAGCGGGAGAGGACAGCAGGAGAGCAGCTGGAGCACCATGAGTGCAGGAAATCACTCGCGGTATGCTCCAACCACATCTTCCTGCACTAAGTCGGGCCTTATCCAATCAAGAGCTGCGTGTCAAAGCAGCTCCTGATTGGATAAGGCCTGACTTAGTGCAGGAAGAGGCGGTCAGAGAGTACCGCGAGTGATTTCCTGCACTCACTGCGCTCCAACTGCTCTCTTCTGCCTCTCCCGCTGTCCTCTCCTTGTCGGCGGTTCGCAGTCGGAAAATACCGCAAATGACGGGGACCACCAACCACCAACCGCAAATGACCGGGGGAACACTGTATACGGTTTGGGATGGGCTGGGGAAGGCTTTGATGGGAACTACAATAATTTGGGATGGTTTATGAAGGCTAGAGTGAGCTTGGACGGCAACTCCAGTAGTTGGAACCTAATGACAGCGCAAGGTAGACTTCTACGGCATAAAAATCATAGAAAGAAAAATAGACTGTTAGGCAGACCGGGTCTTTTATCTTCTGTCATTTACTATGTTACTATGTAAGACTTTTTTCTGCATGCAGAATGATTGTATATGTATTATTTCATAGGTATGCACACATATAATTATTTGCATGGCTTTAAATTCTTTGGTGCTCATATGAGCCAAATATTTCCTGACAAATATATAACCCTAGTGTTTCTTTTCTTTTTTTTATCATTATATAAATTAACAGCAAAGAAAGAATACCTTTGGCCAGATATTAAAGAACACATTTAAAGAAAAAAGTATAATACAAAGCAAGATATAATAAATGTATTCCCCAGTCAAGCCCTCAATAAGAAAAGATAGGAAGGCCCAAAAAATGGAAGAAGATGATATAAAAAAAATATTAGAAGGACATACAAATTTGGCTACAACTGAGTCTTATTATCCATAACCAGTCCCTTGAGCAGCTCTTCTTCTCTCCTGAGTCTGCTTAGGTAATGATGCCTGAAGTGTCATAATAAAGTCCCTATCAGACTCAAAGACAAAGGGTATAAGTAGAATGTTCATGGATTTCCTCTTGTGATATTTCAAGGAAAGCACTTTGTCCAAGTTTTCAGGAGAAACTTCTAGCTGTTGTCCATTGTCCGTTTGGTCTTCCCTCTTTTGCTGATATGGAAGGTGAAATCTTTTTGAAGTAGTGGTACTGCTTCTATAATTCCAAGAAACTCCCTTAGGAATCTCTTAAAAAGTTCTCTATGGGACATTATTGGGTTTATTGGAAAATTCAATGCCCTTAAATTCAAAGCTCTTAATTTATTCTCCATAAACCCTAGCCAGCAGTTTAATCATCCCCGCTAACTGCAACCCCTACCCTGGCATCCTGTTTGTCTGTCTTGAGTGATTAAATTGTAAGATCATTTGAGCAGAGACTGTCTCCTTCATGACTCTGTATACTGCGTGCAGCTCTATAAATAGTAGCAGTGATTTAGGTTGCATAGACAGAGAATCTTTAATGAATGTAATCTTAGCTTCATTCAACAATGTTACTTGAGTTTCTAGATTTTGACTCTGCTCATCTCAAGTATGTTATGGTGGTCCTTCAATCTCTCAATTGCTTTTTCAAAGCCTACTACTTTGCCACTCATTGTTCTTTCCATGGATACCAAGGCAGATCAGATAGATATAAGGGTTATTACAGCTGGTCTAACTAGTTCCAATGAATCCCAATCGCTTGTGAAACATATTGGGCTAGAATAGTCCACTCCTAAACTCTCTTTTCCTCTTTCTTCTGTAAGGCTTATGACCTTCTCACGCTGTTTGAGATTTCTTGAAGTACTGAAAACATTTCTGGGTACAGTCATTGCCACTGCTACACCTTGCTCTACAAAGTCAGGGTTGACTTTCACTTCCCTTGCCTCTGTGGTCTCCGATGTAAGGTTTCAGACTGAAATATTATAAGTTTCCAGGGGAGGAGGTGGCTGACGGCTTTGGGGACTCATTGAGACCATTCTCCAAAAGTAGAGTATGTGACACCCAGGGCCCATCATTTTTTATACCCCACCTCTGACCCATCACTTTTTGACACCACCTGGTCCATCATTTTTTTGACAAACACCCCAGCTCTTGGTACGCCACTGCTACGATTCAAAAAAGGCTAAGAAGACAGTGGGAGCAGCAAAAGCATCCTTTAAGGCAGTGTTTTTCAACCGCTGTTCCGCGGCACACTAGTGTGCCGCGAGATGTTGCCTGGTGTGCCGCAGGGCCGCCATCAGGGCAGTACTACCAGTCCTGCATTCAGGGGCCCGGAGCTGACAGGGGGCCCGAGGCAAGGGCACCAGTAGCTCGGCAAGGCAAAGTGAGTCGATCACCCAGGACTCACTTTGTCTTGGCGATCTAATCTATCGAGCCGATAAGTCTTCTTCTCCCCGACGTCAATTCTGCAGTCGGAGAGGAAGTTCGGGCCAGCCAATCGCTGCCTGGCTGGGCGGAACTTCCTCTCCGATTGCAGAATTGACGTCAGGGAGAGCATGCGTCGGCGTCGGCTTTGGGGCCTGTTATCCATTGGTGGGTCCTGTTCCCCGATGGCAGCGGCAGTGGCAGTGGCTTGGGGAACGGCAGGGAGAAAGAAAGAAAGGGGGCAGGCAGGGAAACAGAAGGAAAGAAGACAAACAGAAAAAAAGAAAGAAAGGTCAGGGAGAGAGGAAGAAAAAGTTGGGGGAGGGAATGAGGTGTGGAGGAGAGAAAGCATACAGGCTGATAGAAGGGAAGAAAGATTGGATGCACAGTCAGAAGAAGAAAGTGCAACCAGAAATCACCAGACAAGGTAGGAAAAATGATTTTATTTTAAATTTAGCAAAGTGGAGGCAGTATTACCACAGTTTTCAAAGGAATTTGCCCAAATAACTTAATAGTTAACTGGGTAAATTCCCAGAGATGAAAACTTCCCTTCACTTACTATGCACAGTTCTGAATTTATATCTGCTGTCTATATTTTACAATATGGTCACCTTTTACTAAACCACAATAGTGGTTTTTAGCGCAGGGAGCCTATGAGCGTCAAGAGCAGCGCTGGGCATTCAGCGCAGCTCTCTGCACTAAAAACTGCTATTGTGGTTTAATAAAAAGGATGGAGGGTATATTTGTCTATTTTTGTATGCTATAAAAACCAAATACAGAGAGAGACTGAGAGCTGTTGACGAAGAGCTACGTGTGTGTCTTTCTTCGATTCCAGCCAGAATATCAGCTTTGTGTTCAGCCAAACAGGCCCAGGTTTCACACTGAATAAAGTATTTTATAATTTTTCACTATTCTGTTTACTTAATATTTCATAATAAAGTAATTATAAAATACTTTCTTTGTGTTTATTTGATTCCTATTCAAGAGAATTACTTTATATATAGTCAATATAGGCACAGAGTTAAATTTTTTAACATTTTCTAATGGTGGTGTGCCTCGTGATTTTTTTCATGAAACAAGTGTGCCTTTGCCCAAAAAAGGTTGAAAAACACTGCTTTAAGGAACACCCTCCCAATCTGGCTCTATCCTGCCCCCTTCGAGATGCCTCCAGACAGTATTCTCAGCCATTGGTCGACCTTGCCTGGGTTCATCAAGTCCAGTGATCCGCACACGCGGAGGCCCCGCCAGGTGTACACCTGGCGTAATTTTTAGTCACCCATATCCCTCTATGCCTCTCGTAAGGAGATGTGCATCTAGTTTGCTTTTGAATCCTAGGACGGTCGATTCCGCAATAACCTCCTCTGGGAGAGCATTCCAGGTGTCAACCACTCTCTGAGTGTAGTTCCAGGTGCCTTCCGGCAGTGGCACTGGATTTAGTGTGCCACCGTCTGGAAAGTGTGCGAAACACTGCTCTATAGAATAGCACTTGATACTGATTTTTTTTCTGATGCTGAATTTTTCCCCAAAATCAAAACATGCATTATGCACCACATAACATCATTCAAAACAACCTTTCAAAAATTGTTTTGCTACGCTCAGAGATGTAGTGTCACTGAGACCGTTGAGTGAGCAAACTGCCCACTTTTAAACATCTCTTCTCCCAATCATTGCGCAATTTTTCATTTTTATCAATAACAGTGCTATTCACAACACACTTAACTAGTAATGGTGAGGTGAATCTTTCACTTGTTCCTTTGTTTTATCTCGGGAGAGGGGGGTAGGACCCTTAGATTAAACAAAGGAAGAAGGGGATTGGAAGGAGGATCAGGAGCTCTGTGAGGACAGAAAGCTTTCCAGTGGAGGGGAGGAGAGATAGGAGGATGGATTTTCCTTCAGGCAGGGGGAGGCCATGATTGGGGGGGGGTGTTTGGGAGGGGGATCAGGGCTCTGCATTTTGCTTATAAAAATGTTATGCAGGTGTCGGCCTAATATTCAGAGCTGGCACCCATATAGCTGAGTGGTGTGATTTAGGCTCAGCTATGTGGGTGCCAGCACTGAATATTGCCAGCACCTGAATAGCCCAGGGCTCTTCCTCAGTACTGCCTCCAGCATTATCCCTGGCCTGCCCACTCTTTACTTAGGCAGTCTGAGGAGATATTCAGTGGCACTCTCTGGTTAAGTGCTGCAAAATATCCCCACTTAGGCGACGGCAAGCAATTTAGGCAGGCAGGAGAGCTTCCTGCCCACTTAAATCACTCTGAATATAAGCTCCAATGTGATCTTCACTATACTTTTATTTAAGTATTACAAAAATACATCAACATAGCTTAAGATAATTAAGTGTTTAATGAAATATGAAGAATGATGACAAAATAAGTGCGTAAAAATTCTCATTGAAATTTAAAGCAGTTGCTGAGAAAATAACAAAAAAAAAACCTCTAGGGGTTCTTTTTTTTTTTGCTTCTCCCTATACATAATAGTCTCCTAATGCTTTAACTCTATGAATGGACACCCCTACCAGGAAAAAAACATCCCAAACCAAAGGGAGGAATAAATGGCAGATGATGCAGATGGGCAGACTGGGTGAGTCATGTTGTCTTTATCTGCTGTCATTTTCTGTTGCTGTTTCTACAGAGATCTAGTCATAGGTTCCAAAACATCCAATATAACTGAATATTACAAAGTTTAAGTGGAGAAAAATGCAATAAAGTTGGGAAAAAAAAACACATCACTATATGGAAATCAGCATTTGCAGACACACAGGGCTCCTTTTCTATTTTTTGAATCTTTATTGATTTTTAATCTAAAAGTGTCATACAAATGAACAAACAGTAGGTATTACTTCACAATGCGCAACTTAAGAAAAATAAGGAAATTCTTCGACAAAGAACACTACAGGATCATTGTTCAATCCCTGGTACTAGGACTTGTGGACTACTGCAATATCCTATATCTACCATGTCCTACAAAAATGATCAAAAAACTACAGACCATTCAGAACACAGCTCTCAGACTAATCTATTCCCTCGGAAAACATGACCACATAACTAACTCCTACCTAGACTCACATTGGCTACCGATTAGAGCCAGAATCCAATTCAAACTATACTGTCTACTCTTCAAAGTACTCAACGGTACAGCACCTGCCTATCTAATCGATCGCCTAAACCGTAACCTTCCACCCAGAATAAGAAGAACACTGACACCATTCTCATACCCACCACTCAACGGTACTCATCGTAAAAAGCTTTATGATAACTTCATAGCAACACATGCAGCAAAACTCGAACCCTCCATAACCAGATTGTTAACCTCAACATCTGACTTCAAAGCATTCCGTAAAGAAATCAAAACGCTACTTTTCAAAAAGCATATTCAAAACACCTAATCTCCCTCTCCTCTTCCACGTACACCGACCAGGTTTACCCACTCCCTGGCACCATACCCTCAACCGACCAAAAAAAAAAAAAAAAATTGAACCTAATTCATCCTTCCGAATCATATTACCTACCAACGCCTGGAAAAGATTTGATATGTAATGCAATATAACTGCTTCGTCCAATGTTACTAAGTCTATACTCATTCTGTTACTATGTCTTACCCTAATTGTCATGTACCATCCTGGAAATGTCCAGCTTCTTCTTATGTAATCCGCTTTGAACCGCAAGGTACAAGCGGAATAGAAATCACTAATGTAATGTAATGTAATGTATTACATACATTACACTAATATAAGGTGCACTAGGGCTTTAATGCGCAGAATAATGCACGCTACATTGCCGCGTGCGCTAGACCTTAATGCCAGCATTGAGCTGGCGTTAGTTCTAGAAGCGCAGCGTGCGGTAATTTACTGCGTGCACTAAAAATGCTAGTGCACCTTAGTAAAAGTAGCCCACAGTCTTAGATGAGTTCTACTGAGTTCCTTATAGTTATTAACGGATGAAGTGCATCATTCTGTGCAAACTCAAAACACACCCATTCATCAATCTCGAAAATAAAAATGGAATTACTTCCCTCAGAATATACAGTACAATGCTGATGCTTCAATCACCCGACAAGATGCCCTCATTTTGTTGGTGCTGCATCTGGGGTTATCAAGCAAGGAGCTTCAGCTTTTCCAAGATATGGAGTGTATGAGACTTGATGGGAAAATATCTTTTATTTTTTAAAGGATGCAACCATATTTATTCTCTGAAATGGTCACAAGATCTTTTAGTCTTCATTAAAAAAAAAAAAAAATCCTGAAATAAGATGAATGGCTATCATATCTTACTCCCTAAGAGACTCAAACATCGCTCTGTACTTTTCAATCTGCACTGCCCTCTCATCCATTCCAAATCAAGAGAAGAGTGGCATACAATAAATGATGATTAATTTACAGAATGATAGAAAACAACAATTATCACCATAACCAGGTCTATTATGAACTAGGTGAGTAGAATTAGATCCTGTCAAGCCATAGAACAAAGAAACAGAGCATGTATGACACACAGACAAGCAATCGGCTGTGGGAAAAAAAATTATCTTGCTGAAGAATCACAAAAATAAACCATGAAACAAGCATGCCTTATGAGTGATTGTTTCTAGCAGATGTAGCCATTATTAATACATAATAGGTGCATCAATTCTGTCCCTTTCTGTTTGTAACATCACAATATCTAAGGGTTCCTTTTACTAAGCTGCATTAGACACTACGAGTATTACCCATTTTTCAGAGAGAATACACATGTATGGGTTTTATACCAGCTCAAAAGCATGCCAGCTTATTATAAAGTAATTATTATAGCCAGAACTTTACACAAGAGATTAAGGGAATCATTCTTCTTAATCCCATAGGACAAATCCCATAGGGCAAGTTGTGAACTTGCCTCTTCCATGTGTACATAGTCAACATTTAATATGATTTGGGGTTCCCAACTCAACACACATTCTATAAGGAACCACCTAGTTTTAGGCAGCGGGAACATGTGTAAATCATCTCTTATACACTACCAACAAGCAGATAAGTAAACACTATGTTTTGATAATACTTTCCCAGTAGGTCATGATGAAGCTTGTGTGGAACATGCAAACATGCACACAAATTATAATATTCTTTAATTTATACATGTTCTGGCTAACCATCTACACCTTAAATATAGATGGATTTTCTGCCACTTGCCCTAGTATTCTGTATAGAAAAGTAGGCACCAAATTTAATGAAGGGCATTATAAAATATTGGGGGGACCCAGGCACTCACAGAGCTGGTGCCTATGCGCATGTTAGTGCTGACAACTTCAAGTGGAAGTGCTAGGTTCATGCTGTTCATTTTCTCATTATTCTCCCCCTTTTACAAAACCATGCAAGAGGTTTTTAGTGCCAGCCTTCATGCTAAAATGTTCTGCGCTGCTCCGATAGTCATAGAGCGCCTATGAGCATCAGAGCAGAACAGAGCATTCAGTGCACCAGCCGATGCTATAAACCTCTTGCGTAGTTTTGTAAAAGAGGGGGGGGGGGGGTGATATAAATTTGTGGAGAGCTGTTCCCACTATATATTTATTTATATTTTATTTATTTAAAAAGTTTATATCTCACATATCTGACAATTCAATGCAGGTAACAAGCAACATATATAATATCATACAAAAACACAATTTAAAATAAACAATACAACAAAGCCTAAAACAACAAAAATCATCATAAAACATTCAATTAAAAAATAAGCTTCTAAAAAAAACCAATCATACATAAACCTAACAAACATACGGATCTAAAATATCAGCAGCATCGCAAATGACATAATACAAAATTTAAAAGTACTGGCAAATGCATATGCAGTCCTGCAGATAGTTGAGAAATAGCTCTGCTAGCAAGTTAAAAAAAAAAAACCCCAAAAAACCCACTGTAATTGGACATGTCACACCCTGGACTTCTCAGTTCCAATTTCTGTGTTCTAGGTAAAATGGACTCTTAACTCACTTCTCTTGGGGTTTAATACAAATGATTACAGTGGTTGTTATTTGAGGAATAGAAACTTGTTTTCTTTTATATTCAATAATCTATCACTGTATACTACAACATTTTAATTCTTCTTAATATTCCATCTGGTTAGTAATTAACCACTGGCATCATCAATATCTCATCAGCATTAATGTATTTATAACAATTATAATGACTCTAAGGAGGTTATGGTATTGAAGAACAAAAGTGTAGATATAAATTTGTAATAGAGGAAAAAATATTATCATGATATCTTCTACCCCACCTCAGAACCCTCCTCCCACTGCTACATCAGTCCCAAGTCTGCCATATTGATGGCCTCTACCACCTCTGCTTTTCTGGTCTTCTCATCTTCTAACTTGATTCTTATACAACCTGTGATGCATTTAATATCTAAGTTCCCTTCCATGTCTTCTTATGCCACACAATTACCAAAATAAGGGGTCCTTTTACTAAGGCGTGCTAGCCATTTTAGCTTGCGCTAAACGCTAATGCATCCATTATATTCTATGGATGCGTTAGCATTTAGCGCACACTAATATTTAGCGTGCGCTAAATCGGCTAGTGCACCTTAGTAAAAGAGAGGGTTAGTTGGGTTATTTTTTTAAAGCAGGAGTGGGCAACCTCGGTCCTCAAGGGCCACAAACTACTCAGGTTTCAGGATTCCCCCAATAAATGTGCAAAATATCTATTTGCATATAAGGGAAGCAGTGTATGCAAGTAGATCTGATTCATATTCATTGGGAAAATCCTGAAAGCCAGACTTGGTTGCTGCCCTTGAGGACCGAGATTGCTTACCCCTCCTCTAACACATCCATCCTCCCCTTGTTTATGTTCGTTTTTTTACCACATTGTATGAGTAAAATTGCAAACTGGGCTTCTTCTCAGAAACTTAAGCTGAATACTGAATACCAATAAAATCAAAGTCTTACGTTTTCATAATTTGATATTTTCCATCCCTTCCTCTATAATATTTAAATTTGGGTATATCTTTAAATGTGGAAAAGATCTAATCTAATCTTTAATTTATGGATCACACTAAACTTACACAGGTTCAAGGTGATTTACAGTGTAAAGAGACCATGTAGAGCATGGGGACCATACAGAGGACAGTTAACCATTGATAAACTATGCAGGAATCTAATATAATAAAATGCTAGGCCGCGCATGCGCACTAAAAAATCGTGTTCCCTGATCCCGTCGTGGAAACACAAGTGCGCATGCGTGGTTTTCACGCATCGTGCTTACCACCGCTGCAGCCAGCTGAGGTCTATGACGCAGCTCAGCCTCTTCAGACAACGCCGCTCCTCCTCTTCGGGCAGCAGGCTCCTCTCCTCTCAGCGCAGCTGCTCGGAGGCCGCCGAAACAGAGCTGCGGCGCCGATCGCCTCCACCAGTCGGGCAGCCAGCCGCCGATCTCCAGCGGGCGGGGTATCGGAGGAGAGGGATCGCGGCCGCTCAGCGCCCCCACCGAGGAGCCCAGCAACTTTCCGCCCACCCGGTGGCGATTCCATTAGCGTGTGCAACAGTCTTCACACGTTCATTCGGGCCCTTCTCCTGCCCTGATTTGCTCAGCCGCGTCTCTGATGATGTCATCAGAGACGCGGCAGAGCAAATCAGGGCAGGAGAAGGACCCGAAGCAGCCTGTGGAGACTGCTGCACACACGCTGCTGGAATCACCACGTTTGTAGTTGGGCCTGCGGGAAGGGAAAGTGGGGTAGAGGAAACGCTAATGCTGCTGCACAGTGAACTGCTGTGGAGGGAGGGAAATGGAGGGGGAGGCAATGCTGCTTTGGACAGACAGACAGACAGAGGGAGGAAGGGAGACAGAAAGAAAAGAATAAAGACACAGGGGCAGGGAGATATATAGAAAAACAGACAGACAAAGGGGGCCAGGGACAGAGACAGAAATAAAGACAGCGGAACTCGCGTCGGGGTGGGGGTGCGGGATGTGGCAGAGGGAACTTTTCCAATGGGTGCAACTGGGCGGCTGTCGGGAACCTATGATCAGGGGCAGAGCAAGGTAAGTGTATCATAGGGATAAGAAGGAGGAGGGGGGAGAAAAAGGAAGGGATGCCTACTGCTGGATAGGGGGAGAAGGAAAGAGGTGCTGATGGACAGGGGGGAGGTAAAACAAAGGGAGAAGGGCTGCTGCTGCATAAGGAGAGCTGTGAAGGGGTAGTGGTGGACACAGGGGAGGTAAAAGGAAGGGAGAATGGACAGGGGGAGCAGGCAAGGGGTGGTGGTGGACAGCCAAGGAAAAAGAAAGGCAGAAAGAAAAAAAACGGCTAAGGAAAGAGAGAGAAAGAAATAAAGACAGACACACACACGTATATTCTAGCACCCGTTAATGTAATGGGCTATAAGACTAGTACACTTATAAAACAAGATACATTGTCCATAATATCTGAATTTAAACAATTTCTTACAATGAAGTATTATATAAGATATAGAGAAGAGTCTATTGGTTAACATAATACCATTATAGCAGTAGTGCCAGCTAATTGATATAGTCATTTGTGCAGAAGTTGAATGTTGTTGTATGGATGACTCAGACAGTTTGGGGTATAGAAACGATTTCAATTTTCTTCTTAATTTTAGGTAGCAGGGTCATTTTCTGATGTTCAGTGGTAGACTATTCCAGATTTGATGGTGATATAGGTGAGTAAGGAGTCGAAGATACATTTATATTTGATTCCTATGGGTGAGGGTAGGATCATCTGTGAGGTATTGGCTATTCAGGTTGATGTGAAGTGGAATTCTGAGAACATGAGAGTTAACACCTGCGTTGAGTTGGTGTTACGTGCTTGAAATAGGATGTAGGATATTTTAAAAGAGATTCAGGATGTCATAGGTAACCAGTGTAGTTTGTGATAGTATTTAGAAACTGCATCAAATTTCCTGAATTGTAAGATCAATTTTATTGCAATGATTTGAAACAGTTGTAGTCTATGATTTGGCGCTGCTTCTCGGCACTGAACGGCTTCCTTACTGGCTAAGCGCGTGTGAATTGAGCTGGTGTTAGTTCTAGCCGCGTAGCGTGGTTTTAGCACACACTAAAAACGCTATCGCAGCTTAGTAAAAGGAGCCCTAAGTATATAGCCCTTGATGGAGACTGCCCCAACTTTGTTGGTTGGGCTGAGAACTTTTCAGTGGCCCCTCGCAGTAGTAATGATTAATCTAGACGTGGTGCCATTTTATTATGGGCATCATGGGAAAAAAATTATTATTTCCTTTTGTATTCCTACTATGCATAAATGGATGTGGCTTTCTTACAGCTATGGATTTTATGCAACAGAATCACCATATGAAGGTACTCAGCTAGAGATAGGAAGAGCAATTTGTTCACTGTCCCTCAGAATTTTAAAATGTGAAGTCCTTTGACCTCATTTTTCATGTGAGGAATGCCAGGGTTTCCTTTACTGATTTCTATGTAATCAAGACAAATAAAAGATCATGCATGTGAAAAATATAAATATGGGCCCTCTTTTACTAAGGTGCGCTAACCGTCCCCTCCCTAGTATTATCACACCTAACCTCTCTCTTACTTACTTCTATAAATCCACTGGAGTTCCGTTCCTTCCCTAACCATGTAAACCGTGTCGAGCTCCACCTGTGGAGATGATGCGGTATATAAACCCAAGATTTAGTTTAGTTTAGTTTAAACGCTAACACATGCATGTTAGTCTATGGACGCATTAGCATTTAGTGCGCGCGCTAATTTGATTAGTGGGTGCTAATCGGTTAGCACACCTTAGTAAAAGAGGGTGATATTTGAAGCTGGGTTGCTTTTGCTATAAGGCTCTGTATGGTGCAGCTCCTCTTTCTTTTGTTAATAGACTTTCCATAGCTTCATATAAACATAGCAGGAAAACTCATGCCTTGTTTAATTTTCCCTCCTTTAGCGTTTCAGGTAGCTTCCCATAATAAAGAATTTCGATCATTGTTGCTCACAGCCTATTCTTATAAATATTTTAGAACACAGCTGAAAACATGTCTTTTCTAAGTATTTGGCTAATTAATTTATTTCTATTTCTTAGATTATGGAGTCCTTTTATCAAGGCACGGTAGGGGTTTAACGCGCGGTATTCCGTCTGCCGCACTAGTCGCTAACGCCTCCATTGACTAGGCGTTAGTTTTTTTGCTTGCCACGGGGGTTAGCGTGGGATGAAATGTCCGACGTGCTAATCCCCCTAGCGCGGCTTGATAAAAGGACCCCTATGTTTACTGTTTACAATCTTTTGTAAGCTACGTTGAACTTACGGTTACGCGGTTAATAAGCACAATGTTATGGTTATGTTATGCTATGTTAAAAAAAAATAAATTTTATTGAACTAACTTTTTTTTTTTTTTAAATCTTTATTCATTTTTAAACTTATAATAAGTGTGATAACATATCCATACAAATAACCATAAATATATCACTTAATAATCAACAATGATACATATAATATTCTCTTTTCTCCCCCCTCCCCACCCTTATCTATCATATAATCAATACTTATACAACATGTAACAATAAAAATACCCTCCCTCCCACCCCATAATTGAACTTGTAAATATCTTCACTAGCTTTTGAGAGTTAACATTCCATTTCTCAGCTCAGACCTGAATGAGAAAAAGATGATGATACCTAAGTGAATCATACCAAGCATTCCAATGATAATCTCTAGGAGACAGGTTTATGTCTTAAGAGAAGAGGAGATGGTAGATCAAAAGGTGACAGGTGACTTCTAGTGTTCATAATGAGTTAAAAAGCTTAGATCTTTGTTCATTTTTTTCCATGGCAGTTCTGAAGTGTTTGATCTCATTAACTTCAAAAATCTTATGTTCATAGATTGTTTTAAAGTTTTCATTCAAACATCCTGATCATAAGGTCATTAATGCAGTGATCTGCTCTCAAATCGTGATCCCCTACAGAGATGTCACTTTGGTCTGCTTTTTGGCGTGTGATCTTATGTTTATGTGAGTTATTATTTTCTCTTTAACTTTTCACCTGTCTTACATTTTTTTCATTGCATAATACATATTATTAGCTGATACCCAGTGAAGGGGACGTGAGCAGTTGGGACTAGGGAGAAACAGTTTATTTCTCTCTGGTTAATAGTTTTGTGGGAACTGGTAGAGAATTTCTCTAAGCAGCTGGTTACCTCTATACATATAGCTCTGGGGATCAGTGTCCCAGAACCCTGATATAATGGTAAAGGGGAAATTTCCTTTTGTCTTGTTTACCCTCTTTTTACCTGATAATATTCTTCTGGCCTACCTCCTGTGCACATAACCAGCCATAGGGTGCCATAGGAGGCCAGGGACTACACAAAGTGCTCCCTCAGTTCCTTCCAAATTTCAACAGCATCAGAAATAAAACAACTATTTTTCTGTATTTTAATTAAAGCATCAGAAATGGGTTTCAAGATTCACTTTCATTTTTACTGCTTGTCTCTCCCTCCTCACACTTAGGGCTCCTTTTACAAAGGTGCGCTAGCATTTTTAGCGCACGCACTGGATTAGTGCGCGCTACCCGAAAAACTACCGCCTGCTCAAGAGGAGGCGGTAGCAGCTAGCATGCGTGGCATTTTAGCGCACGCTATTCCACGCGTTAAGGCCCTAACGCACCTTTGTAAAAGGAGCCCTTAGCTCCTTGTACAGATATATAACATAAAAATTCACTTCTAGACCACGTTACCTTTAAGTTCTATGTGATTTACACAAGATTAATTTAAAAAATACACATAAGATGAGAATAAGAAACTAAGAACCCAAGAATCTAGAAAATAAGTAAGTCTTAAGTTGTTTTCTAAAGTGTAAATAGGATACAGAAATCAGTAATAGGGGGTTCAGCTCCTTATCCCATAAAGCAACTTGATATGAGAGCATCCAGTCATAATGTCTCTTTGCTCTTATCTGCTCAGCTGTTCACTGTGTCGAAGTGGAAGATGATATTTTCTTTCTCAAGGGACCCTCGGCCACAAGAGGGCACCCGCTCAAACTCAGGGGCGGAAAATTTCATGGCGACACCAGAAAGTATTTCTTCACAGAGAGAGTGGTTGATCATTGGAACAAGCTTCCAGTGCAGGTGATCGAGGCAGACAGCGTGTCAGACTTTAAGAATAAATGGGATACTCTTGTGGGATCCCTACGAGGGTCAAGATAAGGAAATTGGGTCATTAGGGCATAGACAGGGGGTGGGTAAGCAGAGTGGGCAGACTTGATGGGCTGTAGCCCTTTTCTGCCGTCATCTTCTATGTTTCTATGATTCCAGTTTTTATCCAGATATCATCCATCAGGTTTTTTTGTATTGACACACTCTAGGATCCCTGAGGAAGGAGTGTTTATTTGAAACATTGACCATATTGGGTCCAGTCTTATCATTCTTTTTGGATACAAACTGTTTTATGATCTTATTTTTATGATTGTTTTTGTTCTTTGACTCAATATTTCACTGCAGTTCTGTTGGATTCTTTGTTTGTTGTTATCTATTCTAATGTATACTTATGAAGGGAATTTTTAAAATTACAGTAGAATTCTGGAATCTCTTGTGACACACCCGGAATCTCTTTGGGGAACACTGCTGCTTTTTTATTCAATTTTTTCACCTGTTTTATTTTTTTTTTTTTCTTTTACTTTGTTCATTATACTTTTAATTTTAGACAGTAATTTTTTTTTTCCTTTCTTTATTCATTTTATCATCTTACAACAAGTGCACAATATTACATCATTAAATATTTTGACACATCACTTGAATTTCTTACTAATGTTACAAACTTACTAAGTTGACCATTATAGAAACTTAGCTGAACAGTCAGTTAGCCTGGAGGCCTTGAATTGTTTGATCTTTTACTGAGGCCCTTCCTACCTGTCTCTGTTGAAGTGAGGTGAGGGTGTTGAAGGATTGCAGCTCTCCTTTTATTCTATTTTGGAGATCAGCATTGTGGCTGTTGGTGGAGCGGCTTGTTTTCTAGGCTTGGTGGCTTCACTGCAGAGACTGCTGCTTACATCAGGCCCTGCTTTCATCGTCAGCCATGTTTTGGCCTTTGATTTTTTTGTACTGATTCCTACTGGGCGGCTGCCTTGCGGAGACTGTTGTTTACATCGGGCCCTGCTTTTATCATCATCCCTCGCTGGAGAGATTGGAATTGCTGTGGTGCTGCCCTGATGATATGGGAATGCCTTTTGTGTCTTGAGGCCTCTGTTTGTATCCAGCTTTCATCCCGCAGTTCTTCGAGGGAGGACAAACGGTCTTGGAGTTGGCCAGTGGAGCTGCGATGTGTGTTCCCTACTTTGTGGGAACAGAAAATTATGAAGCAAAGGATTTGTTTCTGTGATGTTTACAGTGACCTTGCCTTTGGAGGTCCAGAGACATGAACTGGAGTTGATTTTGGGCAATGAAAATGACGAGGATTTTTTTTTTTTGGGGGTGGGGGGTGTTTGTTTAATTTTGATACTAAACTTTTGAAGCTTTCTCCTAAAGAAAGTATTTTACTTCTCCCTTTTCCTTTTTTTCTCTATGCCCGATTGCTTACAGGCCGACAAATTCACTATAGGCCTGCATACAAATGGGGAGAGCGATCCTTGAGCATGCACAGACCATCTTCCTTGCATGTAGATGGTCTGTACATGCTCTCAGTAGGAAACCTTTTTTTTTTGCTTTTTATTTTTTTTGCAAGCCCATGGTTTTAATCTGCTGTAAGCCCGTGGGTTAAAACCATGGGCTTAGAGTACCGGGGGGGGGGGGGGGGAGATGGGGTGGTGGGTAGGGGGAGAGGGGGGTGTTCCATTGGGTTCTGGCACTTAGTTACAGATATAATCTTTAGGGATGAGTGGGGGGAGTGAGGTGGAGTGGCCTTCTTCGGGGCTTATAAGAGTCCAGGGCCTTGAGGTGCCATTCCACTGACTTAGGCCTCGCTGATATGGGCAGAATTGGCAGGGGGGGGGTTGTTGATGTTAATTTTTAACTCTTGATGCTTGTTATAATGTTGAGGAAGATGCTTCATTGTTCGTTGCTATGAACCCTTTTATTCCATTGTTTTGCTTACTCTGTTGTTTGCATCAATAAAAACTGTTTGAACCGTAAAACTGCGGGGAAGGGTGGGAGAGTCGGGGCTGCAGGAGTTCAGGGCTGCAGGAGATCGGGGCTGAAAGCAGGAGTTTGGGACAGAGAGCCGAAAAACAGGGCAGAGAGCAAGACAGCAGAAGGCAGAGCAGTCGGAAAGGACCTGAGCGACTGGTCCTCAGCAGTCGCTTGTTTGTGATCGGCCAGCCCAGTCAGTCAGTGTTGCAGGGTTTTTGTTTGTGAATCGCTGTCTGCCAACATTTGAATGCCATTCCCCCTCATTTGCATGCGCGGATCGGAGGATGATCAGGACACAGGTTAGTGAATCGGGTCAGAGGGGGTCGCAAACCGATCGGTACACGATTGGTTTGCTTAGTGAATCTAGCCCTATATCTTCTATTTTTCTTAGGTACTATAGTTAGATTATGAGCCCATTTGGGACAGTGAGGGAAGTTTCAATATACCTAATTAGTTTAACTTGATTAAATTGTTAACTTGATTAAACCACTTCAAAGCCTGTGTGGTGATTTAGCGATATATACTGTAAACTTTGCATTAAATTAAATGTTTATGCCTAACTCTTGTCAGGAGTGTAACTGCTAGTATTCTTTAACCTATCAACATGAATGCTAGGCAGCTCCTAACTCACCTAAACCGCTTCCAGATATATGCCCCCCCCCCCTTGCAGTTGCACACTAAGAGCAAGATTCACTAAGCAAACCGATTGCGTACTGATCGGTTTGCGACCCCTCTGTGACCCGATTTCCTTCCAACCCGATTCACTAACCTGTGTCCCGATCATCCTCTGATCCACACATGCAAATGAAGGCAGGCAGCGATTCACAAACAAAAACCCTGCAACACCAACTAGGTCTGCCGATCACAAACAAGCGACTGCCGGGGACCAGTCATTCACAGCTTTCCGACTGCCATCTCCTGCTCTGCCTACTGTCTTTCCAGCTCTCTGCCCCTGACTCTATGCCGCGATTTTCTCCTGCCGCCCTGCTCTGCCCTCTCCTGCTCCTTGCCCCGACTCTCTGCCCCCGAATATGTTCTCCTGCTCCTTGTCCTGCCCTTTCCCACATTATAAGCTCGCTGGGCTGTTTAAAAGTAAAAGGTTTTTTTTTTAAAGTTGCAGCTCTTAGATGCACGTGCAAACCATCTAAAGCTGTTCTGCACATGCATCGGGATCGCTCTCTAGCGATCTGTGCGGTGGATGGGGGCATGTCAACGATCGTCTCCATTTGCATGCAGGCCTTTTGTGAATTCGTCGGCCTGCTTGCAATCGGGCATGGCTCAGACACGGAATCGGGGGTTAGTGAATCTAGCCCTAAGGATTTTGTACATTCAAACTCTAAAATTATGCCAATTAGCATCAATGATAATGAATTGTCTGTTAATGCCAATTAGCAGCTAATGTAACAATTGACACTAGTCTATAACTTGCATGCATAACTTTGCATACAAAACATTAAATTGTGCACATACATTTATAGAATTCTGGAGGTAGATTTTAGACTTGGCCAAGCCATGACCTCAAATTCTCTTCATGGTGTGGATCTCTATGTGTAAAAATTAGCTTTCTGAATTGGGTATTTATACATCAATGCACAATACATGTGAATATGGTGCTACATATTGTGACAGGGAAGCTCCTGTCACAGTGAAAACTACTGCTAAAACTCCCCAGAATGCAGCACAGGGCTCTGTAAAACCCGGCCTGGAGCCAGGACAGCTGGCTCAGCCAAGAGAATGCAAGCCCAGGCAGGTCCCAGCAGAGCTGAAGAGCCAGTTAGGGAAGGCTCTGAAAACCACTAATTTCCCCTATCACTCCTTTCCCCAAGTCAGGGAGAAACCTGAGACCAATTTGGAAAGGGGTGGAGTCAGATCCGGGAGTTTGCCTTATAGGCAAAGTCAGTTGGGGTGGAGAAAAGAGGACACAGCTGACTCTGATGAGAGAAGCCAAACCACTCAAGGAGGTTCCAGGTCACGGAGGGTGCCTAAGCCCCAGCATGAGCATATGACAGGAAGCCAGCACCTAAGGAAAGGTGGTACAGCACTTGGGAAGTACAGTGACTGGCAGCTTAAACCCCAGAGAGAAGGGCTGGGAAATTATCCCCAGGGAAAGGCTGCAGACATTTTGGCAGACCTGCAGAAAGGGGGATGGGATGCACAGCCTGGGAGAAATGAGGAAATGCTAAGCCAGAGTTCCCATGAGGGTGAATGGGAAATGTGCAGTGTCCCGAGTGATAATGTAAGTGAAGAGGACATGGACCTGGGGGGAATACAGAATGTGAAAGTCCTCAGCTAATCTCATGAAGAACGTTCTCCAATTGTTTCTTTGTTTCACCCGGAAGCCAGAGCATTGCTGGCAGAACTAATTAGGTGAGAAAAGCTTGTCTGAAGATAAAGAGAGCTGGGAGGTGAAAAGGCTTGACCCAAGCCGTGTTCAGCTATAAAGCCAGAAGGTGTTGGGGTCCAGAGAGATCAATAAATCCCAGTGGGGATACGAGCCGAGGAAGGCATTGAACTGATACAATATTTTGATTTTATAGTATTTTTCCTTTTGATAAGGAGGGGCAATCCAACTCCTCAGTAAAACCCCTAAGACTCACCTGGACTGTGATATAATAGCATGCAGGATGCACCCAAAGGACTCTAACAAACCAATGTGAATGTTTTCTTTTTGCTTCTGTTTTCTTTTCTTTGTACTTTGGGACACTAATAAACCTGGTACTGTTTTTCAAGGAATCCGGTATCCGGGTCTTCCTTTCACCACCATATAAAAGGCGTCCTAAAATTCTTGCTTGTGGTCCGAGCCGGAGTTTCCCACCTACTCGGGGACAGGCCCGGCCACAAGAAGTTGGTGGCAGTGGTGGGATCGCGCCGCCCACAGGTTAGTGGAGGAAGTACGCCCAAAGACTTGGAAAAAAAAAACCCCACGAACTTTGGTTTTTGGTTTTTTTTGACCAAAGCAAGCTGCTGACCTTTTGGGGTGAAGACTAGGGCCAGAAGAACTGTGTTCAAAGGCTGGCAATCCCGTATTTTGGGGGATTGGAATTTTGGAGCGATTCGAGTGGTTTTTTTTTTTGAAAGCCATATTTGTCTTAAACTGACTTTATTGGGGCTGGGTGGATTACAAATACCCAGAGGCAAAGCAGGAAGAAGGAGCAGCATCCGGTGAGGTGTGGTTCCTGGTGGAGTACAAGGCAGCATCCAGGCGTCCGGAGGACACAGTCTGCTGAGGAGTGGAGCGGAGTCCGGAGGAGCAGTTCAAGGTTCCTGGGTTCCTGGTCGGAGGAGTGGTGGGGAGGCCCTAATATCCCAAGGCTGAGACACATCAGTCCCTAAGGTAAAGGTGCTTAGGGGTAGCTGATGTGGATAGGTGGGTAAGGGGACCAGAGGCTCGGGGCTAGTGAGGGAAAACCCTAGCAGTGAAAGTCCGCACTTGGGTTCCTGTTCTCTCTTGTTTGTGTTCCCAGGATGGAGGCGTCTAAGTTCCTGACTGGACTGGAAGGGGAGATGCACAAAATGCAGCAGCGTTTTCAGGAGATGCTGCAGTCGCAGGCAGAGCTCTGGAAAGCAGACCACCAGGCACAGCAAACTCGGCACACGGAACTTTTGCAGCAGATGTCCGCCCAGATACAGGCCATAAACAACCTGGCACAGAGGCCTGCAACGCCGGTGGCCGGCAGCGGTGGTGGCGTCGTCGGGGCGGTAGGCACTCCTTTTGGGGAGCCGATAAGACTGCATAAATTAAATGTAGATGATGACATACAAGACTATCTTGTTGGTTTTGAAAGGGTGGCCATGGCTTCCCACTGGCCAGTGGACCAATGGTCCGTAAGACTGATTCCCTGTTTAGGAGGCAGAGCCTTAGAGGCTTATCAGACTTTGAGCGCTGAACAAGCAGCTAATTATCCCATACTGAAGCAAACTTTGCTGGATTATTTAGGGAATAGCCCAGGCCATTATCGGAGCCAGTCACGGGTAACCCGTTTGGCCCCGAATGAGCGCCCTGGAGCCTTGAAACAAGGCCTTGAAAGATGTTTCAGGAGATCTGGGGGAATGTACCAGGGACGGGGCAGGGTTTCGCTTGCTGGTAAGTGGTTTTCCTGTGGTAAGCCGGGACATTGGAGACTGCAATGCCCGGTCAAGAGGAACCTGACAAACAAGGTACTGGGTCCCCAGAAAGAATGCATGGTCAAGATAAAAATAGAGGGAATCCCGGTAGTAGCCCTATTAGACTCCGGGGCCGATCAGTCCATACTGGCCCAGAAGGTGTGGCAGAGGATCTTAAGAGCCCGGGGTCAGGAAATTGATAGACCCCAGGGACAATTGGAGATACAATGCATGCATGGGACCTCCTTACCCTATGAAATGAGGAAAGTGTGGGTAAAGTATCAAGGGAGGGAGGATGCTCTGAAAATGGCCCTGATGCCTAGGCCTCCATATGACGTGATCCTGGGACGGGAATGGCCCTACTTCGGGGAATGCTTTGGCATGCGAGGTGTGAAGGCTTCCTTAGTGCAGGAGGAGAAGTTAGCTCAGATCTTCCCCCTGGAAGATGATGTCCTAGAAGAACCATCCCAGAAGAGAATTAAGAGCCGAGCAGAGAGGCGGGCGGACAAAGGATCTTGCTCTCAAGGCAAAAGTGGGGAAAGTCACTTATCTTGGAGACCCTGGGTGCCTTATGAGGTGGCCCAACGATTCCCTACTCTAGGCCGGGAACAAAGAAAAGATCCTTCGTTAAATTTGGCTATAGAGCAATGGGAAGATGCTGGGAGAGGGGCTTGTGCGTTCCAGGTGGTAGGAGGACTCCTCTATAAGAGAGGATGGAATCCTAAGGTCCGAAAAACTCAAAGGCGCTTAGTAATACCGGCCAGCTTTAGAAAACAAATATTTTGGTCCATCCATAGGGACCTAGGGAAGGAGCATTTGACCCAAGACCCGACCATTAAAGGGATCCAAACGAAATTCTATTGGCCCGGACTAGCCCAAGAGGTAGTGGCCTGGTGTAAGGAATGCCCGGGGTGTAGTCAGGGCGGGAAGAGTCCGCCCACAAATCATGAAGAGGTAGGCCTGAATAAGGACATCAAAGAGGTCCCCTGGGCAAGGGTTACACCGGACAAGGAGAAGCCCATTTTAAAGGTTATGCGGCTATCTCCCAAGGCTAAACTGCCAGTCCGCGTGACACCAGGGTCCGTGGGCTGGGATTTAAGTAGTATCCAAGAGATAAAGGTGCCAAAAGGGGGCAGGAAGGTCGTGAATACTGGTTTAGTGATAGCCCTACCAGGGGAATGTTATGGGCGCATTGCACCAAGATCGGGTTTGGCCCTCCGGCATGGCATACACATAGGGGCTGGAGTGGTCGACCCGGATTATCGGGGAACCCTTAAGATTTTGGTAATGAATATAGGGGAGAAAGAATATGAAATAAAGGAGAGAGATTGTATAGCTCAATTAATATGTGAGCAAGTGATGATTCCTGAACTGCGAGAGGAAGAGATAAATACCGACACTGCTCGGGGGGAGCAGGGCTGGGGCTCCTCAGCGGAGAGAGAAGGGGTGGTGAAGAAACCCATAACCCAAAGAGTTCCGTCTCGTTTAGGGGAAGAGTCCTCTGAGAGTTTAAAGGAAGAAAGGACCGATAGGGGTTTAAGTAGGGGGGGTATGTGACAGGGAAGCTCCTGTCACAGTGAAAACTACTGCTAAAACTCCCCAGAATGCAGCACAGGGCTCTGTAAAACCCGGCCTGGAGCCAGGACAGCTGGCTCAGCCAAGAGAATGCAAGCCCAAGCAGGTCCCAGCAGAGCTGAAGAGCCAGTTAGGGAAGGCTCTGAAAACCACTAATTTCCCCTATCACTCCTTTCCCCAAGTCAGGGAGAAACCTGAGACCAATTTGGAAAGGGGTGGAGTCAGACCCGGGAGTTTGCCTTATAGGCAAAGTCAGTTGGGGTGGAGAAAAGAGGACACAGCTGACTCTGATGAGAGAAGCCAAACCACTCAAGGAGGTTCCAGGTCACGGAGGGTGCCTAAGCCCCAGCATGAGCGTATGACAGGAAGCCAGCACCTAAGGAAAGGTGGTACAGCACTTGGGAGGTACAGTGACTGGCAGCTTAAACCCCAGAGTGAAGGGCTGGGAAATTATCCCCAGGGAAAGGCTGCAGACATTTTGGCAGACCTGCAGAAAGGGGAATGGGATGCACAGCCTGGGAGAAATGAGGAAATGCTAAGCCAGAGTTCCCATGAGGGTGAATGAGAAATGTGCAGTGTCCCGAGTGATAATGTAAGTGAAGAGGACATGGACCTGGGGGGAATACAGTATGTGAAAGTCCTCAGCTAATCTCATGAAGAACGTTCTCCAATTGTTTCTTTGTTTCACCCGGAAGCCAGAGCATTGCTGGCAGAGCTAATTAGGTGAGAAAAGCTTGTCTGAAGATAAAGAGAGCTGGGAGGTGAAAAGGCTTGACCCAAGCCGTGCTCAGCTATAAAGCCAGAAGGTGTTGGGGTCCAGAGAGATCAATAAATCCCAGTGGGGATACGAGCCGAGGAAGGCATTGAACTGATACAATATTTTGATTTTATAGTATTTTTCCTTTTGATAAGGAGGGGCAATCCAGCTCCTCAGTAGAACCCCTAAACTCACCTGGACTGTGATATAATAGCGTGCAGGATGCACCCAAAGGACTCTAACAAACCAATGTGAATGTTTTCTTTTTGCTTCTGTTTTCTTTTCTTTGTACTTTGGGACACTAATAAACCTGGTACTGTTTTTCAAGGAATCTGGTATCTGGGTCTTCCTTTCACCACCATATAAAAGGCGTCCTAAAATTCTTGCTTGTGGTCCGAGCCGGAGTTTCCCACCTACTCGGGGACGGGCCCGGCCACAATATAGTATTGCCTTTCTATTGCAAACGCAAGCAGTGTCTCACTTCCGGTTCACCACACAATTGTTTCCCATGTATTCACCTTTATAGGAACCCCAGGGACCCCTGAAGAAGACTTTTTGTCGAAACACGGATCGTGTTGGGTCCTGGATCCCTAGCGGACTAGGTCCTTTAAGGCTTTTATGTAGATAACCTATTTTTATGTGGATGAATTTATTTTTATGTGGATGATTTCAGTGTACCTTTGGAACTTTGACACTTTCAAATAAAGTCCATTTAGGAACATTGTCACTCCACAGAGTTTTTTGGTTTCTGCTACATATAGTACACATGGATGTGTTTCTAAAATAATTGCCTATAGGTATACTGATACTGAGTGCCGCTCAAAAATGACTGAAAATGTTCAGTATAATCTAGCTAGAAACATAGAAAAACATAGAAAAAGACGGCAGATAAGGGCCGCGGCCCATCTAGTCTGCCCACCCCAATGACCCTCCCCTATTTATCTCTGTGCAGAGATCCCACGTGACAATCCCATTTCTTCTTAAAATCAGGCACGCTGCTTGCCTCGATCACCTGAAGTGGAAGTCTATTCCAGCGATCAACCACTCTTTCGGTGAAAAAGTATTTCCTGGTGTCGCCGTGCAATTTCCCGCCCCTGATTTTCCATGGATGTCCTCTTGTCGCCGTCGGACCTTTGAAAAAGAAGATATCTTCTTCTACCTTGATACGGCCCGTGAGGTATTTGAACGTCTCGATCATGTCTCCCCTCTCTCTGCGTTCCTCGAGTGAGTATAACCGTAATTTATCCAGCCGTTCCTCGTACGGGAGATCCTTGAGTCCCGAGACCATCCGGATGGCCATTCGCTGGACTGACTCAAGCCTCAGTACATCCTTGTGGTAATGATGCTTCCAGAATTGTACGCAGTGTTCCAGATGAGGCCTCACCATGGATCTATACAATGGCATAATGACTTCAGGCTTGCAGTTGACGAAACTCCAACGTATACATCCTATGATCTGCCTAGCCTTAGATGAAGCCCGCTCCACTTGATTGGCAGTCTTCATGTCTTCACTGATGATTACCCCCAAGTCCCGTTCTGCAACAGTCCTTGCTAGGATCTCGCCATTTAGGGTGTAAGTCTCACATGGATTTTGACTGCCAAGGTGCATGACTTTGCATTTCTTGGCATTGAAACTCAGTTGCCAGGTCCTAGACCATTGCTCCAATAGGAGTAGGTCGTGTTTCATATTGTCCGTTGTGGTCTTGCTTGTTATGTTACACAGTTTGGCGTCATCGGCGAATAACGTTATTTTACCACGAAGCCCCTCAGCCAAGTCTCTTATAAAGATATTGAAAAGGATCGGGCCCAAGACCGAGCCCTGCGGCACTCCGCTGATCACTGCCGTCGTTACGGAGGGGGTGCCGTTCACCACCACCCTCTGAAGCCTACCACCAAGCCAGTCCCCAACCCATTTAGTCAAAGTGTCACCTAATCCTATAGAACTCATTTTGCACAATAACCTGCGGTGAGGGACACTATCAAATGCTTTGCTGAAGTCCAAGTATACAACGTCCAAGGACTCTCCAACATCGAGCTTCCCCGTCACCCAGTCAAAGAAGCTGATCAAGTTGGATTGGCAGGATTTCCCCTTGGTAAATCCATGCTGACAGGGATCCCGCAGATTCTCCTCATCCAGGATCATATCTAATTGGTGTTTGATTAGAGTTTCCATTAGTTTGCTCACTATTGATGTGAGACTCACTGGTCTGTAGTTCTCAGCCTCTGTCCTGCAACCTTTTTTGTGGAGTGGAATGACGTTAGCCGTTTTCCAGTCCAACGGGACTCTACCTGTACTAAGGGAGAGATTGAAGAGCGCGGATAGTGGTTCCGCCAGGACATCCCTTAACTCCCTGAGCACCCTGGGGTGTAGGTTGTCTGGCCCCATTGCTTTGTTAACCTTGAGTTTTGACAACTCACAGTAGACACTGCTTGTTGTGAACTTGAAGTTACTAAACGGGTCTACTGAGCCATCCTTTTTTTTGTAGTTGAGGGCCGGAACCTGGCGCCTCGCGGGTGAAGACCGAGCAGAAGTATTTGTTTAACAGTTCAGCTTTTTCCGAGTCTGCTTCTACATAGGTCCCATCTGGTTTCTTAAGGCGTACTATCCCGCTTGTGCTGCGGTTTCTGTCGCTAATGTACCTGAATAAGGATTTATCGCCCTTCTTGATGTTCTTTGCTAAAGTTTCCTCCATTCGGATTTTGGCCTCTGCTGTTTTGACGGCTGCTTTAACTGCTGTTTTGACGGTTCTTGCCCTAGTCAAATAGACTTCTCTAGAGTCCTGAGATCCTGTATGTTTGTAGGAGATGAACGCTTTTTTCTTCTCTTTTATGAGGTCCGAGATCTCCGCAGAGAACCATTGTGGCTTATTGTTCCTGCGCCGTTTACTCACTGATTTTATATAGCGATTGGTCACCTCCTGAATGGTAGCTTTCAGAGTCGACCACAGTTCCTCTACGTTATCTGTTCCTGCTTGGTTTTGTAGTGCTTGATGGATGAAATCCCCCATACCCTCAAAGTTGGCGTTTTTGAAGCTAAGGGCCCTGGTCAATATGTTAGTTTTGGCGAAACCCTTCCTGAGCTTGAACAATATCATATTGTGGTCGCTGGAGGCCAACTTGTCGCCCACTGAGACCTCAGTGGCACTTTCACCATTGGTAAGCAATAGGTCCAGTATTGCCTGTTCCCTCATTGGCTCCAATACCAGTTGCCTCAGTTTAGCTCCCTTCATAGAGTTCAATAGTCTCCTGCTGCTGCTGGATGCAGAGGAAAGTGTGTTCCAATCCACATCAGGCATGTTGAAGTCTCCTAACAACACTGTATCCCCACCCAAGGTGATATTCTCTATGTCACTGATTAGTTCTATATCTATATCATCCTTTTTACCTTGGGGGTCTGTATACTATGCCAAGATACAGGCATTTGTCATTCCCCCTGGCCAAATTTACCCAAAGGGATTCCCCTGTGTACCTGATATCTGTGATTCTGGTGACTTTAATATCATCCTTAGTGTATAATGCTACACCACCCCCCATTCTGCCCTCCCTGTCTTGGCGAAGGAGGTTGTATCCTGGTATCACCATGTCCCACCCGTGGGAGTCGGTGAGCCAGGTCTCAGATATCGCCACCACATCCAGGTCAGCGTTTCTCATTTCAGTCTCAAGTTCCAGGATCTTGTTGCCCAAACTATGGGCGTTGACGTACATAGCCCTCCATGTAGCATGTTTGCTATGCCTCCCTGGGGCTGTTCCTGCTTGAGCTGCGTGGACCTTTTCAGTACTACTTGTAGTTTGTGTACCTTCCCTAGACCCAGTATTGCAAAGTGTACCTACCCTAGGTTCGAAAGTGTTTGTACTCTGTGGGGGAATAACTGTTTGAGCTACTTTAATTCTTTTAGTACAGCTTGCAATGTGTGTACCCTCCCTAGACCCGGAATTACAGTGTGAACCTACCTTAGACTTAGAAATGTGTGTACTCGCCCCATACTTAGAAATGTGTTTACTCATCACAGTCCCAGGCCCAGAATTGCGGTGTTTGCTTACCCCAGTCTCAGAGAAATATTGATGACATAGCTCGTCAGATAGGTTATTTATGCTTGTACCCTCCCCCAACATACCTAGTTTAAAGCCTTGTGAAGTAGGTGGGCCAGTCGGTGTCCAAGGACATTCTTCCCTCTTCTGGTCTACTGTATTACTTCATAGCTATGTTCCTAGGGTATCCTGGAGAGTGAGTATGGTGTAGCTTTGTTGTCTGGTGGAGGAGTGTGTGGCGCAGTGGTTGGATATACAGCCTCAGCACCCTGGGGTTGTGGGTTCAAACCCCGCGCTGCTCCTTGTGACCCTGGGCAAGTCACTCAGTCCTCCATAGCCCCAGGTACGTTTGATAGATTGTGAGCCCACCGGGACAGATAGGGAAAATGCTTGAGTACCTGATTGTAAAAAACCACTTAGATAACCTTGATAAGTGGTATATCAAATCCTAATAAAAACTTGAAACTTGAAAAAACTCTAATAGGGGCTACCTGGATAGTAGTGCTGCACAACCTGAGGCTTTGCTTAAACTCCTTCCAGATGAGACTCCACGGGGTGGTAAGGGTCCCTTTACCTTACCACTAAAGCAAGCCAGCACAGGGCTTTGGACCTGGGACTTGCCCCAGCCTTTTATTCCATGCTCCTATAGCAAGTGCTTATAATGTCTAACAAGCGTGGTATCAGTGGCGTGAGACGATTTGGCGTCCCCTTTTTGAAAGAAGTCTGATCGGTCGGGATACACCCTGAGGCGGCATATATCTGTGACATGCTGGCCACCACTGGTGTACCGATCAGCGAAGATAAGCTGAAAATTTTTTTCTATCATCTATTTTTCATTAGCGAAGCACAGCATAAGGCTTTAACACATATTGAAGGTTTTTTCCCAATGAGGTGACCGCTCGATCACTTCTTTAAAAACCATACTGGTTGAAGTGGAAGGGCCCTTTCTGAGGCTTCTTCTTTCATTTTTTGAATGAGTCTATAGCCTATGCTGTTCTCATTTTACATCATTGGACATTACAATAATCATTATTGAAAGTGTTTATGCTTTTACATATTGTGTTTTCATGATATCTGGGTCATTTGTACCTAGGGTATGTGACACCCGGGATCCATAATTTTTTGACACCCTCCCCCCCCCCCACCCAGGCCCATCATTTTTTGACACACACCCCCGCCCCGCCCTGCCCTTGGTATGCCACTGGTTTGAAGATTTGAAATAAAAGGAAATTAAGCAGAACAATAAAACTCCACAAGACAGAATCCAACGTCTCTCAAGCTGGTCCAAATAATTTTTTTCTGTAGTATTGAGAAACAACCATTTTACCACGAAATAGACTGACAATCTGTGCAAACAAAATATATTTCAGTAAGAGTCAGAGCCTGCAATTAAAACTGGACTTGTTGACTGGATGGCGTTTAAGTTCAATCCAGTACTGCTGCAGCACTGATCTGAATGTGACCCTCCTCCCCCCACAGCAGAGATAAGTGAAATCGAACCATACTAAAAAAAAAAAAAATTTAAGGCTATTGTCCATTCAGTGCACCCAGAAACATGTTTACTGAATTAGACTCGTTGATGTGAAAGCAATTCTGGAGGCCACACTATCGAAAAGATTTGCTGAGAGTAGAGTCGGTGCAACAGATGGCCACCAGGATGGTCTCGGAGATCAAGGATCTATCGTACAAGGAAAGGCTGAAAAATTTGCGGCTATACTCACTCGAGGAACGTAGGGAGAGAGGAGACATGATCGAGACGTTTAAGTATATTACCGGCCGTATCGAGATGGAAGAAGAAATTCTCTTTCTCAAAGGACCCTCAGCCACAAGAGGGCATCCGCTCAAACTCAGGGGCGGGAAATTTCATGGCGACACCAGGAAATATTTCTTCACCGAGAGAGTGGTTGATCCTTGGAACGAGCTCCCGGTGCAGGTGATTGAGGCAAACAGCGTGCAAGAATTTAAGAGCAAATGGGATGCCCATATGGGATCCCTTAAAGGATTAAGCCAAGGGAACCTGTCACCAGGAGTGGGATTCCTAGGATAGTAGACTTGGGGGTGGGTCAGTAGAGTGGGAAGACCTGATGGGCTATGGCCCTTATCTGCCGTCATCTTCTATGTTTCCATGTTTCTATGTTACGTTTCTTATATCTCAAACTTTGAACCAAAGTTTCCAGTAAGGTTCTTCTCTTCAATAGAAGCTTCTATAAAACACAGTGGAAAATCCAGTGCTAGAAAAAGGCTAAGAAGCCTGCGGGAGTGGCGAAAGCACCTTTAAGGAACGCCCTCCCAATCTGGCTCTATCCCACCCCCTTCATGACGCCACCGGACAGCGTTCTCAGCCATTGGTCGACCTTGCCAGGGCGCTTCAACCCCAGGCACCAGAACGCTGATCGCTTTTGTTCTCTTCGCAGCCCCAAAGCAATCAGCATTCTGGCTCCTGGGGGTTGCAGCGCCCAGGCAAGGTCGACCAATGGCTGAGAATGCTGTCCGGTGGCATCCCCAAGGGGGTAGGATGGAGCCAGATCAGGAGGGCGTTCCTTAAAGGATGCTTTCCTGCTCCCGCCAGCTTCTTAGCCTTTTTTCTTGGCCACGGGGGTGGACCGGCAGCCGTACTGACGTGCAGGTCCCAGGTTCTGGACCCGGCCGGTTGTGCACCCCCATAGGGCATGCGCTCGGGGCGGTTCACCCCCCCCCCCCCCACACACACACACATGTCCTTGGTATGCCTCTGCATGGTATAAACAGGCTGAATCTGTACCTCTCTTAGGTGTCAGCTTCATGTATAGGCAACGAAGGGGCTCTACCTGAGCATGTGTGTGGTCAGTAGAAGGAGAGATTCCAAAGACAATTTTGGCACCACACACACACACATACAAGGAGTGACACCAGCTGCACATACTGTAGCATGACATGTTTATCCTCCCATACCCTAGCTAAGAATTTTCAAGCCTCATTCTGACCTCATATACAACTTCTTTAAATTAGTCCCCTTATTTTCTAACTCCTGCTACTCTGTCTTACCTAACTCAATGCTCCATTTTTGCTTATACCCTAGGCCAGGGTTACCAGATGTCTGGGAAAACCTGGACATGTTCTCTTTTTAGAGGACTGTCTGGGCTCCCGGACAGACTTTCCAAAACCCGGCATTTGTCCAGGTTTTGGAAAGCCCCGACGAGCTCCGGCCGCTTCTGGAGTGCCTCTGAGCATGTGCGGGTGATGTCACACACATCCACGCACGCTCCAGGCCCTCCAGATGCGGCTGGAGCTCGTACGGACGAAAGCAGGCTTTGTGGGGGTGGGACTTGGGGCAGAACTGGGCAGGGCTGGAGGCGGAACTAGTCAGGACCGCAGGTGGAACTGGGCGGGGCTGGAGGCGAACGTAGGCAAGACTGGAAACGGAACTGGGTGGGGCTGGAAGCGGAACTAGGCAGGACTGGGGTAGAACAGATTGGGGCTGGAGGCGGAATGGGGCAGGGTCATGTGTCTAGAGTTTCCTGTAGAAAAAAATATGGTAACCCTAACTTAGGCTGTCTATTAAATTGTTTTATTGCATATTGCATTGACATTGTAATGTAGCATACTATGCTACATTACTATGTATTGTTATTTGCTTTGTATAATCTCCTTTTGTATGTTCTCATGCTTCTCTTGTTAAAATTTCAATAAAAAATTTTTAAAAATGAAATGAATATTTTTACTACTATAATTCTCAATTGCTTATGTTTGACTTATTCTTGCTGTACACAGCCTTGAGTGAATCCCTTCAAAAAGTGGTAAAAAAAAATCTTAATAAATAAATTAAATTAAATAATTGGGTCTAATTCTAGAAGTTACCAGAAATATTGGCATAAGGCCCTTACAGCTATTGTTGCCATAATGTCTGCAAAATTCTAAAAATCTCCTTTGAAACTCCCTGCTCCAACAGGTGTAGGAAGTTCAAACAGGAAAGACAAGAGGTCACAAGTGCAGCTTCAAATAACTAGGGCTGCAGGTAACTGAAAAAAAATAAACAGTACTAATAATATACTTTTGCAAAACTGTCAGCTAAGGAAAGCTGCCAGCTATCACTGGATATGAACTGTGGGCGGGGTTTCTTCTGCCTGGGCCAATCCAGCCCCATTCTGGACCCGGCTGGCCTGCTGGACGCGTGGGCTTGGCACCCGTCCATCTGGCCAACATACAGGTACGGGGAAGGGGTGGGGGTGGGGGTGGGAGGGTCGTGGAGTCAGCCGGGGGGTCACAGGTCAACGGGGGGCAATCGGGGGTTCTGGGGGGGGCGGTTGTTGGGGGGAGGGGGGTTGTGTCGAGGGCAGGAGGGCCTGGGATCCCTCCTTCCCGTATTATAGTGGGGGGTGGGGGATAGGGGTAGCCGGGGCCAGGAGAGCTTGGGCTCCCTCCTGGCCCAATCCAGTAGATGGGGTCGCCGGGGCCAGGAGAGCTTGGGCTCTCTCCTGGCCCGTTACTTTCGGAGGGGGGGTCGCCGGGGCCAGGAAAGTTTGGGCTCTCTCCTGGCCCATTACTTTCGGAGGGGGGGGTCGCCGGGGCCAGGAGGGCTTGGGCTCCCTCCTGGCCAGATCGAGTCGGGGTGGGGGACACGATTGCCGGACCAAGAGGGCTTGGGCTCCCTCTTGCCCCGATTTCGTCGGGGGTTGCCGCAGCTGCCGTGGGGCAAGAGGGCTTGGGCTCCCTCTTGCCCCGATGTTGTATGCATGTGGGGGGGTGATGCATCGTGGCAGGAGAGATGCCTCATCTCCCCTACCGCGATGCCATCACTCTTCTACCTGAGCTGCCGCGACCCGCGGCAGGGGATATAGGGCATCTCTCCTGCCGCGGGTCGCGGCAGTTCGGGTAGAGGAGTGATGGCATCGCGGTAGGGGAGATGAGGCATCTCTCCTGCCGCGATGCGTGCGGTGGGTAGGTTGCCGGGCCGCTGAACTGATGGCGCCAGCGGCCATCAGCTCAGTGGCCCCTTTTTAGACCTGGTTTGATTTCATCTAAGTCAAAAAGGTCTAAGTGCCGACTAGGCAAACTGTAAATGTTTTGGTTATACCTGCTGTATGCCTAGGTGTAGGTCGGCCCACCTCCCGCCCACTGCCCGCCCTTTCCCCGCCTCTAAAAACACCTCTTTTCTCTCTGTGCGTTTAGTGGCAGGGGAAAGGCCTAAGCTGTTTTTAGATACGTCTAAAAACCAGCTTTGGTTACGGGTACTTGGACGATCAGGCTTTTTGATCGTCCAAGTAGCCATTTAGGACACTTTTTAGACGTTTTTTTTTTTATTATGAACCCCATAAGATTTAATGAGGTGGTACACAAGTGGGTACAGTAGGTTTTGGGGGAGTTATGGAGGGCTCAACATATAATATACAGGGGTTATTATGAGACTATGTACCTGCCACCCTTAATGTGAAGTTCACAGCAGTGTCCCCTAGAGTGCCCCACTGCTCTGCTGACATGGCCTCCTACATGCAAATGGCTTATATTGGACATTTTTAATTTGGATGGGTTTTTTCGATAATGACAAAAAAATTAGATAACTATCTGGATAAAACATCTAGCTGGGCCTTTGTTGGAAAAAAAAAAAAAAAGACAGACATCTTGTAGGTTTGAAAATGGACATTTTCTCCACCCGATTTTTGGACGTTTTTCTCAAAATGTCCAAAGTTTGACTTAGATAGGGTTATCAGATTTTCCTTTCAGAAAATCTGGGCCCCTAGCCCCGCCCCTCCCAGGCCTGCCTAGTTATGCCCATCCCTGCCCATATCCTGCCCCCAAGTTCGTCCTAGTCCTGCCCCCACTGCCTGCTCTTGTCGGTCAGGGAGAACGTCCAGGCATTCGCGGATGCTACGTGATGATGTCACACGCACGCCATCGCATGACGACCGCACATGTGTGGCCATCCTCCCTGCCCGACACAGCTTTTCAAAACCCAAAGTGTCAGGTTTTGAAAAGCCGTCCGGACCCCCGGACATGTCCTCAAACGGAGAACAAGTCCAGGGAAATCCAGACGTCTGGTAACCCTAAACTTAGATATCCTATCAAAAATACCCCTCTATGTGCATATGTATGTGCAGTGACACACTTCCGGTTCACCACACAATTGTATCCCACGTATTCACCTTTATATGACCTCCCTAGGGACCCCTGAAGAAGACTTTTTGTCGAAACACAGACTGTGTTGGGTCCTGTATCCCTAGTGGACTAGGTTCTTTAAGGCTTTTATGTGGATAACCTATTTATATGTGGATGAATTTATTTTTATGTGGATGATTTTGGTGTAACTTTGGAACTTTGACTCTTTCAAATAAAGTCCATTTAGGAACATTGTCACTCCAGAGTTTTTTTTTTTTGTTTTCTCTGGATTTTCTTCTCTGTGGATATCTTATGGTCAATTCCTTTTGTTTTTTGCATATTTTGCACAACCCACCTATAGGCATGTTCACAGGCAGAGTTTGAGTTCCGTCAAATGTCAAATGGGGAGATCACAGGTGGAGTCCCGATACATGCACATAGTTTTCAGAAATTTACACCTGCTCCTGAGCAGACATAAATGCCTGCTGCTTCAAGCTAGTAGCTTTCTGTAGCTTTACCCATAGTATTTTATGAAGATACATAAGCACCTACGTATTTTTATAAAATAGACTTAGGCAACCTGTTATAAAATTACCCTCATAATTTTTAATTTAAACATAAAATACAGTGAGTGTATGTTGCTCTTAAAATTATAACAAATGATTTCCTCTTCTCCCCCCCCCCCCCATTACCTAACATCAGAATTATTGTTTCATATGTTAAATTTATCAAAAAAAATGGATGAACCGGCTTTTACAGTTTCCTTGGATGCAGAAAAAGCGTTTGATAGGGTAGAATGGAATTTTATGTATCAGGCTTTAGAATGGTTTGGTATAGGTTCTGGATTTATACAAATGGTAAAAACATTGTATAGCTTCCCGATTGCAAGATTAAATATTAATAATATGATATCTGATGGTTTTCAATTGCAGAGGGGAGTTAGACAAGGTTGTCCTTTATCTCCTTTGTTATTTGATGTTGTATTAGAACCCTTATTGTTAGCAATACAGCAAGCAAGGGGGATACAGGGTATTCCATATTCTGATATGGAATATAAAATTTCGGCTTATGCGGATGATATTTTACTTTATTTGAGGAATCCAGAGTCTACCTTATCTTGTCTATTGGAATTAATTGATATGTTTGGCAAATTTTCAGGTTATAAAATTAATTGGAGTAAGTCTGAACTTATACCTTTAAATGTTCATTGTGTAAAAGGATTATTTGACGCTTTTCCGTTCATATGGAAAGAAGAAAGATTTAAATATCTTGGCATTCAAGTTAAAAATACAATTGAAGATACAGTAAAAGAAAATGAAAAATTTGTATTGAAAAGAGTTACAGAGTTATGTGAGCAATGGAATCCGTTACATCTTTCTTGGTGGGGGAGAGTTCAAACTATTAAAATGATGATCTTGCCTGTAGTTTGCTACCAAATGAGTATGATACCTATTTATTTTCAGGGGTCCTTTTATAAAAAGCTTAATAGCATTTTAACGAAATTTCTTTGGCTTGGTAAAACGCATAGAATAGCTTTGGTATCTTTGCAAAAATCAATTAAGGAGGGAGGGGTAAATTTTCCAAATTTTTATAGGTACCATCAAGCCTATATTTTACGTCAGGGTATGTATTGGATCCTCCCAGAACTGATAGATAATGCACCGGATTGGTTATATTTGGAATGGCGCCTTATGTTTCCCCTAAATTTAGTTCATCTTCCAAGTATCAACATGCCTAGAAGATACAGAGAAAATAAGATATTAATGGATACTTGGAAAACGTTGAGGTTTATTAGTAAATTAACACCTGTCCCAATAAACAAGTCAACTAATCAGTCTTTATGGATAAACTCCAAGATTAAAATTGGCGGAGCTCAAATCCTTTGGAAGGAATGGATTATTGCAGGCATTAGATCTCTGAATGATGTTATTTCGGAAGGTAAACTGCTGGAATTTTCAAAATTGCAACATAGATTTGGTCTTAGTAAAACACAAAGTTTTAAATGGTTGCAATTGAAGCAGGCCATTCAGGTTGGGTTCCCTGAATGGAAAACATTGAATAATCAATATAGTTTAGAGTTCTTATGTTTTCAAGCAGACTTCCTAGGGCATCAAGCCGCATTGTGGTATAAATTAATATCTGGATATTTGAATAAAAAACCAAAAAATGGTCTAAGAGACATTTGGAGCATTGAGATTAAGCATCAAATTACTGCATCTCAATGGCCACTAATTTGGTCTTGGAGAATGAGATGTACAGTGTCAGCATCTATGAGACAAACTTGGTTCTTTTTATTACATAGAGCTTTTTGGACCCCTACACGTTTGCAAAAATTAGATAGTTCTAAGTCCAATAAATGCTGGCACTGTAATCTGGAACCTGGGACGTTGGATCATTTACTATATCATTGTCCCTACATTAAAAGTTTTTGGAATGCAATTTGGCCACAAATTAATAAATTGATGGAAAATCATGTAGCAATATCATATGATACAGTGTTATTTGGAATGATGATGAGAAAAAAAAGTCAAATTTCACCAGAAAATAACAAGCTTTTACTAGTCATGACAGGGGTTGCCATTCAGCATATAACCAATAACTGGAAGAATCATAGTAACCTTAATTATACATTTTGGTGGAATACAATTTGTCATATATTCAAAATGGAAAGAGTAATAGCAATACAAAGAGGGACATATCCTAAATTTATAAAAATATGGGGGCCATTGACAAAGTATTGTACTGAATGAATAGTAGGATTTATCTTCTTCTTTTTCTTGTCTTCTTTATGGCACACATGGAGGGGGGTAGTGAAAATAATTTTACATAACATGTTATAATATGGTATACAATATGTATAAGGTGATTGGAAAGTACTTGAAGGGTGGGGGGTGGGAGAGGGGATAAAAATATTTGTTCAGAATATTATGTAATAGATATAGAAGTGATATTGTGTATTCATTAGTTGTAACTCAATATTTTGTACACTTCATGTAAAATATGAAAATGAATAAAGAATTATAAAAAAAAAAGAATGGAGTCCAAACAGGGATATTAGTGCAGATAAAACCCTCCGTGCCCCCTCTTCCCCCCCCCCCTCGACAGTCATATCAACAAAGTATTACTGCTTATTCCTGACCATCAAACCACTTGTTTCTATATGCAAGTAAGTTTACATGTTCAGATCATGATATCTATGCATAGGTAGAGTTATCAGACGTCCAGAACTGTCTGGGTGGCCAGAGGGATTTCCAGAATTCGGCAGTTTGTCCTAAAAACATATTTGTTCCTGAAGCATTTAGGTAGCTGATTTCAAAATTTTATACAGTGATTGATCTTTTAGGTTTTAGTTATGAGCTTTTAGCTTTGAAAGTTTTATTCAATCTGAAGCATTTATAATTATTGTAAACTGCACAGAACTTTACGGTCCTGCAGTATATAAACTTTTTATTAATATTATTATTACATGCATGTGCATGCAAGTGATGTCAACGCATCGACATTTTTGCATGCACAGAGGGCCTCCAGACCTCGGGGAAAGAGACAGGAGGTTCGGCTGGGCAGAGCTGGAGGTGGAATGGGGTGGATCAGGGCAGAACCAGGAGTCCTCTGTTTTTTTAAAGAGGAAATCTGGCAACCCTATGCATAGGGAAGCAAGACGGCTAATGCATTCCATGGCTTGGGATAAGTAGATCCTAAGCTGCTTCATTTTAAGAGCATTTTCAGCTAATCTGATCTTTGGTCTCTTATGCAGCCTCTTCTCCAGCTTTGAATGGCAAATATTTGTATTCACCCATATTTCTGAATAGGTCTTCAATACAGTGTCTTTTCTGCCTTCTAAATGAGTGAATCGAATCCAGAAAGAATCTTTTTTAAGCTGTGAAAGGAATCCATGTGCAATTTTTATTGTCAACTGTTTTCAGATTTTATTCCATGCCACTTAAACCATAAACTAAACATAGATAGATGTTTCACTCTAATAAGGACAGCTGTTTGCCCACAGTGATGGCTGGCATGAAATGTATAACCACTTTATTTAACACACCTCACAGCTAGTTGATAATTACATGAAAAAATGACATATAAGAAAATAATAATTATCAGAATAAACAAAAGGAGAAGAAAGCTATTTTTGCATAATATTTTCCAACAAACTGTATTCCAAAATGCTTTACAAAGTCAAAAATTATAGCCCTCCTGAAGTACAGGAAAGGCAACAATAATTATACATCTGAGAGTGTTACTTCTCTGCAGGAGTCCTTATGTCTCGTTTCATAGAGGGTTATAGGCTTTTGTACAATTTGATTGCCTCGCTCTGGGTTTCCAGTGATTTCTCTATCTTCTTCTAGAGGTACAGCTTCCAGAACAAGGCAAAATGTCTCAGCAGTGATTTTAACAAAGGCCATTATCAACTCTGTTTTGTCACCCTGGGATTAGCAGATTTGGATGGGCATTTTTAATATGGGCTAGATTCACTAACAATAGTGACTCAATCGCTGCTGGCCGATTCTTTAGCCGATTTTCCAACAGCGATTGATTCAATATTAAGTTTGCATGCAAATGATTTGCATGCAAACCCACCAACTCAGTCGCTCAATGAGCGATTGACACAATGCAGAGCCCTAACAGTAGTGACAGGGGAAGCAGCTTCTGCTTTTTTTATATACAGTACTCCCCTGATATTCACAGGGGTTCCATTCAAGGAACCCCTGCGAATCTTGAAAAACCACGAATACAGTTTTTCATGGGGGAGACTGGAGAGGGCAGGAGAGAGCAGCCAGAACGCTGGCAAGCAGTGGCATACCAAGGGGGGAGAGGGGGAGGGTGGTCCACCCATCGGTGCACGGCTTGGGGGGGTGCACAGTCGGCCAGGTCCGGGTCTTCCTGCCCTCCTGCCAGGTCCAGGTCCTCCTGCCCTTCCTTTCCCCCGGTCCGCGCCGCTGCAATCTTACCTTCCCGCTGCTGCTGCTAATCGCCAACAAGAAGTCTTCTTTCCGACGTCAATTCTGACTTCGGAGAGGACGTTTCGGGCCAGCCAGGCAGTGATGAAAAAAATAAATGGTCACGTTACCTCTGACTTACTTTCTCTGCAACAGATTCAGCAGCCACGCTGAGGTGCAGGAAGGTTCCACGATGACTCATCTGCCGACTCTGCTCCGGAAGAAGTAAGTTACATAAGAGGGGGTGGACCCGGAAGACGCAGTCATTGCGGGACTTTGCCACAACTCCCTGCATCTGCCGGGTCCACCCCCTCCGACGTAACTTACTTCTTCTGGAGCAGAGCCAGCAGACGAGTCATCGCAGGACCTTCCAGCACGCGGCTGCTGAGTCTCCTCAGAGCAAGTATGTCGGAGTGGGGTGGACTGGCAGCTACAGTCATCGTGGAACCTTGCTGCATGAAGGAAGAGAAAGGAGCAGGACTGCTGGAATGGAAGAGTGGTGGAGGGAAAGAAAGGGGGCAGGGTGGTATGGAAGGGTGGTGCTGATGGAATCGATGTACAGAGTAAGGGGAGAGATATAAGGGGGAAGGATATTGGAGGGAAAGAAAGGGGGCAGATGCTGATTGAAGAGGGGTGGATGGCAAGAGAAAGGGCAGACATAGGATGGTAGTGGGGAGCCTATGCTGGATGGAAGTGCAGATGGGAGAGATAAGGGAGCAAATGCAGGAAGGAATTGGGAGGAGAGAAAGAGGGGAGCAGACGCTGGATGGAAGTGGACAGAGAGAGGAGAAGGTACTTGATGGAAGGGTTGGAGAAAGAGGGTACATGATGGAAAGAGGGGATAAATAAAAGGAGGGCACATGATGGGGAGAAAAGGATTGATTAGGGAAACACTGGAGGGGTGAGGGAAAGAGGTGGCAAGCTTTAGGTAGACAGAAAAAAGGACATTGATGAGAGGATAGTAAGAACGTAATCTAGACAGATGCAGAAAATAAATTGAAAAGGAAAATGAGGGAAAGAGATTGCAGAGGAGAGGTGTGGGAGAGGGAAGGAGAGGAGAGAGATGCCAGACCAATGGTGGTGAATGGAGAGATGGAAGGGGGAGGCATACAGTTTCTGGAAGGGGTATAGAAGGAAAGAAGATGCCATATAGGGGAAGAGAGATGGCAGACAGTGGATGGAAGGAAGAGAGTTACAAGAAGATGAGGAAAGCAGAAACCACAAAAGACAAAGGTAGAAAAAATTTTCTATTTATTTATTGCTTTCAGAGACATGTGTCACTTTTTCTGTGGTGCACTGTATGCACAGTCCAGCTTCTTACTGGTTCAATCTAACCTATGTCTATGTATTTGCTAGAGTAACCTTGAAAGAGACCTGGGGGTGATGGTGGACACAACATTGAAAGCATCGGCATAGTGTGCGACAGCCTCAAAGAAAGCGAATAGAATGTTGGGTATCATCAAAAAGGTTATTACGGCCAGGATGAAGGAAGTCATCATGCCACTGTATTGTGCAATGGTGCGCCCGCATCTGGAGTACTGTGTCCAGTACTGGTCGCCATACCTCAAGAAGGACATGGCAGTACTTGAAGGAGTCCAGAGAAGAGCGACTAAATTGATAAGTATGGAAAACTTTTCATACGCTGACAGGTTGGAAAAGCTGGGGCTATTCTCCCTGGAAAAGTGGAAACTTAGAGGGGACATGATAGAAACCTTCAAAATCCTGAATGGCATAGAGAAGGTAGACAGGAATAGATTCTTCAGACTATGGGGAACCACAAGTACAAGGGGGCACTCAGAGAAATTGAAAGGGGACAGGTTTAGAACAAACGCTAGGAAGTTCTTCTTTACTCAGAGGGTGGTGGACACATGGAATGCGCTTCCGGAGGTTGTGATAGGCCAGAGCATGCTACAGGGGTTCAAGGAAGGTTTAGATAGGTTCCTAAAGGATAAGGGGATTGAGGGGTACAGATAGAAGTAGAGATAGGTTATAGGAATAGTCAGGGACCACTTCACAGGTCACAAACCTGATAGGCCACCGCGGGAGCGGACCGCTGGGCGCGATGGACCTCTGGTCTGACCCAGTGGAGGCAACTCTTATGTTCTTATTTCTAATTTATCCCCCTTTTACAAAACTGTGGAGCGTTTTTTAGCGCCAGCCGTGGTGGTAGCAGCTCTGATGCTCAGAATTCTATGAGCATCAGAGCTGTTACCACTGTGGCTAAAATCCACACTACAGCTTTGTAAAAGGGGAAGGGGTTAGTTTGTGATGACATTCCATACTAGGCGAAGGTGTTTTCTGTGTTCTGTGTGTTCGAAAGACTTGTTTTTTTGTTAGGATTGACTGCAGGATTGATCTGTACTTGTCTGGCTTGTTTAGTTTTACAATGGGTGTATTGCTGTTGTACTGCTCACTGCAGTATGTAAGATGCTGCCTTTTCCTAGGTACTCATGTGTGACATGTGGCTTGTTACTAAAAATCATGTTTTCCGTACAAATGGGGGGGTGTCAAAAAATGATGGGCCCCGGGTGTCACATATGCTAGGTATGCCACTGCTGGCGAGTGCAGGAAATCACTCGCTGTTTGCTCCGACTGCCTCTTCCTGCACTAAGTCGGGCCTTAACCAATTAGTACTATTATTATGTGGGTGGAATCAGGGGCAGAGTTTGGGCAGGTCTGGGATGGAGTTTGGGCGAGTCTGAGACGGAGCTTGGGCGGGGGTACTCAATTGTTATTTGTTAGGTTTATGGGGTACTTGGCTTGAAAAGGTTGAGAAATACTGTGTTAAAGAGACGAATCAATAGAATGGTTAGGAAGTGTTGGGTATATGATCTTAGTGTACTAGAAGGGGTATATGGGATTAAGTACTATTCATAAATTTGGGAAGGTTTCTGTTGTGTGTTTTAAATGTTAAGAGCAATATTTTATATGCTGTTCTGTGGGATATTGGGAGCCAGTGTGCTTTTATTATTTTATAGCGCTACCAGACGAATGCAGCGCTGTACAGAGTCACTAAATATATAAGCCACCTGCAAGCCTGAACGCTATTGAAGTTGTATACATTCAGGTACCGTAGGTATGGGGGGGGGTTTGTTCCTGCAGAGCTCACAATTACAAAATAAAAGAGGTAAAATAGATTTGAATCTGGCCCCCTTTAAACCACAGCATTAAACCACTAGGCTGCCCCTCTGTTTTGCAGAGATGTTTGTATGAGCATTCTAAGACAGTGTCTCGCAAACTTTCCGACCGGAAGGCACCCAAAAGTGCGCGGTCGTCGATGTCATTGCATTGATGCACAAGCGCAGAAGCCCATCTGGCCATGACCCGCTTTAGTGGAGGGATCCAGGAGGAGGGGTGGGGAGAGGAGGAGAGACGCTGGCGAGGAGGAAAGTCATCTGCGCCGGCTGACACAGGACATGCCTCTCGCCACGAGAAGCACGTCCTGTAGATAGTCAACCGGCATGGATGACTCTCCTCCTCGCCAGTGTGTCACGGCACACCTGAAATCTCAGAAGGCACACTGGCGTGCCACGGCACACAGTTTGCAATACACTGTTCTAAGATATTCTTGACCCAGATTTTTTGCAGTTCATATGTTGAACGTTCCAGTTTGTAAAATGGCTGTTCAGGTGGGATGTCTTCAGCACAAGGACATCCTTCTCACATATTATTGAGCAGGAAATCTTGATGCACATATTTTCTGTTGGAAAATGCGAGATGGACATCCATTTTGGATGTTAGGAGCTGGATGTCTCTATTCTGGCCTATCGTGTTACACTGTCCGATTTAGCTCCGTCCGCATCTGGAATACTGCGTTCAATATTGGTCGCCGTACCTCAAGAAAGACATGGAGGTACTTGAGAGAGTCCAAAGGAGAGCAACGAAACTGGTAAGAGGGCTGGAACACTACCCATATGCTGAGAGGTTGGATAGGCTGGGGCTCTTCGCTCTGGAAAAAAGGAGGCTCAGGGGTGATATGATAGAGACCTTCAAAATCATGAGGGGCATAGAGAGGGTGGATAGGGACAGATTCTTCAGGCTGAAGGGGACAACAGGTACGAGGGGGCATTCGGAGAAACTGAAGGGAGATAGGTTCAAAACGAATGCAAGGAAGTTTTTTTTCACCCAGAGGGTCGTGGACACTTGGAATGCGCTACCGGAGGAAGTGATCAGGCAGAGTACGGTACAGGGATTCAAACAGAGACTGGATGGATTCCTGAGGGATAAAGGGATCGTGGGATACTGAGAAAGCTAACCAGAAAATAAATGTAGAAACCCAACCAGGTCGTGCAGGTGCAAGACCGGAGGGCTAGGACTTTGATAGGAAGATAGGACTCAATTAGGAAACCAAGGAGGCATAGGGGCCCCTTCTGGTGATTTAGACAGGTCGTGAACTGTTTGGGCCTTCACGGGAGCGGACTGCTGGGCAGGATGGACCTATGGTCTGACCCGGCGGAGGCACTGCTTATGTTCTTATGTTCTAAATGTTTCTCTCGACCCTGAAGAAAAGTTTCAATATGAAACATGCATGTTGGGAGAGGTGAATACAAGACAAGATCACTATAAGCTAAGTGACGCTCTTTTAAAAAGTTAATATTTATAAAAATCCTAAGCAAAAATGAAAACATATATATAAAAAAAATCACAAAATGAGTCTTATACGAATAAACCAATAAAGGCTGGACCGATGAAGAGTAATAGCAACCGGGTGTGTTTTGCCCTGCTGCCATCTGAAGGTCCATACAAATTTAAAGTGATAACATCTGTGGCTAGCCCCTTCATATGATATCTACAAGGGCACAATAAGTACATGATTTGATTGATTTCAACAGTGGCTCTTTAGTGAAGACATGAAGGCTGCCAATCAAGAGGAGAAGGCTTGCTCCAAGGCAAGACAAATGATGGGTTATATCCGTAGAGGTTTTGTCAGCAGGAGACCTGAAGTCATTATGCCGCTGTACAGATCCATGGTGAGGCCTCACATGGAGTACTGTGTTCAATTCTGGAGACCACACTATCGTAAGGACGGGCTGAGGATCGAGTCGGTTCAGCGAATGGCCACCAGGATGGTCTTGGGGCTAAAGGATCTCAAGTATGAAGAAAGACTAAAGAAGTTGCGGCTGTAGAAGAACGAAGAGAGAGGGCAGACATGATTGAAACATTTAAGTACATCACGGGTCGCATCAAGTCAGAAGATGATATCTTCTGTCTCAGGGGACCCTCGACCACCAGAGGACATCCGCTGAAAATCAGGGGAGGGAAGTTTCATGGAGACTCCAGAAAGTACTTCTTCACCGAAAGAGTGGTGGATCAGTGGAACAGACTCCCACTGCAGGTGATTGAGGCCAGCAGCGTGATGGATTTTAAGAGTAAATGGGATGCTCACATGGGATCTTTAAGGGAGTGAATTCAGGGGGGCGGATACTTGGAATGGGCAGACTTGGTGGGCTATAGCCCTTTTCTGCCACCATTTTCTATGTTTCTATTCTGGCCTAGACATCCTTTCAAAAATGCCCCTCCAAGTGTCTATATAAAAATAGCTAAAACTCGGTGTATTCTTGCCCTCCCAATCTAGGAAATGTTATAAAATGGCCCTCAGTGTAAAGCAAACACTTTTCAGCCGGTCCACACTATGTGCTTCATCTGCACTGCTCTGTTCATTAACAAAGCAGGGTAGGCATGTTAATAAGGTAAAATTAGGCATGCAGACTGTTCTAAGATTTGCACACATGGTCTATCAAATCCAAACTAGATTAGGGTGAAATCAGGTGAGTTTAGATTTTATTAGGAACAGCAAAAGAAAGAAATTCATAATTCTGCTTAAACTAATTTCTTTCTTGATCCTGGCCCAAAAGAATCTAAATTCTGCAAAGGAGAAATAAGAAGGATTCTCAAATAACCATGAATAATTTTGCACATATTTCTGAAAAGGGTGATTTAGGTGTAATCGTACAGGTACAATAATGCATTTCAGCTTAAGAAGAGCTGAAGTGTCTGTCAATCAGACAGAATTCTTTTTAAGCCCCAGACATATAAGTCACATTGAGAGGGTTATAAATTTCACAAGTGGATTTGTATATAAATGCTTTCCCTGGCTCCAGTTCAACACAACAAAGAAGTCAAACATTATGCAGTATTTGTATCTCTTCGTAGAAGTGTTTTGACATAACTATACAAGAATCCCAGTTGAGAAGCAGCAGACAGTTTGGAACAAGCTGGCAGTGCCACCTATATTATTCATGAAGTGAGAACATTTTTGATTTCCTGAAAATCCTAAAATAAAATCTGGGTGTTTTTTTTTTATTGCTGGTTTTAAATTTCTTTTCCACAGTTTACAGTATACGAAATGCATTCCTTTGAAACACTGGCTGTTTGTTGCTTCTTAATACCTTTAGCAATACAGTTTTGGATAATATGAGGGCAGAGCTGCATCTGTCAAAACAAGAGTTTTAGCAGGCTGCAATGATCACCTTAACACCCAATAAACATCCAAAAGAAATGCAGATGGGCAGATTATTTCCTCTGCATCCTTGTTTGAACATCTGGCTGTAAAGTTCACATGAAAGTGAAACTGTGATTTCTTAGGTGTTGTCATACCTAAGGATCATCTTTTTCTTGCTTCTGTTAAGCATTAGTTTCAGTGCAATTACTTCAGTAAGCTAACAGTGCATTCTTGCTATTCGCTGAGGTTAGGTTTCTAGAAAACCCTGTGAATACCGAAAACACAAATAAAGAAATATTGATCCTATGTAGGGTTACCATATTTTGATTTGTAAAATCCTGGACACTTTGGTCATGCCCCACTCTGCCCCCAGCCCCGCCTTGTCCCACCCAAGTCTGCCTCTAACCCAACATGTGTCAAACACAAGGTCTGCAGTCCGAAAGCAGCCCACCTGGCCTTTTTATGTGGCCCGTGGCAATGTTCCCGATCTTCCCCTTCTGAGCCCAGCGTGTCCTCCCCTTCGCGACGGTCGGATGCCGACGCCGCCACACTGGAACGTCCGCCGGCCTCAGCAGCGACTTGGCAGTGCTGTTTGTTGCTCCCCCTCCTGCCCTCCATCTGTCGCAGTCCTCCTGGGTGGAAACAGGAAGTTGCACGTCATTGGAGACAGACTGCGGCAGGCAAAAAGCAGGAGGAGGAGCCACGCACAGCACTCCCAAATTGCCGAGGCCGGCAGATTTCCTGGCCTGGCAGTGACATCGGACCAGCGCCGAAGGGAAAAGCATGACAGGCTGTGAAGAGAGCGAGTTGAAGGGAGAGAGGTTGGACCTGGGGTAGTGTGGAGAAAGAGGGAAAAAGTTACTTGAAGGGAGAACCGTTGGGAAGAGAAAGGGAGAAATGGTGGACCTGGGGGGAGGGAGGCAAGGAGACAGGAGTAGAGATGGGATGGGAGGCAGTTGGGAAGAGAAAGGGAGAGAAGTTGAATCTGGAGATGGAAGGGGATGGAGAAATGTTAGGCCTGGGGGTAGAAGGGAGAGAGAGATGCAGCATCTCTTCTTATTTTTTTTCCTTCCATCTTATTGTTCAGCATCAAGGGGGAGGGAAGAAGAACAACAACAGAAAAGAGACGGAGCAAAATGTTGGACCAAGAGGAGAGAGGAGGTGAGATAGAAGGAAATAGGAGGCTGGAAAATGGGAGAGTTATAGAATAAGAGAAGATGGAAAATTGATAGGTAGCTGAAAATTTAAAAAGGAGAAGGGTGAGAATGAGGGCAAGATTTGAGTGGACAGAGGCAGAAAAGAAAAAAGGAGAAAAGTTGAAAGGGAAAAATCAATATGTTGGAGACAGGGACCGGAGCAAGAGAGAAGAGGAGATTTTTTTTAACTTCAATATTTTTATTAATGAAAACATGAGTAAAATACATTTTAGAACAATTGGAGTCATAACAAATAATGAGCGAACATATCACTTAAACCAATCATAACATGTTAACAAAACAAGACAGAAGACAGCCTTTATCAACTAATGTTGTAAAAGTGGAAAAGAAGTACAACAAAATGTGACGAAGAGGAAACCTGCCATTAAGAATCACAAAATTCTAACAGTGGTGACCAAACTCTGTCATGTACACTTGAGTGACCACATTTTATAGCGCAAATGCTCAAATTTAGCGATAGAACACACATTATGCCACCATAGGTTATGAGAAAGACTATAACTGTTTTTCCAGTGAGACAATATGTCAGATTTGAAATATGTATCCTGCCAGAGCTGGTGTTAGACAGCAAGCGTGAACTAGGACCTAAAAGAGAGGAAAAGTCTTTTTTATTTATTTTGTAGCTGGCGTGGGGTTGGAAAGGTTGCAAACCTTTACTTCTACTAAGACTAACCTCCTCCTTTGCTGGCACGCAGCGTGGGTTTTGGCACCGATGCCGGCGATTGAGCCAGCGCTCACAGAAGTCCTGTGAGCATCGGAGCCGCCACCGGCACTGGGGCCCACACTGTGTGTCAGCAAAGGAGGGGGCAAGTATCTTAATAAAAAAATCCAGCCCATGACTTAGCCTGAGTTTTAGTTTTCTGCCCCTTATGTGATTTGAGTTTGACATCCCTGCTCTAACCCATCATTTGCCTCTAGCCCCGCCCCCAGAAAGTTTCATGTTTTCATTCCTGACCTCCAGGCCATATCCACGGGCCTCCGAGCATGCACAGCCGCATGTGACATCATCCGTGCATGCTCGCAGGTCCTTCAGATGAGGCCGGAGCTTTCCAAATCCCAGACAAACTGCTGGGTTTTGGAAAGTCTGTCTGGGCACCCAGACAGTCCTCTAAACAGAAGACACATCTGGGTTTTCCAGGATATCTGGTAATCCTATGGGAAAAAGGGGGTTAGGTTTCTGTGCGACCCTGCTTATTGTACATTTTTTGCTGCCAAACACCATAAAGTCATTTTGTGTATCCTTCCTGTAAAAAATAGCTTGCTTATTCTCATATTTTGCATTTTTGAAATGTATTTTATCACACTTTTTTTTATAAAAACAATCTTTTGGTGTAACTTGCTCATGCACACCTCATCTTCATGGGAACACACTCTGCACGGCTTTGAATAAGCAAAAAGGCCTCGTGATTAGTGAAAATGGGCTACACTTTATTTTGCATGAATGAGTGAATTCGTGAATACTGAACATGCGGATAGTGAAAACGCACTGTGTATCAGAGGGTCAGCTCTGCAGCTTGGAAGCGGTGAAGCCTTTAAGGGCCACTGATGCATTGTGAAGCTCCGCATGTGAGCGCTGAGGCACAAGGGGAGAAAGTAATGTGGCGAGAGCACTGAAGAGTTCAACTTCTGTATACGTTCTCTTCCTGGCCTCAACCGGCATGGAAATTTGGTTCACCCAGCACAGCTGTCAAGGGAAACAAGAACAAAAAAGGAGCAAACAGTTGTTTTTTAAAAGCTGAATGTCAATAAACTCATACATACATTTAGGGGTACTTTTACTAAGGCGTGCTAGCCGTTTTAGCGCACGCTAAACGCTAATGCATCCATAGAATATAATGGATGCGTTAGCGTTTAGCGTGCATTAAAACGGCTAGCGCGCCTTAGTAAAAGGACCCCTAAGTTATTAAGTTTATGTTTTGGTAGTTGTACAACTGGATAACGTACTCTTTTTTTTGTTTGTTTCTTTTTTTTTTTTATTTCCAGTTTTAGGAAACGTGATTTGGGAAGCAGCCTTGTCTTAGGTTGGGTATGTGGGGGAGGGGGTGGCTTTTGGTAGGGGCAGGGGAGGAAGAGTAGGGGAATAGGTTAGAACTTTTTTTTTGCTTTTTTACAAGTCCTTTCTTTGAATGTGGCTATAACATCGTTGTAGACATCAGGGCCTGAAGCATTATGTGTGCAGTTGCCAGCAGGGCCAGTTATTTGGATAACGTACTCTTAACTGTTCTAGCAGCTAAAGAAACAATTTATTAAATATTCTGAAGCTGGATGACCTACAAGGAGCATTTTTTTAAAGCATTCACCACCACTGGCCAAATTAAACCCATACAGCAAACTCTCACAGCAACAGATTCAGTCCATATACCATAGCCAAAATTTCATTTATACAGGCTGAAAGGTTTAAAAGAAGACCTAAGGGATATCAGACAGCCCTCCAAACAACATAGTTTGGATGGGTAAATTCCTCATTTGTCCCAAGGTACCTCCACCACCATTTTATATATATCTTTTTCTTATGCTTAGCTTCTTATGTATATATTTTTCTTATATTTAATCTTATAACTTGTTTTTCTTAAGCATATTAGATGTACTTAGCTTTTTTTGCTAGCATTTGGCTGCAAACTATTTCCCCGAACGCCAACGCGTTTCGAGATCTTTGTCAAGGCGACAAGGGGAACTTAAAGTTAACAAAGAACAGCATACCGTCTACCCGTATCCCCTACCCTTTTGGATACGGGTAGACGGTATGCTGTTCTTTGTTAACTTTAAGTTCCCCTTGTCGCCTTGACAAAGATCTCGAAACGCGTTGGCGTTCGGGGAAATAGTTTGCAGCCGAATTCTAGCAAAAAAAGCTAAGTACATCTAATATGCTTAAGAAAAACAAGTTATAAGATTAAAAATAAGAAAAATATATACATAAGAAGCTAAGCATAAGAAAAAGATATATATAAAATGGTGGTGGAGGTACCTTGGGACAAATGAGGAATTTACCCATCCAAACTATGTTGTTTGGAGGGCTGTCTGATATCCCTTAGGTCCTCTTTTAAACCTTTCAGCCTGTATAAATGAAATTTTGGCTATGGTATATGGACTGAATCTGTTGCTGTGAGAGTTTGCTGTATGGTTTGAAATAAGGAAGTTTACTGTAAGATGGCTCAAATTAAACCCAGACATTCAATGTCAAGCCAAGTCTGGGCAGCTGTATTGAATATCAGAGTGAGCAGTTTTACCTGGAAGTTATGCAGGTACACTGGTTAGTGTTATACCAATATACGGTGGACAAGATTAGGAGTAGGACTGCTATTTAGGTGGTCTAGCATGCCTGATTAGCTATGTGGGCATTGGTCCTGAATATTTCTGGTGATAGCATAAGTTCGGGAATGAGTTTGACTCTGCCCCAAACCACCCCAGCACTGCATGGCCAGTGCCCTGGTGATCAGGTCTGGTATTCAGTGATACTGCCCAGTTAGGTATCATTAAGTGATTATTGATGCCAGCCCTCTCAGCAATTTAACCGGGGAGGAGACTGAAGAGATCGCTTTTGATACGACATCTGAGTTTAGACATTTTAAGAAATGCGTCCAAAAATGAGGTAGAGAATATGGCCATTTTTGAAACTACAAAATGTCTTCTTTTTTTTTTTTTTTAAATTATTATTGAAAATGACCTTTTTAACATGTTTGCCCTTAGTGCATCTATCATTTTTGACCATTTTTGAAAAATAAAACATACAAAACAAGCCATTGGGATGTAGGATGAGTCAGCATTTTTAGTAGACCGGCCACACAGACATGCCAGCAGAGCAGTGGAACATCCTAGGGGAGCACTGCAGTGAACTTCACATAGAAGGTCCCAGGTACTCATCTTAGCATAATCCCCTTACAATGTATGGGGAACTCTCCAAAAGAAATAAATACTCAAGGATTAGGGCCATTAGCAGCTAAGTTATTTTTCTTGCTTTTGCTGTGGATGTTATGAGCTGGACTATACTGCCTTTTGTTACATTCACCCACTGACTTTCATCTGTATTAGGCATGCTGTTTGATACCACCTGGCAGGCTACTTTAGTTGCCCTGTTTTCTTGGACTATTTTTCAGCATTTACACATAAACAGCTTTTGTAGGAGTGGAGATTTTTTGGCCAGATGAAGCTGAACTGAGGCCTTTTTCTCCACTTCTTTTCTTTTTCCCTTTCTCTTTGGGGAGTGTGAATGTTGTTGGTTGTAAGCAAGGCCTTGTAGTGTTGCTGAGTGTGTGTATTGTTTGTCCGTGTGGGGCTTGTTTTTGAGTGAATAAGGGAACTCTCCAAAACCATACCCACCTGTCTATGATCCCAATAGCCCTTATACCTGCAGGTGGACTGGGACCCCTTCTCTAGGGTTCACTGTACTGACAACCAGGCTACTTCAGACACCTGCTTGCTGCTCTACTATCTGTAGCTGTCATAAAGAGAGCTATGTACAGTTTCATTCACATCTTTGGGGGTGGGGGGTGGGAGGGGGTTAGTCCATTGGGGGAATTTGGGAGGAGGGGGCATGCCTTCATGCCTCCACTCAATGTTCCCTCTAAGGACCATGTTCATGTGAGCAAAACTTTTTTTTGCAAGCAAAGGACTGAATTGATGTAAGCAAAAATTTCCCAACTTCTGCCCCCTCTCTCTCCTCCTACCCCACTGTCACCAGTGTCTACCCCCCTCTCTCCCCCACCCCACCAGTGTCTGCCCCCTCTCTGCCACCCAACCCACATCCACCAGCACCTGTCCCATCTCTCTCCCCCAACCCGCACCAACCAGCATTTACTTCCTAGTATCCCCACTACTGCTGCTGCCAGTTCAGTGGTTTTTACCATTAATCATTCTCGACTATTTTTTGCTCCCACCTGCTAACTTTAAACTTGTGCGAAAGTTTTTTGCCTATGATGCTTTGGTGGAAGAGTGTGGGTAAACCTCTCCGTTTGTCTGAAGCTTTTCTTTCGCTTAAGTAATAAGCTAGCTTTCTTGGCTTGTGTGATGCTTTTGCTTTGGAGTGATCTTTTTGAATTTTTGTACTGTACTTCCCTTCATTCCTCCCTGTTTTTTGTGATAGTATATTACATTACAATGTCAACACAATGTGTGATAAAACTCTTCAATTGACAGCATAGGGTGTCAGCAAAGAAGGAGTACGTAGGTAGAAGAGAGAAAGTAACAAAGGTTAGAAAATGGACTAATTTGAAGGAAGTGGCACATAAGGTCAGACTGGTGCTTGAAAATGATCTCATCTAGGGTAGGAGTGGATAAGCAAGTCTTGCTAAAGTGTATGTATTACCCACAACCACCCTTCTAGATTGTGTATCTCCAAAACTCTAACAATTTCAGCCTTTCCCATTAAATGTTCTATTTAGCACCGGTTTCCTTTGGGTGATCCTATACTCAGGGCCAGCGTTAGAGGTGGGTGACTAGGGTAATTGCCCTGGGCCCCATGTCATGGGGGCCTCAAACCTTCAGGAAGTTGAAATCAAGCTTTGGGGCCCTGACTATTCTGTTAGCAGTGGTATACATAGAAACATGATGGCAGATAAAGACCAAATGGCCCATCCAATCTGCCCATCTGCAGTATCCACTATCTCCTCCTCTCCCTAAGAGATCCCACATGTTGTGGGGTTTTTTTTAATTATTATTTTTATTATTACATTGTCCATGTTTATTTTACTGTGTTTTTACCTTTCTAAACTGCCTAGAAGTCTGATTAAGCAGTATAACAAATTTTTTTTTTATATATATATTTATTGAATTTTTTCAATATAATCAAGCATAACTTGTACAGAAAGGAAATTCAGCAAAAGAATTAATAATTAAACATATACTTCAATCAAACATCTAATATAAGCTAAATCTCTACTCAAGTCCACAATTAAGATCCAAGGTGGATGATGGGCAAGTAATACAAAGAAAATTTAAATTAAGTAAATTATTACTAGTAGACTGGAAATACACCTTTCCTTAATCTAAGCACTCATGTTCCATCTTTCTCCAAACATGAAGTTGATAGAAAGGTTGTCAGTTGAGATGGCTCAAAGAAGACAAATTTATGTGAACGATAATTAATTACACATTTACATGGATGTCGCAAATAAAATGTAGCCCCTAGAGCCATAACACCAGGTTTCCTTAGCAAAAATTCACGTCTCCTCCGCTGGGTCTCCTTGGCCAAATCTGGAAATATCTGTATTTTACAACCTAAAAATTCTTTTTGTTTATTCTTAAAGAAAAGTCTCAGCAGCCAGTTTTTATCTGGCGCGAGCGCTACTGTTATAAGTAAAGTTGCTGGTTCAGCCAATTCTTTATCCGATGTTTCCAGAATATTAGATAAATTCATAGAGTCCTGTCCCATATTCTGTTGTTGTTGTTGTTGCTGTTGCAATTTCTTATTTGGAAGGTAATAAACTTTTGTAAATGGTGGTAATGTTTCTTCAGAAAGCTCCAATATTTCAATCATATAACGCTTAAGCATTTCTCTAGGGGCTATCATAGGCACCTTAGGAAAATTAATCAGCCTAAGATTGTTATTCCGGGAAAAATTTTCCATTACCTCCATTTTCCTTCTTAAATCAGTATTATCTTTAATTAATGTCTCAATAGTTTGTTTAGAAACCTTTATATCTTGATATGCATTCTGTATTGAGGTCTTAGAGTCCTCAATTTCACTTTTTAAGTCTTTAATGTCAGTCTCATGTTTGTTAATTTTATTTTCAAATAGTTGTAATTGTGGACTTATAGACTTTGCCAAGTTAGCCACTAAATCCCAGAGAGAGTCCAATGTTACCTCCTGGGGCTTCTCTATTTGAAGAAAGTGTAACTTAGGTTTATTTAGCTCACCCACTGGCAAACTGTCTCTTCCAACGTCGTGTTTGGTTCCTGCTTCCCCCTCTGCTTCCTCCTCAGTCTCCGCATTCGGGCTTCCCTGCAGCAGCAGGGGCCCCGGCAACACAGTTCCCTCGTTGATCTCCTGAGCCTCCGGGAGGAGGTGAACTCCAACTTCCGGGAGTACCTCCGCTCGCGGCGAACTGGTAGACTGAGGGCGTGGGGGAGGTGCTCTCACGTCGGGGCTTAAGGATGTTTCTGGCCCCATGGAGAACGACGCAGACTCGCCGCCACTGCGCACCTCCTGCAGGGAACTCCCCGACGATATTGTTGGCGTTTGCTGCATTCTCCGAACAAGCTCCTCGATATTGCCAAAGACAGGCGTTCTAGAGCGCTGTGAGGCTCCACCAGCGCTCCTTCCTCTCCTCTTCGGCATGGCTAAGCAGGTAAAATTTTTTCCCAGAAAAGTAAAATAAGTAAGACGAGCTTGGGGAGAGTGTGCTCAGACGTACTAGCATTCAGTCATCTTGGATCAGTATAACAAATTTTAATGAAACTTGAAAACTTGATGCCTGCCCACTCTTGAATTCAGACACAGTCTTTGTCTCCACCACCTCTACCGGGAGACTCTTCCACTCATCTACCACCCTTTCTCTAAAAAAAAGTATCTCCTTAGATTACTCCTGAGTCTATCACCTCTTAACTTCATCCTGTGCCCTCTCACTCACTTCATGCACATTTATGCCATGTAGGTCTTTAAACATCTCTATCATATCTCCCCTCTCCCACCTTTCCTCCATAGTATACATATTGAGATATATAAGTCTGTCCACATACCTTGCTTTATAACAAATATTTAAAGCTTCATTTGCCAAGGACAGAGGGATTTGCCTGCATTACAGAGTTAATGAGTTTGGGTTGCATAAGTGGCACTGGGACAGCAGTCTTACCCTTCTGGTCCTTAACCTGAAATGTCCAGTATAATCACGTAAAAGAGAAAGAAATACTGGTGTAAAAAGAGGAATACATCATTCTTTATAGCTGTCTTTCCTTAATTGTATTATTTATATTACCATATGCTTGCACTGTACATGAATCAGAAAACATATGAGGGAGCAGGATTACAGTTTGCCTATTTGGCCCTCACTGGTTGCAAATTAAATCAAGGATAATATTCAAAGTTGGGTGTTTTTGTTACAAAACTCTACATGGCTTAATTCCAACTTATATCTCTGAACTTTTCCTCTTTGCAAATGGTAGACACCTTGTTCGAGAAATTAGATTCTTTGCTTTTCCCGCTGTAAAGGGTTGCCGGTATAAGAGATTTTTCAGTCGAATCTTGGCTTACCAAGCTGCCCTTTGGGATAAGAGCTTTGATAAGTTGATTTCCAGTTCCTACTCTTACATTCATTCAGGAAATTATTAAAAATCCCATCTTTTTAAGACGAACTTTAAGCAACTCAACTGTCAAAATTTTTCTTTTTCTCTTTGAATACTTTTTATTACAGAATTGTCATATCGCTGCATATGCTCAGTTCTCTTTATTGTAAACCACACTGAGCTGAGAGGTTGTAGTGGTATATAAGAGTATTGTTATGTTATGTTATGTTATGTTATGTTATGTTATAATCCCTTGCCCCTGTTAGAGAGAGTGGTCAAGTTGTTTGCCCAAGGTCAGACAGAGAGTAGTGAATAATGGAATAAAAACAAAGGTCAGTACTCAGTGTACCGGACTTCATGTCCCCAGGCTGGTTAAATTAAAATATTCCCTCATTAAAACCAAAAGGAACAAGTGGGGATAAAGAATAAAAAGTGTAAGAAAGAGTTTAAATCTCATCTTGCTATCATTTGAACTTCTGACTACAATCCAATCAATATAACGTGACTAACAATACTGTAATTCTTGCTTTATTTTAACACAAAACAGAAACCGCCTTCTCTTTCTTTATCCTTTTATTTTCTTATTCACCACATAAAAATGAGACTTGAAATTAATTCAAAGGCTCTCCCCCGCTCTCTCTTCCCTTCCCCTGCAGACAATGCTTCCAGTCTTCTCAGATAACTGGGGCACCCTGCTTTTGTAATGTGTCCAGTTTCAGAAATCTGTTGGTTTCAGTTGATATGCTTTGAGGCAAAATTAAAATTATGGGTTTAAACGAGCTTTCAATGGTCTCTATGAAGTGTTCTGCTTTCTGTATACACACAGTGGTTTAGTTCAATGACTTTAATTATGAGAATGAAATAATGTGGGTATGATGTATATAAGCTTGAAATGAACCGCTCTGGTTTTGGAAAGAACAAAATTTGGCTTCAATGAAAGCTACCGGAGTTAGTGAGCATTTGCTGCCTTGAAAGAAAATCTATTCATTTCCATAAAAATTTATTGGCTTGACTATACATGGATTGGTTCCAGGGGGAATGTATTGTATTCGATGAAACTCTTCTTTGGCTTGAAAACATTTGTATCCGTGCTGTGAAAATGTATATGTTAAGAAAATTAAAGAGGTGTGAAGAGCTGCCAAAATGTATTTAAAAGAAACATGAATTCCCAACTAAATTTTTTTGTAAACATTGACAAAGAAGAGTTATCAACCAAAAGTTGCTGTGTGATAATATGGGACATTAAGGTATGATCATTATCTTGATGTAATAGCCCATTTAATGATACGCTGATCATGTGGGGAATAATCTTATAAAGTTTTTGGCATGTGCAACCCATTTTATAAATGTGGAAATGACCTTTTATAAAATTGCTGAACTGGATATCCACATATAAGGATGCATGCAGAATGTAAGCATTCCTGAGGACATAGTTTGGGCAGAGTTGTGATCATGCATGAATTTTAAATACAATGTGTAAGTACAGTGTATGCACAAATTGACATCTCCCAAAGAACAGGTATAAATGTGTGCATAGTTCAAAACCTTCATCAGCAGATTTGACATTTTCAAGAAAATTTGTAAAATTAAAACAAAGGGTCCTAATGAAAAATTGAGACAGGCTTAACTTTTCCTTTTGGTGGGAGTCTTTATGTTTATGTTATAATTTGAAAAAATGAATTCAGTTATATTAGGTCATTATAATTTTTTAAAATTAGTAGGGGGCCCATTAATGAATTTTGTTAACTCTGAGTAGTTGTGTATTTTTATTGTTTCCTGATTTGCACACACATCCAGGGAGGGTAGGAGGGAGGGAGGGGGGAATACATTGGGTATTCTTGTTGATTGGCTAGAATGAAAAAGGGGGGGGGAGATATGTTTTGTATTGATATTGATTGAATATAAATGTTGTCTATAATAATTTGTTGTGTATAATTGAATGCACTTTTGAATGTGATGTGAAAATTAATAAAGAACTTAAAATAAAAACAAGGGGTCTTTTTACTAGGCTGCATTAAAAATAGGTGCTAATGTATCCTTACATGGGGATTTCATGCACTAAGGCTATTTTTACCGTGGCCATATAACCCCTGATTTTCTATGTTTTTCTATTACTGGCCATGTACAGCTAAATCCCATGACGGGGAGGAGGGGAATTCTATAACTGGCACTCAAAATAGGTGCCAAACTCCCCCCCCCAGCACTAAATTATATTCTCTAAGGTGCAGCCACACACCTTATGACGTATGTGCTACATACTATGGCAGAAATTCTATAAATTGACACCTCATTTTGGATGCCCACTTAGCACTAATTCTATAATAGCATAAGGCTGAATCTAAGCCATTATAGAATAGCTAAATAACAATCTTACAGTGTCCTTCAAATAGGAAAATCCCATTATAGAATACACATTCCCTATTCTGCCAAAGAACAGAGCTCCAGTCTTCAAGGATCCTCAGCCCACCACCGAGTAACTTAACTTCAAGTGGCTTAATTCCTCATCGATCCTGCTGGATTTTTATTTTATTTTTTTAAATTTATTTTCTTGTTTATTTATCTCATTAGATATACAGGTACTTAGCTTTAATATCTGTTCATCCCCATTGCCGAAGCGTTTCGGTATTCTTTTTCAAGGCGGGGAGAAACATTGTGCAGTTAACACTTGCTTATTCATAGCTGCCGCTACTGAGCCAAAAAAACTCGGTGGCGGTCTGAGGATCCTTGAAGACTGGAACTCTGTTCTTTGGCAGAACAGGGAATGTGTATTCTACTATAGAATGGCAACACAAAGCTGTGTACCAAACAATAAGGCATGCCAACTTAAGATAGGTTAATGGCTGATGTAAGTGGGCATGCCTAAATGCGTCATGCACCTCACACAACCAATAGTATTCTATAAGTTGTGCATGTTGATTAGCAACACACTCAAGACATGCCCATGTTCCACCTACGCATAAGCCCATGTGATATTGCTAATCCCCAGAATCTAAGGGCTCCTTTTACTAACCTGCGTTAGCATTTTTTGTGCACGCATTTTAGCGCGTGTTAAACCCACGCTACGTGGCTAGAACTAACGCCAGCTCAATGCTGGCATTAAGGTCTAGTGCGTGTGGCAATTTAGCGCGCGTTAAAGCCCTAACGCGGCTTAGTAAAAGGAGCCCTAAATGTCACACTCAGATTTACAATTGTTGAAGTTAATTGGCACCATTTAGGATTTACACGCACCTTTGGCTGCATGTGTCTGTAACGCATGGTGCCTAACTCTGCTAGCACATAACTCATAAGGTGGTGTGGCCATATGCGTGTCAGACACATTCCAAAAACCTGCACAAGTAGTTATAAAATATTGCATCAGTCTTCCCAACTTGGGCCCCAGCATTTTAAATCTGGCACTGTGAGTGCATGGAGCATAGCAAACAGTATAAGCAGTATGAATTTTTTCATTTTTTGGCATCCAATATCTTGCACATGCACTAAGGCCCTGGCAAACTGAAACACCGGTGAGCAAGTAGAGAATGGTTTAATCCCCAAGGGAGCTGGATGGAAATATTCACAGAAATAGTGCACAAAAATATATGCCAACTAGAAAAGGCTTGTAGGCCTCATTCTCCTTGAACTGTCCTATATTCTTCTTCTGTTCTGCCTTTTTTCAATCATCATGTTCTTTTAGGTCCTGGAGTGTAGGCCCAAGGATATTTAATTAGATTGCTTTGTCCCCTCAGATAAGGTATAACTAATGTGACCATATGTCCCATTTTGAATGGGACCGTCCCATTTTTAGATCGCATGTCCTGTTGTCCCTGCTTCTCCATGCTTCACTAATGCAGTAACAGATCAGGTGCAGTGACTGTACAAGCCCCCCCCCAAGACATCAATTCTGACGTCGGAGAGGAAGTTCCTCTCCGACATCAGAATTGACATTGGGGAGGGGGGGTAAGGCTCGTGCAGTCGCTGCTGCACGCACCTTGCTTATTGCTACGTCGGCAGTAGCTTGGAGAAATCAGTAGCAGCGGTGGAGGCTTCGGGGGCAGGCAGGGAGACAGAAAGAAATCAAAGGGGGGCAGGGAGACAGAAAGGATCCACAGGGGGTCTAGTCTCTAGAGCTGCGCAACAAGGGGGATTTCAGCAATAATGTTTTTCTGTTCAGCTTCATGCTGCAGCTTTATGGAATAGAGGAAAACATGATGGCCAGAAAGATAAGCAGCTCTGTAGTGAGCAAATGTTTGAGTTGGACAGTAGAGGAGTGTCAGGAAAGAAAAAAAGAGGGGCAGGTTGAGAGAAAGAAAGAGAGGGGGGCAGGGAGAGAGAAAGACAGAAAGAAAGAAAGAAAGGGGGCAGGGAGATAGAAAGAAAGAAAGAAAGGGGGCAAGGAGAGAGAAAGGTAGAAAGAAAGAGAAAGAAATGAAAGAAAGAAAGGACGCACAGTCAGAAGGAAGTGCAATCAGACTCATTAAATCACCAGACAACAAAGGTAGGAAAATGATTTTATTTTCAATTTAGTGATCAAGATGTGTCAGTTTTCAGAATTTATATCTGCTGTCTATATTTTACACTATATTTAATTGGATCTGGGGGGGTCGGGGGTCTGGGGGAGGATCCGGGGGGGGCTCACGTTAGGTATAACTGTACTAAACAGGGTGTTTGGGGCATTTGGCTTAGACTATTAACAATAATGAATGTGTTGGCACCTTTCTGTCCCCGTTTTGGGCGCTGGGGTTTACCTCATATATAGCCAGTCCGATTAGAGGTACCATTTAAATTTATTTTTGCGCAAGGAACAATCAAAAGTCCTGTGCGTGAACTCATTATTACAAAAAAGTGTTATCTTTAGCTCATTCTTTTGCAAAAGTATAGTTATGATTCACATGAGAATATTGACACATAAAAGAACAGAATAATTTTATTTCCTTGACCCTGAAAGTCAGGATGGACTAATTGGTGTTCTCCACTGTAGTCTATGGAAGTAAAAGGATATAAAAGGTGTGATATTTCTCATGTTCTTTGGGATTTTGGTCAGTGTCTTTGGGAGCTCCTGCCAGCCTGACTGAAATCCCCATCTTTCTGTGTGTTTGCAACTTTGAGTACTTAGTGAAGATATTTCTCTTTTTTTCCTGTTTGTATTTGTGTCTAGAATTAGCAATTTGGATTGGGGTCTGCATTAGCTCTTACTACCTCCCTAAGTATGAATGTCTTTTCAGTGTGTATGCAATTCTGAATGCTTCTGACTGATGAAGCATCTCTTTTTTTCTGTGAGTGTGTGCTTGCTGACAATTATTATGCTATACCTCACAGAACTGTCTTTAGGTACAATTCTGGAGGCCACATTACCAAAAAGATGTGCTGAGAGTTGAGTCAGTTTAGCGAATGGCCACCAGGATGGTCTCGGGACTCAAGGATCTTCCGTATGAGTAACGACTTGGTAAGTTGCAGCTATACTCACTCGAGGAACGCAGAGAGAGGGAAGACATGATTGAGATGTTCAAATATGTCATGGGCCGTATCGAGGTGGAAGAAGACATCTTTGTTCTTATAGGACCCACGGCAACAAGAGGGCATCCATTAAAAATCAGGGGTGGGAAATTTAATGGCGATACCAGGAAGTATTTCTTCACCGAAAGGGTGGTTGATCGCTGGAATAATCTTCCACTACATGAGATACTTCTCAGAAAACTACAAAGTCATGGAATAGAAGGGGGATATACTGAGATGGATAGGAAAGTGGCTGGAAAACAGAGAATGGGCATAAATGGGAAATACTCGGACTGGAAGAAAGTAACTAGCGGTGTGCCTCAGGGCTCGGTTCTTGGGCCTATCTTGTTCAATATCTTCGTAAATGACCTGGAAGAAGAAACGACCAGTCTTATCATCAAGTTTGCAGATAACACAAAGCTATGCCGGTCAATCGGGTCACATAAAGACAGCGAGGAACTCCAGAGAGATTTGAACCAACTTGAGAGATGGGCAGAGAATTGGCAGATGAGTTTTAATGTAGAAAAATGCAGAGTGATGCACCTGGGCAGGAAAAACAAGGAGCATGAGTATAAACTGTTAGGTATAACACTGGGGAAGAGCGAACAGGAAAAGGACCTGGGGGTGCTGATAGACAGGACCCTGAAGCCGTCGGCTCAATGTGCAACGGCGGCAAAGAAAGCAAACAGGATGTTAGGCATGATAAAGAAGGGAATCACGAGTAGATCGAAGGAGGTCATAATGCCGCTTTATAGAGCAATGGTCAGACCACACTTGGAATACTGTGTCCAACACTGGTCTCCATACCTGAAGAAGGATATAACACTGCTGGAGAGGGTGCAGAGGCAAGCGACGAAGCTAGTTAAAGGTATGGAGAACTTGAGCTACAATGATCGCCTCAGAAAACTGGGATTATTCACCCTCGAGAAGAGAAGACTGAGAGGGGATCTGATAGAGACTTTTAAAATACTAAAAGGAATCGATAAAATGGAGCAAGCTCACTCACCAGCAGGGGGAAAGGATGGTGAGCAAGTAACAACGTTATTCACATTGTCAAATGTGACTTGGACAAAAGGTCATGGGCTGAAGCTGAGAGGGGACACAGCCAGGACAAATGTCAGAAAATTCTGCTTCACACAGCGCGTGGTGAACACCTGGAACTCTCTCCCCGAAAAGGTGGTGGAGGAAACCACCATTCTAGGATTTAAGGATAAATTGGACGCACATCTTCTTGCAGGACACCTTGAGGGATACGAGTGACTAAGGTATTCACTGGGGTACGCCTGGTTGAGCCTCCGCATGTGCGGATCACCGGACTAGATGGACCACAGGTCTAATCCGGTGCAGGCATTTCTTATGTTCTTATGTATAGGTAATTGAGGCCAGCAGCGTGCCAGATTTTAAGAAAAAATGGGATAGACATGTGGGATCTCTTCATGGAGGAGGCTAGGGGGTGGGTCATTAGAGTGGGCAGACTAGATGGGCCGTGGCCCTTTTCTGCCATCATTTTCTATGTTTCTATGTTAGGTAAGGGATGCCACTTTTTTGGCATACGAGCTAATTTTATAATGACCAAGTCAAAATGATCTACCAACAATAAAATTTAAAAAAAACACAAAGCACACTGTACGCAGAGAAAATGTTAATTATCATTTGTATTCGGGGGGTTTTCAGAGGTCAAGGCAGATGACTTTAAAATATGCAATGTCATCTCAGTAACAACTATACAAAAATAGACAAATATACCCTTCCCCTTTTATTAAACCGTGATAGCGGTTTTTAGCCCAGGGAGCCCCTCGCAGCTCCCGATGCTAAAAACCACTATCGCGGTTTAGTAAAATGAGGCCATAGTGCAAAATATAGACAGCAGATATAAATTCTCAAAACGGACACATTTTGATCACTAAATTGAAAATAAAATCATTGTTCCTACCTTTTTGTCTGGTGATTTCATGAATCTCTAGTTGCACTTCCTTCTTCTGTAAAGCTAATATTTATTTCTTTCTGCCCCCTCCCCATTTCTATCTGTCTCTCTTTCTTTCTCTCTTCCCCTGCCCCCCTCTTTATTTCTATCTTTCTCTCTCCCCATGCCTGCCTGTCTTTCTTTCTTTCTCCCCCTGCCCCCCCCCTCAAGCCATTGCACCGATTTCTCCACTTCCCCGATTCTTTATCTCTCCCTGGCTCAGGGAAGCAGGGAGAAATCGGCATGGTGGCTTGGGGGGGGGTGTCAAAGCAGCTCCTGATTGGTGTAGCCTGACTTTAGTAACAGGAAAAAGCAGTCAGAAAATACTGCAAAAGATTGAGTCCGTGATTCGCAAACCGCAAATTTGCGGGGATATACTGTATATAATTCCCTTTCCCTGTATTAGTGTTAATTATCTCTGTATTAATATTCCTGACAATTTAAGCATTACTGCCTAGCAATTTTGTGCATTAAACATGGTCAAGCTAAAGCACAATAAAATAACATCATTCAAACAATACAATTAACAATGTGTCAGAATTTTGTAGTCACTGTGAATGCTCAAAGTGTCCACCCCCCCCCCCCCCCAACTTTAATAAAAGCCTTCAATCACTTTGGAAAATTCTTAACAGTCTTACCAATTGATTCCTGTGGCAGGCTGTCCCATATAATCTGCAGCAGTCCCTGAGGCCTAGATGCACTAAGAGGATCAGTCTGCACCAGTAGGCTCAAACTCACAGCCCGGGGGCCACATGCGACCCGCCAGGTACTATTTTGCGGTCCTCGGTCTGTACTAGTACTGTCTGCTCTTTGCAGCGTCCTCCAGCTTCCCCCCTGGCCTCCCACTCTTACCTTCAGATAATTACCACAGCCTGCAGAGAGGATTGCCGGTACTGTAGTGATCCTTGCAGGCCGTCGTTGTACTCAGCAGCACGTTCCCTCTGGCGTGATCCTGCCCCTGACGTCAGAGAAGAGGCAGGAACGAGGGAACGAGCTGCGGAGGCCGATGGCAGCCTGCAAGGAACACTACAGCACCGGCGATCCTCTCTGCAGGCTGCAGTAATTAGCTGAAACTAAGACCGGGAGGCCAGGGGGGAAGCTGGAGGACGCTGCAAAGAAGGAGGGGGGGGACATGCAGGCCTTCGGGGGGGGGGGTGAGACATAAACTAGAAAGAGTTTTACCTCATGTAAAATTGTCATTTCTTTAATAAGACATTAACTATGTTTTCTGCGGCCTTCCAAGTACCTACAAATCCAAAATGTGGCCCTGCAAAGGATTTGAGTTTGAGACCACTGGTCTGCACCGATATAATTTTTTGGCCAATTCAGAAAGAGCTAGTGATGCACTAAAATGAATGCAGGCAAATGATTCACATAGATGTTTGTCAATCCACAACTCTGTTGTCCAATGATCACTGTGAGAGCGACTCACATATGCGCAGAGTCAGCAGAGGAAAACCTCCTGTCACACTGTTCGATGCAGAAAACCTTTTTTTTCTTTCTTTTTTTTTAATGGGCCATTCCCTCTTGCCATTCGTCCCCCCCCCCCTGCATGAGACAAAAATGGCAGGAAGATGCTCATTCCCTCCAGCCACCGAAGGCCCACTCCCACGCCATGTGCCCTCCCAAACATCCCCTACCCTCCCCCTTTATGCCCCCAAAAGGCAGGAGGGATTCCCATTCCCTCCTGTCACTGGAGGCCCCCTGACCCCCCCCTCCCCATTACCTATTTAGAGAAGTTGGAGTGGGAGGGAAGCTCAGTCTGTCCTCGTAGGCCTACCAGACAAAATAGCAGGGCTTTCCCTTCCTGGTGATGCACGGAGAGGGGCCTAAAGCCCTGATTGGCTCAGACACTTAAGGCCCTTCCCAGTTTGCGATATACTGCTCTAGGGGTTTACTTTTACTTTTACCTCACTTCCTATATGCACTCACTTCCAACAGATCAGTGGCAATGTGCACAACTGATAGTATTCCATAAGTAACATGCATCGCTTGGCAACATAACTATTCCCTGTCCATGTCATGGCACCTGTACGTCTCCCTCACACAGACTAAGGCTCCAGTTCTATAAATAGTGTCTAAAACATAGGTGCTTAGCACACGTCAATCTTAGATTAGGCACAATTTATAGAATTGTATCTAATGGTGCCTAAAGTAGACACAGGCACTGGTAGGTACCCTAACCTTAGGCGTACCCTATTTATGTCAGGATTTTCCTAGCCTAAATACTGCCACCTAAGTCCAAAACAGGCGCCTACATGCCAAATATGCTCACAATCTTCTTCTAACTATGCCTACTTTCTGATAGGTGCTTTGGACTAGGCACCAGCCTGAAAGTGGTAGGCACATACTGATTTATGCACCTACCATCCAACTAATTTTAATTTAAGCCAATTTTGAGGTACTAATTGCTTATTGGCGCCGATTAAGCTTTTTAATCCCCACACCTAAAACTACTACCCAGTTTTAATGTCTCCCACCTAAATGTAGACCCCCACAGCCTAACTTGTGTGATCCCTGGGGTCTAGTGGGGTACAGGTAGGAGCAATCCAGTATTCAAAATAACACCAGTGACCTATAGTGGTAGACTTGCAGTACTACTAATAGAAATCAAGTTGTTAGAGGCCTTCGACTTTTATATAGAAACCTGACCTTTGAGATATTTATCCCTGAAGCAAGTATTGTTTTCATTATGGATTTTAATTTTATATGCATGTTATTTACCCCTGGTGTAGGCATTGTAGCCAAAACATGGCCTTGTTGGGTTTTAATATGAATGGTTCAATAAACAATTTCATATTTAAATAATTTAGGAGCCCTTTTACTAAAGCTTAGTGAATGCTAATAGAATTAGAGCACGCTAAATGCTAAGAGATCTTAACCCTAGTGGTAGTACCACAAGATAACTGCTAGGAGTTGTTGATCCCATTTTGATCTCAGTGCTGGCCAGGGTAGGAGTGACTGGGGGTCACTCCCTTCTGTACTATACAAGATCCCAGGGAACACAAAAGTTAGACCAAGAGGGTCTTTGGGTGGGTAGGGTGTCTTCAAATTGAGCAGATGTTCTAGGTGGGGGGGGGGGGCAGGGCTTGACCTCAGAGGTCACTTCCAGGTAGGGGACACTGGAAGGAGGACTTGTGTTGGCAAGAGGAGAGCTCAGGGACAGCTTAGTTGAAATGTGGCCAACCCTTTTATGATGTGGCTGGGAATCGCTCCGGCTTACACCCCACTAGATCACAGAGAACATACAAAGTAAACCAGAGGAGAGAAGGGACCTTCCAGGTTGAGCCTTCAAATTGTTTAGTAGTTTTGAGTGGGGGGCTTGACCTCCGAAGTCACTTCCAGGAGGGGGCATTTATATTATTACTATTAATTATTTCTATAGTGTTTCTAGGTGGGAAGTCTTTAGCTTGGGGGAGGGAGATCAGGGGGGATATTAAATTGCGGGGACATTGAATAGGATATAATTTTGAGAGGGGGCTGACAAATGGTGGTATGTGTCTGGAAGGTGGCAGGGGGTGACTTAGAGCAACTTAGCTGGCTCCTTTAAGATATGGCTCCCTGCTCTCTGGATGATGGACTAACACTGCTTGCAAGGGGTCTTACAAGCAGCATTATTCATTGTCCACTGTCTCTTCATTGTCCACTGCTCTGCTTCTGTGGACCTGGAGAAGCATGCATCACACTGGCTATGCTAAGTAGAATCATCCATTCCACTCATTTAAGTCCTCTACTTCAGTGTTCTTCAACCTTTTTACACCTATGGATCAGTGGAAATAAAGAATTATTTTATGGACCGGCAAACTACTAAGACTGAAATTAAAAACCCTGTCTCCACCCCCTCCTCGCAGTTTCGTCCCCATCCCATCCCCATGAACTCGGTCCCCGTTTCCATCCCATGTACAGAGAGTGAGGAAAGAGAGAGAGAGAGATCTATGGTGCATCTATCCCATTCCCTCTACCTCCATAGCCAACATTCTTCCCCCCGGATCATGTGCAGTATTTTTCACTATTGCCCACCAGCCCCATGCCCAACATTTCTTCTATCACCCCTCTCCAGCACCATGCCACACCTTTCCCTCCATCACTATGTCCAACATTCCTCCACCTTGCATCCCCTTCAATCAGTCCTTCTGTTCCCTCTCCACCACCATAAACAACATTTCTCCCTCTCATCCTTCTCTTCCCATGTATCTCTTCCTCACTCCTTTCTCTCTCTATGCCCAACAATTTTCCTCTTTCTTCCTTTCCCCATGTGCACATCTTTCACTTACAAACTCATCCCCAACAATTCTCCCTTTCTATCCCCTCCCTTTTATCCCAAGTTCATGCCTCCTCCCTTCCTTCTGTGTCCCGAATTTGTGTCCCCCCTCCCTGCCTTCCCTGCCTTCCAACCTTTGTCCCAAATTCATGCCCTTCCCATGTCCCAATGCACTCCCCCCCCCTCCACCTTTCCCCTTACTTGTTCAGGGCCGTCCATCCTCTGCTGAAGCTGGATCAGTGAACCCTGCAAGTGCATGTCTGTCTTCCTTCCGGCTCCTGCACGCTGCGTGCTGCTGATCCGGTTCTGGTTACGGGTCAGCCACGTGCAACGTGCAAGAGTCACTGTGCGCTGTCCCGGCAAACAGGTGCAGCTGGTGCTGAAGATAAGGAGCAGCCAAGCTGGAAGGAAGACGGACATGCGCTTGCAAGGGACACTAATTCTTCACGGACTGGCAGGAAATTTTTGCGGACCAGCGGTTGAAGAACACTGCTCTACTTCCACGTGCGAATCATGTGCAAGTGGTCCAAAATCAATGTTACAGTTAGTACATTGATACTGAAAATAACAGAAGGAAATGCAACTAATTTCCCCAAAGGTACAATTAAGTGTGTCAAGTTATTCAGCCTGCATTAATGTTTGCATATTTAATGCACATTAGCTATGCATTCATAAGAAATAAAATGGTTTGCATAATTTCTCAGCTCATTGCCTATTCTGCATAAATTTTGTGCTGATCTTCACGATAACTAAATAACATCTGATAAAAGCGCACCTAATGGACGTAGTCACTGTGACGCAAGTTAACGATGCCTTTAACATGTGTACACATCATTGCGGTCATCACACTGGTTCAGTACATTGGCCAAAGTGTGGTACTGCGGTGGCATGCTAATGCTATTAACTTGCAGTGTTAGTACCTTGGACTTGGGTCTCATTGCATGAATCTACGTACAATAATGTACTTAGTTCTGACTGTAAGCTTTTATGTCCATGTAAGAAAACTGAGCATGATTTTGTTACTTTGTGTGCGCTTAGAGTCATTTCCATCAAACAGGGGAAGCATAATTAAATGCTATATGTTTCAAGGCATGTGACAGCTCCATAAATATTAAAGCACATGGTATGATACATACTTATGCTCAGACCTATGTACTGTGTTTATGCTGTGCTGATTTAGATTGGAATGATGTGTATTTACATTTCCTTTGTCAATAGATTTAATACTTTTATTACCATTTTTATGTGGAGACCCAGGTGCTTCTGATGCTATTTCATAACAAATTGATTGAATACTTTAATTAAATTGTTAAAACTGCAAGTAACATATCAGCCATTGAAATTTTAGCACAGCTCACTACTCTAGTCTTTCATAAATAGATATAATGTACAAATATATATATATATATATACACACACACACACACACACACACACACACACACACGAGGGGATGCTGAAAAGTTCTCAGCCCAACCAACAAAGTTGGGGCAGTCTCCATCGAGGGTTTTACACTTAGTCCGGTGATTTTTTTCACTTTTTTTATTACATATTTTTCCAAAGGAATGAACAAAAGTGGAAAAATCACTGGACTAAGTGTATAGCCTTCGATGGAGACTGCCCCAGTTTTGTTGGTTGGGCTGAGAAGTTTCCAGTGGTCCCTCATGTGTGTGTGTGTGTGTGTATATATATATATATATATATATATATATATATATATATATATATATATATATACATATATATAAGTAAGATTTGTTTTCTATCCCATTTTCCCCAAAGAACTTATATATTGTCACCCACCAATCATGCCCCTAAACCTGACTCGCCAGATAAGTCAGGCAAAGACTGTAAATCAAAACACACATAGGAAAGCCCACTACCCTTGCAAGCAGAAAGATTTCCCTCCCATTAACTCACATAAGCATACAAGGGGGGGAGGGGAAGACTTTAAACTGTGAAGAGGAAATTCCTTGTTTAAATCGTTATTGATTTTCAAACTTTGATAGTGCAATACAATTGGTAAATCATAAATACTGCATAGAACGCACTAATAACTATACAATTATTACATTAAACAGTTTATTCCCATCCTCATCTTAATTATTAATACAATAATACATATGATATGAAGAGGAAAATCCTAATGCAAGTGGGAGCTTATACCTACCCCCTCTTCTACAAAGCCGCGCTAGCATCTGCCCCGCGGCAACAGCCCCGAAGCCCTTTAAATCTCTATGGGTTTCAGGGCTGTTGCCACGCGGCTTTGTAGAAGAGTAGGCTAGTGTCCAAGCAGGGAGTCCTAGAGCTCAGTAGGTTGTCTCTCAGCCTAGCAATGCAGGGCATGGCACACACACACTGAACAAATGAGCAGCTTGGTTAGAGAAAAGGGGGAAGAAACACCGACACTCCACAGGTCTGAGAGGTATGCTGCCAGAGTCCACAGAGGAAATGGAAATGAAGGGAATTAATCCAGGGTGTGGGAGCCCTGAGCAAGAGTCCAGCTGTGCAAAACCCATGGAAGTGGACATGGAAACAGATTGCCAGACCGCACGGCCCAAAAGCATGGAAGTGTGTTGAGAGAGAGAAAGAGGCAAGTGGTAACCTTGTTCGCATTGTGCCACGTTAATGACCGGCAGCATTTTTTGAGACTGTTTGTTTTTCCAGTGGGAAGAAATTGCTACAGCAGCATTATTTTTGAAACTGTTTGTTTCCTCCAGTTTGACAAAATTGTCACAGCAGTATTTTTGAAACAGTTTATTTGTGTTTCCAACATAAGAACATAAGAATTGCCGCTGCTGGGTCAGACCAGCGGTCCATCGCGCCCAGCAGTCCGCTCACGCGGCGGCCCCCAGGTCAAAGACCTGTGCCCTAACCGAGACCAACCCTACCTGCGTTCGTTCTGGTTCAGCAAGAACTTGTCCAACCTTGTCTTGAATCCCTGGAGGGTGTTTTCCCCTATAACAGCCTCTGGAAGAGCATTCCAGCTCTCCACCACTCTCTGGGTGAAGAAGAACTTCCTTACGTTTGTACGGAATCTATCCCCTTTTAACTTTAGAGAGTGCCCTCTTGACCTCTCTACCTTGGAGAGGGTGAACAATCTGTCTTTATCTACTGAATCTAATCCCTTCATTATCTTGAATGTTTCGATCATGTCCCTTCTCAATCTCCTCTTTTCAAGGGAGAATAGGCCCAGCTTCTCTAATCTCTCATTGTAGGAAGAACTGGAAGGAACTGCTACAGCAGTGTTTTAGGACTGTTTGTTTTTCCTTTTTGAATTTCCTAGTGACTTTACTGTTGCAGGCCATGGTATAAGAGTTGTGGGAGAGTCTCTGTATTTTGGTGGGTCTGAGGATTTGTAATCAAACATTTTCTAGCAGACTTGACAACTCTTCCCTCGCGCCTTGAGCGCAAGGTGATAGCACAGAGTAAGGTAAAAGCTATCAATTAGTGTTGGGTGAAGATTCCATAGTGTGTGCCATCCCCCTGCTCTTTCCTTATGTCCAGTCCCTAAATCTTAGTGTAACCCTTTGATTCACCCAATTCTACATCCAATGTACATGTCCTGATCTTAAATCTTGTTGTAAACCGCAGTGAATCTTAGTGGAAAATTGCGGTATAGAAGAAACGTAAGGAAGTTCTTCTTCACCCAGAGAGTGGTAGAAAACTGGAACGCTCTTCCGGACTCTGTTATGGGGAAAACACCCTCCGAATATTCAAGACAAAGTTGGACAAGTTCCTGCTGAACCAGAACATACGCATGTAAGGCTAGTCTCAGTTAGGGCACTGGTCTTTGACCTAAGGGCTGCCACATGAGCGGACTGCTGGGCACGATGGACCACTGGTCTGACCCAGCAGCGGCAATTCTTATGTTCTTATGGTATGGTATGATAATAAGAATATTACAAACTAGCGCTGGGGAGCAATAGTACTCTCCTGAACGGAGATATTGAAGTTTGAACTATTTGTGAACATAAAAACATAAGAATTGCAGCTGCTGAGTCAGTCCAGTGGTCCATCCTGCCTGGCAGTCCGCTCACATGGCAGCCCCCAGGTCAAAGACCAGTGCTCCAAATGAGTCTAGCCTCACCTGCGTACATCCCAGTTTAACAGGAACTTGTCCAGCTTAGTCTTGAAACCCTGGAGGGTATTTTCCCCTACAACAGACTCCAGAAGAGCGTTCCAGCTCTCCACCACTCTCTGGGTGAAGAAGAGCTTCCTTACATTTGTACGGAATCTATCCCCTTTCAACTTTAGAGAGTGCCCTCTCGTTCTCCCTACCTTGGAGAGTGTGAACAGTATCTCTTTATCTACTAAGTCTATTCCCTTCAGTATTTTGAATGTTTCGATCATGTCTCCTCTCAGTCTTCTCTTTTCAAGGGAGAAGAGGCTCAGTTTCTCCAATCTCTCACTGTACGGCAGCCCCTTAACCATTTTAGTTGCTCTTCTTTGGACCATTTCGAGTAGTATCATGTCCTTCTTCATGTACGGCGACCAGTGCTGGACGCAGTACTCCAGGTAAGGGCGCACCATGGCCTGGTACACACCCATATATAGAGAGAGATTTAAATATATATTTTTTTATCTCCAACCTGGTCAGTGGCAATATAAATAAGCTCTTCTTAACAGAAAAGGCTGCTGATAGCTGTTGAGAACAAAGAAAACCCCCCAATTCTTCAAGACTCAAAAGAAAATATATTCGAGCAACCTTGAAGTTAAGGACTTAACCTAGGCATCAGCTAATATAAGTGTTAAAGGGCTTGTGTACCCACAGAACCAAGGCACCAAAGATATTTTCTACCTCCCTTGTGATGTGCCTATTCTTCTCACTCTAGAAACTGTTCATACCACCCTTACTTTGCTCTCCAGCTTTGACACCAGTCTTTTTAATAATTCCTGTTTGCTTTTAAGGATGAGTTGTCATTTGTGATAAAATATAGTTCACCGGTAATAAAGCACACTCTTTGCAAAGATAATATCATGCCATACCATATGATTTTACAGTATATATTTGCAGATTTCAGCTAGGATTATACAGTATATATCGCAGATTTTGGCTAGGATTCAATGCAGTTCACAAGGAACAGTGATGGGCTTCTCCGTCTCCCTGGTGGTAGCCAAAATATTCATGGAGTCTCTTAAAACCACTCTGCTGGAGAGTGCCCAGATCAAATCTAAATTGTGGATCCATTATGTAAATGACACTTTTGTTATTTGGCCCCAAGGATGGCACAACCTCTGTGAATTTCTAAACCATCTGAACAATGGCCACTCCAATATAAAATTCACCATGGAGATAGAGGCTAATGGATGCCTTCCCTTTCTGGATGTAATGATCAGAAAGCAGTCAGATGAAGCCAAGGACACACGGTATAAAGGAAACCCGCCATACCAACCATTGTCTACATGCAAAGTCCCATCACTACCCAAACACAAAAAGAGGGGATCTACTCACACTAGTGAACAGAGCACTAAGAACTTGCGACCCAGGTAGCCTTCAGAAAGAAAAGGACACCATCCAGGACACAATTCTTGCTAATGGCTACAGCAGAAAGGCCACCTCTCTAGTGCTAAAACTTATAGACAGCCCAACCCAGAAAATCAGCAACAGCTGACAACCATTAGAGGACAATGCTGTGACAGAACAAAACATTGTAGTGCTTCCCTATGTCGAAGGAGTAACAGATCGCATAGGGAATCAAAACAGCCTACATGTACATGTACTATACACTCATACATGTGAAAGACCAGTTACCTCTGCTCCAAACTCCTGGGGTGTACAAAATCCCATGCAGCTGCAGCCAATCCTACATTGGTGAAACTGAATGCACTATAGAGGAAAGGCTGAAAGAGCACAAGAGACACCCCAAGCTATGCAACATAGAAAAATCAACTTTAGCCCTCCATGATAGGGAAACTAGTCACACAATTAGATCTGAGAACACAGAATACCTGGAGAAAAACCACTGGTGGCCGAGAAGAATCAAAGAGGCTATAGAAATAGCAAGACTTCCTAATAACTACAATGGAGATAATGGACTCTCCTTAAACAAAGCATGGCAACCACTCATCCAAAAGAAATTCAACGCAAAAAGGACTGGGGCCAAGGTCAAACACCTTCTCCCTGCATCTAGAAGTTTCCACCCCCTTTTTTTCTGACAGAATGTTAAAAAATATGACCACAGACTTCAAAGGATTATGTACTTCCTTGAATCTAATGGGTTACAGGATCCGAGGCAACATGGCTTTACAAAAGGTAAATCATGCCAAATGAACCTGATTGAATTTTTTGATTGGGTGACCACAGAACTGGATCAAGGCCATATGCTAGATGTAATTTACTTAGATTTTAGCAAAGCATTTGATACGGTTCCTCATAGGAGGCTGTTGAACAAACTTGAAGGGCTGAAATTAGAACCCAAAGTGGTGAACTGGGTTAGAAACTGGATGTCAAACAGACGCCAGAGGGTGGTGGTTAATGGAAGTCGCTCGGAGGAAGGAAAGGTGAGTAGTGGAGACCTTCAGGGTTCGGTGCTGGGGCCAATCCTGTTCAATATGTTTGTGAATGACATTGCTGAAGAGTTAGAAGGAAAAGTGTGCCTTTTTGCAGATGATACCAAGATTTGTAACAGAGTAGACACTGAAGAGGGAGTGAAAAATATGAAAAAGGATATGCAAAAGTTAGAGGAATGGTCTAATGCCTGGCAACTAAAATTCAATGCAAAGAAATGCAGAATAATGCATTTGGGGATTAATAATCAGAAGGAAACGTATATGCTGGGAGGTGAGAAGCTGACATGCACGGATGGGGAGAGGGACCTTGGGGTGATAGTGTCCAAAGATCTAAAGGCAAAAAAACAGTGTGACAAGGCGGTGGCTGCTGCCAGAAGGATGCTGGGCTATATAAAGACAGGCATAGCCAGTAGAAGGAAAAAGGTGTTGATGCCCCTGTACAGGTCATTGGTAAAGCCCCACTTGGAGTATTGTGTTCAGTTTTGGAGACCGTATCTGGCGAAGGACGTAAGAAGACTTGAAGCGGTCCAGAGGAGGGCAACGAAAATGATAGGAGGCTTGTGCCAGAAGACGTATGAAGAGAGACTGAAAGCCCTGAATATGTATACCCTAGAGTAAAGGAGGGACAGGAGAGATATGATTCAGACGTTCAAATACTTGAAGGGTATTAACTTAGAACAAAATCTTTTCCAGAGAAAAGAAAATGGTAAAACCAGAGGACATAATTTGAGGTTGAGGGATGGTAGATTCAAGAGCAATATTAGGAAATTCTATTTTACGGAGAGGGTGGTGGATGCCTGGAATGCGCTCCCGAGAGAGGTGGTGAAGAGGAAAAAGGTGACTGAGTTCAAAGAAGATTGGGATGAACCAGAGGATCTAGAATCAGAAAATAATATTAAATATTGACCTAAGGCCAGTACTGGGCAGATTTGCATGGTCTGTGTCTGTATATGGCCATTTGGGGGAGGATGGGCTGGAGATGGCTTCAGTGGCTGGGAGGGTTTAGATGGGATGGAGTAGGTTTTAACAGAAATTTCGGCAGTTGGAACCCAAGCACAGTACCGGGTAGAGCTTTGGATTCTTGCCCAGAAATAGCTAAGAAGAAAAAATTTAAAAAATTTAAATTGAATCAGGTTGGGCAGACTGGATGGACCATGCGGGTCTTTATCTGCCGTCATCTACTATGTTACTATGTCCAATGGACATTGCTGTCAAACATTCAAATTTGTGTTACCAAAGAACTTTCCCACCAAAATTCAAATTTTCCTGTCACATTTCAAATTTGTGACCAATGAATTTTCCCACCAAAATTCAAAATTCATGACCAAAGTTCCTCTCTGTTCTCAATCAGGTCAGTGGGCCCACTATATATAAAGACAAACTGCAGACCTCACAGCATACCCTGAAGAAAGCTACAGCATGATGGCAGAAACATCAGTTCTACCTACCCACACATGGCGAGATCCAGACAACAGCAAAAATCATGATGCCAGTCACAGAAGCCTAAGAGAACAGATCCTTTTTCATGTTTCCAACTCCCTCCGGGGTGTCCACTCTGTTACAAATCTTGGTATTCTCGGCAAAATGGCAAACCTTACCTTCTAACCCTTCAGCAATGTTGCTCACAAACATATTAAACAGAATTGGTCCTAGCACCGATCCTTGAGTCACTCCACTACTCACCTTTCCTTCCACCGAGTGAATTTCATTAACCACCACCCTCTCTAAACCAGTTCACCACTTGATTCCTAATTTCAGCCCATCAAGTTTATTCAAGAGCCTCCTATGAGGAACTGTATCATAAGAACATAAGAATTGCCGCTGCTGGGTCAGACCAGTGGTCCATCGTGCCCAGCAATCCATTCATGCAGTGGCCCTCTGGTCAAAGACCAGCGCCCTAACTGAGACTAGCCCTTCAATACCTTGAATGTTTTGATCATGTCCCCTGTCAATCTCCTCTGTTCGAGGGAGAAGAGGCCCAGTTTCTCTACTCTTTTGCTCTACAGCAATTCCTCCAGCCCCTTAACCATCTTAATCGTTCTTCTCTGGACCCTTTCGAGTAGTATCGTGTCCTTCTTCATGTACGGCGACCAGTGCTGGATGCAGTACTCCAGGTGAGTGCGCTCCATTGCCCAGTACAACGGCATGATAACCTTCTCCAATCTGTTCGTGATCCCCTTCTTTTACATTCCTAGAATTCTGTTCGCCCTTTTTGCTGCCGCCGCACATTGTGTGGATGGCTTCATTGACTTGTCAATCAGAACTCCCAAGTCTCTTTCCTGGGAGGTCTCGCCAAGTACCGCCACGGTCATCCTGTATTTGTGCATGAGATTTTTGTTACCTACATGCATCACTTTATACTTATCCACATTGAACCTCATCTGCCATGTTGATGCCCATTCCTCAAGCCTGATTATGTCACGTTGCAGATCTTCGCAATCCCCCTGTGTCCTCACTACTCTGAATAACTTCATATCATCCACAAATTTAATCACCTCACTTGTCACCAATGTCACCATTGTCACTTGTCACCAATGTCCAGATTGTTTATAAAGATGTTGAAGAGCACGGGTTCAAGCACCGAGCCCTGCGACACCACACTGATGACGCTCTTCCAGTCCGAGCATTGTCCATTTACCCCCACTCTCTGTTTCCAGTGCTCCAGCCAGTTTTTAATCAACATGAGTCACCCTTGTCTATCTGTCTATTTACTCCTTCAAAGAAGTGCAGTAAGTTCGTCAAACACGATCTACCTTTGCTAAAACTTTGCTGACTGGTCCTCATCAGCCCATGTCCGTCAAGGTGATCAATGATGTGGTCCTTTATCAGCGACTCTACCATCTTTCCTGGTACTGAGGTCAGACTCACCGGTTTGTAGTTTCCCAGATCTCCCCTCGAACCTTTCTTGAAGATCAGCGTAACATTCGCCACCTTCCAGTCTTCTGGAATCTTTCCCAATTTGATCGACAGATTAGCTATTAATTGAAGCAATTCAGCTATGGTCCCTTTCAGTTCCTTGATAACCCTCAGATGGATGCCATCCGGTCCTGGGGATTTATCGCTCTTAAGCCTATCAATATGCCTACACACCTCCTCTAGACTGACCATCAATCCTGTCAGATTTCCATCTTCGTTTCCAGCATATAGCCTGATGAGTTCTGGTATGCTGTGTAAATCTTCTTGCTGAAATCTAAGTACTGTAAATTACATCTAATGCACGTCCTTGATCCAGTTCTCTGGTCACCCTGTCAAAAAATTCAATCAGATTTGTTTGGCATGATTTATTTTTAGTAAAACCATGTTGCCTTGCATCTTGTAACCCATTTGATTCTAGGAAATTCACTATCCTTTGTTTCAACAACGCTTCCATTATCTTTCCAATAGCCAAAGTGAGGCTATCCAGCCTGCAGTTTCCTGCTTCATCTCTGTGATCACTTATGTGAAGAGGGACCCTATCTGCTCTTCTCTAATCCTATGGAACCTCTGCCATCTCCAAGGATTTATTGAATAAATCTTTAAGAGGACTCTCTACAACCTCTCTGAGCTCCCTCAGTATTCTGAGATGGATCCCATCCAGTCCCATGGCTTTGTCTACCTTCAAACCTCGACAAATTAATACAAAATCTAGGACCCAGCCTGTGGTAATGTGGCTTTGCAGACAGGGTTGGAATTCCCAGAAATACAGCCACATACAAGAATTGCAGACAAAACAATCACTTTCTTCAATTCAAAGCAAATACTTCCCAAGTCTGTTCTCTTCGCAGGCTGGACACAAAAAACAATAATCACTTCTTATTCCACAGTTCCTGCAGTCTTTCCTCAACACAGGTTTAATTCACATTCTCATAGTCAAAGTTCTAAAGAAGCTTGTCCTTCCTTACTCAAGCCTCTGCTTCTGCTAACAATCTCTGCTGAGGGTCAGCCCTCTTCTCCAGTCTCTCCCCAGGTACTGCAGCCAACAGGAACACCCTGGGAGAACCTCTTGCCTCAGAGCTTCCCTGAACTGCTCAACTCCAAGGTATTTAAACTCCTCCCTGTCTTAGTCCCGCCCCTCTGACTCAGGACATGTTTTGACAGTTTAGCACCACCTGCTGTCTGGGAGATAAACTGCTCCCTCAGTGCGGAAGTGTTCAACACTATTCTGCCCACTCCCTCACACAGTCCAAAAAGTTAGGAGTCAGCAATGGACATCAGTCTTGCTTCTCCACCTCATCCTTCACCCAGTGAAGAGTGGGGAGGGATTTAGCCTATTAATCAATTAAGTTAGACACTTACATTGGCTAGGCATGACAATGTAGGCACCTAACTTTAGGCAAATTTTATAGAATTTGAGGATTAGTGCCTAAATTTAGACACTAGCTTACAGAATTGCATTCTCGTATAACTTTTAAGCTCCCAATATTAAGATTAATTTTCATCTGACAGGTAGATAGACAAGGGCGACCTGGTCAACATTGTATATCTGGATTTTCAGAAGGTGTTTGACAAGGTTCTACATGAACGACTACTTCGGAAAATTGCAAGCCATGGAATCGAGGGTGAAATACTCATGTGGATTAAAAACTGGCTGGAGCATAGGAAACAGAGAGTGGGGGTAAATGGACAATATTCGGACTGGAAGAGTGTCACCAGCGGGGTGCCGCAGGACTCGGTGCTTGTACCCGTGCTCTTCAACGATCTTTATAAATGATCTTTACATTGGTACAAGTGAGGTGATTAAATTTGAGGACAATATGAAGTTATTCAGAGTAGTAAGGACACAGGGAGATTGTGAAGATCTACAAAGTGACATAATCAAGCTTAAGAAATGGGCAGCGACTTGGCAAATGAGGTTCAACGTGGATAAGTACAAAGTGATGCATGTCATTAACAAAAATCTCATGCACAAATACAGGATGTCTGGGACGGTACTTGAAGAGACCTCCCAGGAAAGAGACTTGGGAGTTCTGATCGACAAGTCGATGAAGCCATCTGCACAATGTGCTGCGGCGGCAAGAAGGGCAAACAGAATGCTAGGAATGATAAAGAATGGGACCACAAACAGTTCAGAGAAGGTTATCATACCGCTGTACCGGGCCATGGTGCGCCCTCACCTGGAGTACTGCATCCAGCACTGGTCGCCGTACATGAAGAATGACACAGTACTACTCGAAAGGCTCCAGAGAAGAGCGACTAAAATGGTTAAGGGGCTGGAGGAGTTGCCGTACACTGAGAGATTGGAGAAACTGGGCCTCTTCTCCCTTGAAAAGAGGAGACAGAGAGGAGACATGATCAAAACATTCAAAATACTGAAGGGAATGACTTAGTAGATAAAGACAGACTGTTCACACTCTCCAAGGTAGGGAGAACGAGAGGGCACTCTCTAAAGTTGAAAGGGGATAGATTCCATACAAACGTAAGGAAGTTCTTCTTCACCCAGAGAGTGGTGGAGAGCTGGAACACTCTTCTGGAGTCTGTTGTAGGGTAAAACACCCTCCAGGGTTTCAAGACTAAGCTGGACAAGTTCCTGCTAAACTGGGATGCACACAGGTGAGGTTGGACTCATTTTAGAGCACTAGTCTTTGAACTGGGGGCCGCTGCGTGAGCGGACTGCTGAGCACGATGGACCACTGGTCTGACCCAGCAGCGACAATTCTTAATTTCTTATGTTCTTAAGCCACACTGCCATAAGCATATCCTCACAGGTGCCACTCATTGGTAGGACTACTCCCTTCAAGTGTGAGAGATTTAATACCTGACCTGTACGTTTCTGTTTGATAGGTGAGAATTGTAATGGTGTGGTGTGCATTTCAGGGACTGGCCCAGGGTGTTATGCCCTCTCGCAAAGGCTATGATGCGCTGGCTACAAACTCGGGGCCCATGGTGTTAGCTGGAAAACAATGAATACACTATTTAGGTTAAGAGTGGTACACCACATGAGTGGGAGGAGACAAGTTAAGAAGCAGACTTAATATCACTTAAAGGCTAGTTTCTGACACCTACCCTACACCTTGCTAACGACAAATGAGAAGTATTTAGAGAGAGTCTTCATGAACTTAAAATTAATGCAGCCAAGGCTAGATCTTAAAGGTTAATAACTGTCATATTGTACAGCCTTCAAAGTGCTGGAGGCCTTCAATGGCAGTGCTACTCTATGTACTACACATATACTGTACTTTAGCACAAAGTAAAATATAAGAATAATCCATTATCACCCTGGAACAACTCTGCTAGCATGCAGCAGTCTAGGATAAGTCGCAGGGAATATAAGGATGTCTAGGTCAGAAAGTCTTAATACATATTTTTGTATTAGGCTGGTAAACAAGAACTTACACGGAAGAAAGATAAAGCTGTTACAGCAATCACAAAGGCAGATGGCCTGCAGTCATGTTGCTATACTAAAGACCGAGCAGAAGGCATCAAGCATATGGTCGGATCCATTTGTGGTGGGAGAAGCTTCCTCAACTGTAAGGCTACAGAAAATATGAGACCCCTATAAGAGAAACCCAAAAGAGCATAAATATTATTTTGGTATAATAATCAAAAGGCTGTCACATACTTTACAAGTTCTGAGCTGCTCCACCCTTCCCCCTTGGTTTGAATAGATATGCATAGAATACAAACTCAGTGCGGAAAAAACATACCCTAGACCATTTTTCTGTCTGTAAAAATAGTGCCCCCTGACCATATCAGAAAGAATGAAGACTAATATTCCTAGACTCCAGTCCTACTCATACCAAGGCTGCTGCATTATTGTTTATTGTTTGTGAGTTTCTATAACGCTACTAATGACTGGGGAGTCAATTCAGAGCGGTTTGCATGAGCTTTTGTAAAAGGTGTTACAATATATAGGCTCTATACAGAGTTACAGGGGCTTCTGTAGCAGTGTTACAATACAGAGATATTATAATTATGGCATAATCAATGCCGGTGTGAGAAACAGAAAGCCGGTATTTTCTGCTGGATCATTCTTCAAGTCTCACAAGGTCCGTCTTTATGTTATCCACACCAACACAGGTGTCTACCTTATTGCACAACCCTGTATTTCTTAGCATTAAATCTTAGCTGTCAAATTCTGGACCATTCTTCAAGCTTCTCTATGTCCTTCCTCATGTTATCCATACCATCAGGGGTGTCTACCCTATTGCAGATTTGGTATCATCTGCAAAGAGGCTAACCTTACCAGACAGCCCTTCAGCAATATTGCTTACAAAAATGTGAAAAAGAATAGGCCCAAAAACCTTGTGGAACACCACCGATAACATCCTTTTCCTCAGAGTGAGTCCATTTAACACCACCCTCTGTCACCTTCCACTCAACCTGTTCCTAACTAAGTTCATTACTTTGACGCACATACCGAGGTCAGTTTATTTATTAAACCACTAAAAGAGGCACTGGAGATGTCAATACCAACTATTACTTGGGAGTCTTTTATTGAAAGTTGAACATCTTAAACAAACAAAGTCCCGACTAGGATCCAAGTTTTGGTGATGAATGTCACCTTCCTCAGGGGATAATAATAAACACTAAAATTCTTCTCCACTGCTCTTAAATTTCTATGGAGGCGTTTCACTCCCTCTTTTTGTTGTTTGCTCTATTGTAGTTTCGAGGCTTAGTTTCTTCTTTCCTTTTCCCCAGTTTATTTATTAGACACTTGTGTGGAACAGTGTCAAAGGCTTTGCTAAAATCTAAATGCACCACATCTAGTGCTCTCCCTCTTTATGACTCTCTGGCCACTTAGTCAAAGAAATTGATTAAATTTGTCTAAAAAGACTTGCCTTGGGTCCTATAATCCATTGGATTCCAGAAACTTCCTTATTCTCGGTTATGAACGCATTTCCATGAATTTACTCACCATAGAAGTCAGACTTACCAGCCTATAGCTCCCTAACTCTTCCTTACTTTCACTTTTGTGGAAAGGGACCATATCCATCCTTCTTCAGTCCTCCAGAACCAATCCCAACAGAGCTACCAGTATTTCCCTAGTTTATTCAGGATCCTTGGATGCTCATCTTGCACTACTTCTTTTCTTCCTATTTCCTGTGGCTGGGTCAGTTGGAGCAGTAAAGAGAGCTCTGGAGAGAGGGTGCAGACGGCATGAGCACAGATAGGTAAGCAGAATATGGCAGCAGTTTAACTGGTACTGCATAGCCATGTTAACCATTAACATGAAGTTGGCACACTTAGCATGCACTCACTCTCGTGTCAATCAGTTAATGTGAAATAGGGTAGGAACTGGGCATAATGAGGATGGGGTAGGGTAGCAACTGCTAGCTTTTATGACTAATGACAGAGCAGTGACACTTACTGTCACCTTAAGAGAAGGTAGTAAGTGCAGCCATTAATGGAAACCTGTAAACATGGCAACAAGCGCAGTGTTACAGATACATACATCCTGCTCCATTGCCATTCTCCACCACCACCATGCATGATCACATCTAATTACACACCTTGATCCCCTGATCACATCTTCCAACTAACCCTGACACCTCCAATGTGAACTTCCAACCCCCCTGATTCCATTACATAAGTTCCATCTCTAAACCCAAGTCCCACAAAGTAAAACTTCCACCCAACCCCCAGCTCCCCAGCCCTGCCTCACTGTCAGAACTTATTTGAAGATGCTCCCTAGTTGTGTAGACCCCTTCCACCTCTGCCCCATCTAGTTCCAGAGATCAAAAAAGGCACCATGACCCCTAGAGGTAATCTCACAGTACTACTGCTAGCAGTTGTGTCAGCCAGTTATGATTCACAGAGCCTGATGGGGACAGCTCCCAGCCCAACTCACTATACCACCAGGGAGTACCTCTAGGTAAGATCTATGAGTGGTGGATGCAGCTAGGGGGGTCTGAGGGGTGGGGGTGGATTTACTTGGGGGGAAGGGGGAGGAGGATGTAAGGAAGGATGTGTTGGGGGGAATCATCCTCGTATATTTGCAATAATTTCTTTATGATCGGGCCTGCACTCAGTGGCATAGTAAGGGGAGGGCGGGGGGGGGGGGCAGTCTGCTACAGGTGCTGTCTTGGTAGGGGCGCCGGCACCCATCCTTCTCTCCACCCCCCTGCCCCTTCCCCCTCCGCCTCCACTATGCGCGCACCTTCACTCCCCCCTCCCCCCCACTGCACCTCTAGCTCTTCGCCGGCGTGAGCAGCAACTCCAACCTGCTATTTGCACCAGCGGCAGCTCTCCCTCTGATTTCACTTCCTGGTCCTCTACCTAGAAAGTGATGTCATAGGGAGAGCCGATGCAGGCAACAAGTCGATGATGCTGCTTGTGCCGGGAAAGTTAAAGAGGTATGGGGGAAGGGAAGTGGAGCATGGGTGATTCAGGAGGGCGGGAAAGGAGTGGAGGGCCGGAGAAAGGGAGGGGCATCCCCGACCAGGGCACCTCTTACCCTCGCTATGCCACTGCCTGCACTGCATTGCCTGCTGTGGTAGATAACACTGACACCTGTGCTGTCTGGCACTGCAGGGGATGTGGTGCTGTGCCAGATGCTTTATACACCCCCTACATTTACTTCATAGGCTTTACATTTACCTGTTCTAGCATTTGCAACAGATGCACAGTAAGTTAAGAAAATTACTGTACTTTGGTAAATTTATTTATTCAGTTTTCTATACTGTTCTCACAGGGGAGCTCAGAATGGTTTACATAAATTTATTCAGGTACTCAAGCATTTTTCCCTGTCTGTCTTGGTAGGTTCATAATCTATCTAATGTACCTGTGGCAATGGGTGAGTAAGTGACTTACCTAGGGTCACAAAAAACAGTGTGGTTTTGAACCCACCAGCTCAGAGTACTGAGGCTGTAGTTTTAACCACTGCACTACACTCTCCCCAAAGGGCCTCTAACCCTTATCAGACTGAAATTGTTCCATTTATGGTGGTTCAGATAAGTAAGTATTTTTGTGATTTCCTGGCAGCAGCACTGGGCACTTAAGGAGAGCGAAGAACCCAATGACAACACTTGTGATTTCAAAAGAAGCGCTTTATGAAGCTTTTGAATTGAATGCTGTAGATCAGGAAAATTGGATCCTTGTGGTCACTAAACAAAGCATCCTTTTTCTTCAAGTAAGCCTTAAATAGCATGGATTTATGTTGCTCAGAAATAAATGAGACAAAAAAGGTGTTAAGGAAAATCTCACTTCCAGGCAGAGATATAGGGTATTATAGAGAGGGTTTATTAGTCAGCAATAGGAAACGGGAACCATAAATTCCCTGCCTGTCCCTGTTGGCAAAATGAAACTCATGCTTTCTTAGACAAAAATCTTATTCCATATGAATCTAACAGATCCTTAAGATCCTCCAGTTAGTGTCTGCTTTGGGTTCCCTCCTTAAAAATCATAAATACCCGTCGATCAACAATATTTTCAATAACTGCACCTACAATTTAGAACGCTTTACCAACTCATCTTCGGGCAGAGCAAAATCTAGACAAATTCAAAGGAGCTTTAAAGATCTCCCTATTTACTGATGCATTCAACTTTTCTCAATGACTCCCCTTGCCCTATTGGTTTTTTTTCCCCCCATTTACGTTCTCTTTCCTGTACTTATTGTAGTTCTCCCCCCTCTCCTGTTTGTTTTCAGTACGTTTATTTCTGTGTTTGTCCATTTTTGTGTAGAAATTTGTCTTTATCTTGGATGTTTTAATTTGGCTTTACCCTTATTTTATTGTTGTAAAACACTTAGAGTGGCATAATTAAAAAGCACGTCTAAGTCCGTTATGGGCCTACATCGCTAGTCGCCCAAAGTCGGCCCAAAGTCCATTCTTGAAAAATACGTCCAAAATTATTTTTTTTCCGAAAATCGTCTACTTATACGACCAGCCGTTTGATCGTCCAGACCACTAAGTCGTCTATCGTTATACCCCATTCTCGTCCAAAAAATTGTCCAAGTCAAAAACGCATAGAACAAGTCCTTTTGGATGTGGGTGGGGTCAGCAAAGTGATGGACTGGCCACCCAGACATGGCAAAGGAGTAGTGGGACACCTTACAGGGCACTGCTGTGAACTTCACAAAAAGGCTGCCACATAAACATCTCACCACAACTTCCTTGCAGGTCACGGTGAGTCCCTCAAACACCCCCAAAACCTACTAGACCCACCTGTCTACCACCCACCTATATGGCAGTACAAAAGGGTATTGGTGGGTGCACATGTTTCACCATGAATGCAGTGGTTTAATGCCTTATGAGCCTGGGTCCTACTCCTCCTCTCTATGGTTCACTAGCCCACCCACCAGACTACTTAAGCCATCTCTGTTCAGCTCTACTAGGCTTTCCTATGCCAGGTGCTGATATTCTGGAGGCAGATATGTATGTTTTTATTCCAATTTTTATGGCAGTGTGGAGGGTCAGTGATCACTGGGGGAGTGTGTGGGGTCTGTACTTTGTGTCTGCAATGGTTATCAGGTCACTTTTGATACCTTTTTGCCACTTAGACCTGTTTTTAGATGGCCTACTAAGTCACTACTTATAAGCTCCGTCTAGGGCAGTCTGGTTAAACTTTCAGTTATACAGTCATCATCAGTGACACAGCAGAGGGACTCACCGGCAGGAGAAAGCCACGAAGCAGCCTGTTTAGCGTGCTGCGGTTGCCAATGCTGATGGAGGGAGGTTTGTTGCTCGGTCATCTCGCTGGGAGGGTCGGCAGGTTTTGCATGGGAGGGAGAGATAGGAGGGTCAACGAGGGTTCGGCTGGGAGGGGGGGAGAAGCGGTCTGCCTCAGCTGTTCCAAGGCCTGGCGCCATTACCTTCTTCGTGCAGCAGCAGCGTTTACAATTCGCTGCTGTTGCCGGCTTCAGGCCTTCCTCTCTGCCGGGTCCTGCCTACTTCCTGTTTTCATGAAGACAGGACCCGACAGAGAGGAAGGCCTGAAGCCGCCAACAGCAGTGAATTGTGAATGCTGCTGCTGCCCGATGAAGTTCAGAACACCAGGCCTTGGGTGACAGAAGAAAGAAAGGGAGCAGAGGGGAGAAAATTGGAGAGAGTGTTGCTGTACCCAACTGGAGGGAGAAGGAAGATGAGGGAAGGAATGAAAGGAGATGCCAGGGCTTGGAGGGAAGAAGAGATGCCAGGGCAAGGAGGGAAGGAGGAAGGTATGCCAGACCAAGGGAAAAGGAAGGAGGAAAGGAAGGAGGAGATGTCAGAGCATGGAGGGGGAGAGAGAGATGGAAGAAAAGGAAAGGAGATGCCAGGGAGTCAGGGAAGGGATGATGCCAGTCCGTGGGGTGGGAAAGAGAGAAAGGAGAAGAGAGAGATGCCAGAGCATAGGGGAGGGGGTGGTGACAGAGAGAGAAAAATGGAGAGGTGACAGAGCTGAAATCAATCATGTACAAAGGAGAGAAGGGGCACAGGATAGATAGTTTATGGAAGGAGCATAGAAAGAGAGAAGATGCCATATGGAAGAGAGAGAGAGAGGGCGGACACTAGATGGAAAGAGCAAAGAGGGCAGTGAATGGAAGGGGCGAGACAGAGGGTGAACAGTAGATGGAAGGGGTAGAGAGAGGGAAACAGACACTGAATGGAAGTGTGGGGGTGAGGAGGGACAGCCGCTGAATGGAAGTGTGAGGGACAGGGGGGCAGATGCTGGAAGAAAGTGGGGAAAAAAGAACCCGATGTTCAGCTACAAAATGGGGGGAATATTGCTAGGGGCGAGCAACCTTGAAAGAGACCAGGGGGTGATGGTGGACACAACTTTGAAACCATCAGCGCAGTGTGCAACAGCCTCAAAGAGAGCAAACAGAATGCTGGGCATCATCAAAAAGGGTATCACTACCAGGACAAAGGAAGTTATCATGCCGCTGTATCGTGCAATGATGCGCCCGCACCTGGAGTACTGTGTCCAGTACTGGTCACCGTACCTCAAGAGAGACATGGCTGTACTCGAGGGAGTCCAGAGAAGAGCGACTTAGCTGATAAGAGGTATGGAAAACTTTACATACGCCGACAGGTTGAAAATGCTGGGGCTGTTCTCCCTGGAGAAGAGGAGACTTAGAGGGGACATGATAGAAACCTTCAAGATCCTGAAGGGCATAGAGAAAGTGGATAAGGAGAGATTCTTCGAACTGCAAGGGACCACGAGCACCAGGGGTCACTCGGAGAAATTTAAAGGGGACAGGTTTAGAACCAATGCTAGGAAGTTCTTTTTTACCCAGAGGGTAGTGGATGCATGGAATGCTCTTCCAGAGATTGTAGTAGGCGAGAGCACAGTAAAGGGGTTTAAGGAAGGTTTGGATAGGTACCTAAAGGATAAAGGGATTGAGGGGTACAGATAGCAGCAGAGGTAGGTTATAGAAGTAGAGGTAGATTATAAAGGTCAAAAATTCACTTCACAGGTCAAGGACCTGGTGGGCCGCCGCAGGAGCGGGCCGCTGGGTGAGATGGACCTCCGGTCTGACCCAGTGGAGGCAACTTCTTATGTTCTTATAGCTTGAGCATAAATTCACCCCCAAAAAGGAAAATTGAGGCGATCATAATTTTTCCAATTACGAGTTACCATTTGCATGGCTATCCTGGTCATAATTAAGAAAAGCCAGCATTTATAGCGGTCCATGGGGGGCTTAATATGCAATAATGTTCCACATATGACTACCTCATATGTCAATGGAATTGATAATTCCAGGATGTTATTAATCTTTCCCCATATTGACTTCCAAAAGTTAAGTATCAAAGGACAATAGAACAACAGATGATCCAGTGTCCCAATGTCTAGATGACAGTGCCAATATCTATTAGATTTAGAACTGTCTAACTTTTGTAACCTAACAGGGGTCCAAAAAGATCTATGGCTAAACTCCAAGATTCAAATTGGCAAGTCTGGGATCTTCTGGAAGCAATGGATGCAGGTCGGTGTATGTACACTAGATGATGTTTTATCAAATGGGTCTTCTAATTTTTTAAAGTGACAATTCATTAGATGGTCTGTGCTAGGTTCTGTGGATGATGTCACCCTCATATGAGAATATCTGCCTGCTGTCTTTGGATAACACCTGTTACAGGTAATTGTGCTTTTAAGCAGCAGAAGGCAAATCTGCTTATTGATCATTTTATTTCCAAAGTGATGATCTTAAGGTCTCTTTTTGAGGGCTCTGGGATTTTTATGTAAAGACTCCAAGGCTGTTGATAGGGTAGTGAGCAGTACTGATGACCCCGCTCTAACACTTTGGCTCTTGTTAACGGGTTTTTATTCTATGTCTGAAGATAAGGTTGTGCCAATTCTAAGCATGAACACAAGTGGTTTCCCTCAAGACCTAAGAACATAAGAACATAAGAACATAAGCAATGCCTCCACTGGGTCAGACCTGAGGTCCATCGTGCCCAGCAGTCCGCTCACGCGGCAGCCCAACAGGTCCAGGACCTGCGCAGTAATCCTCTATCTATACCCCTCTATCTCCTTTTCCCTCAGTATCCCACGATCCCTTTATCCCTCAGGAATCCATCCAATCCCTGTTTGAATCCTTGTACCGTACTCTGCCTGATCACTTCCTCCGGTAGCGCATTCCAAGTGTCCACGACCCTTTGGGTGAAAAAAACTTCCTTGCATTTGTTTTGAACCTGTCTCCCTTCAGTTTCTCGGAATGCCCCCTCGTATTTGCTGTCCCCTTTAGTCTGAAGAATCTGTCCCTATCCACCCTCTCTATGCCCCTCATGATCTTGAATGTCTCTATCATATCTCCCCTGAGCCTCCTCTTCTCCAGAGAGAAGAGCCCCAGCCTATCCAGCCTCTCAGCGTATGAGCAGTGTTCCAGCCCTCTTACCATTTTCGTTGCTCTCCTTTGGACTCTCTCAAGTACCGCCATGTCCTTCTTGAGGTGCGGCGACCAATACTGAACGCAGTATTCCAGATGTGGACGCACCATCGCTCGATACAATGGCATGATGACTTCCCGTGTTCTGGTTGCTATGCCCTTCTTTATGATGCCCAGCATCCTGTTGGCTTTTTTCGAGGCTGCTGCGCACTGTGCAGATGGCTTCAGTGATGCATCCACCATCACACCCAAGTCTCTCTCGAGTCTGCTGTCTCCCAACAATACCCCCCCTAATTTGTAACTGAACAACGGGTTCTTTTTCCCTATATGCATGACCTTGCATTTGTCCACGTTGAAGCGCATTTGCCATTTGTTTGCCCAGTCTTCCAGCTTGTCTAGGTCCCTTTGTAGGTCCTCACACTCCTCCCTGGTCCTAACTCTGCCGCACAGTTTGGTATCATCTGCGAATTTTATAACCTCACACTTTGCCTCCTTTTCCAGGTCATTGATGAATATGTTGAAGAGTAAAGGCCCCAGCACCGATCCCTGCGGCACACCGCTCGTGACTCCCCGCCAGTCAGAATACTGACCCTTTACTCCAACCCTCTGCTGTCTGCCCGACAGCCAGTGCTTGATCCATCTGTGCACATCCCCTCCCACCCCGTGGTTCCACAGCTTCTTAAGTAGCCTTTTATGTGGCACCTTGTCAAAAGCCTTTTGAAAGTCGAGGTAAATGATGTCTATGGGCTCCCCATTGTCCACCCGACTGCTTATCCCCTCAAAGAAGTACAGAAGGTTCGTTAGGCACGACCTTCCCTTACAGAATCCGTGCTGGCTTGTTCTTAGTAGGCCATTCCTCTCGATGTGCTCGCAAATGCCGTCCTTGATCATAGCTTCCACCATCTTCCCTATAATTGAAGTCAGGCTCACCGGCCTGTAGTTCCCGGGGTCACCCCTCGATCCCTTCTTGAAGATGGGTGTGACATTTGCCAATTTCCAGTCCTCTGGCACCTCACCAGTTTTCAAGGATAGGTTGCAAACATGTTGGATTGTGTCCGCTATTTCCTGTCTTAGTTCCTTCAGAACCCTTGGGTGGATCCCGTCCGGGCCCGGTGATTTGCCGCATTTTAACCTGTCTATCTGTTGGAGGACATCCTCCCTACTTACCTCTATGTGCTCTAATTTTTCAGCCTGTTCCCCACTCATGAGCTCCTCTGAGTCTGGTATATTAGATGTGTCTTCGCTCGTGAAAACCGACGAGAAGAACGTGTTCAACCTCTCAGCTACCTCTTTATCCTCCTTAATCACTCCCTTCCTATCCCCATCGTCCAACGGCCCCACCTCCTCTCTCGCTGGTCGCTTTCCCTTAACGTAACTGAAGAATGCCTTGAAGTTTTTCGCCTCTCTGGCCAGCCCCTCTTCGTATTCCCCCTTTGCTTTTCTAACCTCCCGGTGGCATTCCTTTTGGCATTTCCTGTGCGCCTGGTGATTTTCCTCTGTTGGGTCCTTTTTCCATCTCCGGAAAGATACTTTTTTGTCCTTTATCGCCCTCTTTACTTCTATTGACATCCAAACCGGGTCCTTTGATCGTTTGTTCTTGCAGCCTTTCCTGAAATTGGGTACGTACATTCTCTGTACTTCCTGCAGGGTGTTCCTGAATAGGGTCCAGGCGCTTCCCACAGTCTCCATCCTAAAGATGTTTCTGAGCTTCCTCCCCACCATTTCCCTCATAGCAACGTAGTTCCCTTTCTTGAAGTTCAGCGCAGTTGTTGCGGTCCTCCTAACTATGGGTGTCCCTCTTTCTAATGTGAATCTGATCGTGTTGTGATCACTGTTGCCTAGTGGTCCTCCCACTTCTACCCCTCTTGCAGGCCCCCCTAATCCGTTTAGGATGAGGTCAAGAGTAGTACCCCCTCGCGTCGGTTCTTTGACTAGTTGCTCCATGAAGCAGTCCTTCACAGCTTCTACAAATCCTGTCTCCCTAGTGCAGTTGGAGTGACCCGTACTCCAGTCTATCCCTGGGTAGTTGAAGTCCCCCATCACTGTTACACTTCCAGTCCTGCATTCCTGTCTCAATTCTGCTTCCAAGTCGTGTCCGACTCCCTCTGGTGTACCAGGTGGTCGATAGTACAGCCCCAGTTTTATGCCCGCACCCTTGTTTCCCGATAATTTGACCCACAGCGATTCCAGCCCCTCTGCCTTCGTTGCCATATCCATCCCGACCGAGTGGATAGAGTCCTTTATATATAGTGCTATGCCTCCCCCCTTTTTGTGGGTCCTGTCCTTCCTATATAGCTTGAACCCCGGCAGCGCTACATCCCATTGATTTTCCTCTGTCCACCAGGTTTCTACAATTCCAATTATATCTAGGTCCTCCCCTTTGGCGACGACTTCTAGTTCACCCATCTTGGCCGTGAGGCTTCTTGCATTTGCGTATAAGCACCGCAGGTCCCGTCGTTTTTCTTCCACCTCTGCATTTACCTGGCCCACTTGCCCTTGGGTTTCTGGCAGTTTTCCCGCTCTCTGTGTTTCTGCTTTACCCTCAGCCTTTACCCTCTTAGCTTTCAGCTTCCCCACATTCCTGCCACCCCACTTACCCGCTTTTCCTCTGGGATTTCCAGCCCTACCGGCCCCCTCCTGGGCTGTCATCCCTTGAGCCTCTATATGATCCCCCTTGCCTTGTGGTACCTCTATATTACCCTCGGCTTTCGCCCTTATGCCACCCAGTCCCCCTGTGTCCCCATGCCCCTTAGTCTTCTCCCAGCAAGCTCCCTTTACCTGATGTTTCCCTCGCTGTCTGATTTGTAGATCTTCCGGTCCCTCTGTTTCCTCCCTGCAGTCAGCCCGTTCAGCATCTGTCCTGGATGCTGTTGTCCGAAGCGTCAACATCAGATCAGCTGTCGGCTTTCCCCCTCTCTTCAGTTTAAAGCCCTCTCGATCTCCTTCCTCAAATTGGTTGCCAGTAGTCTGGTTCCCGCTGTGCTCAGGTGCAGGCCGTCCCGCCGGTAGAGCTTGCTCTTTCCCCAGAAGGACGTCCAGTTCCTCACAAAGCGGAAGCCCTCCTCCTGGCACCATCTCCTCAACCATGCATTCACAGCTTGGAGGTCTGCCTGCCTCTTTGCATCTGCTCTCGGTACAGGCAGGATCTCCGAGAATGCTATCCTCCGTGTACTCCGCTTCAGCTTTCGTCCCAGGACCCTGAACTGGTCAGTCAGTGCGTCCATGCTGAAGTTCCTCCGGCTCACATCGTTTGTTCCGACGTGGATTATTACCGCAGTCTCCTCTGTCTCTGCTCCGTCCAGGATCCTCTCGATCCTATCAGTGATGTCTCGTGTCTTGGCCCCTGGGAGACAAGTCACTAGCCGGTCCTCCCTTCCTCCAGCTACGTGACTGTCTACCTCTCTCAAGATCGAGTCTCCCACCACAATAGCAGACTTCCTTTCCTCAGCGACCTCCTCTGCCTCAGGTCCGTGTCCTCGGTGTAGTGTGATGTCTCTCCCTCGGGGTCTTGGTGAGTCGCGGTCTCCTCCTCTTGCGTTGTCCCTCCGCTAGGTCCTTCCCTGGTATCGCCTTGTGGATCCTGGGTCTCGTCTACCAACATCCGTCTGTGCTGCTGCTGATCCCGTTCCTCCACCGTCCTATAGGCCTCCTCAATGAATCTCTCGAGGTCCCTCACCTGGTCCACAATGGGGCCTCCTCCGTCTGTGTTCTGGGTAGACCAGCTCGTCTCCTCTGTGGTGCGCAGTTCCTCCAGTCCCTCTAGCTCCTGGACCCTGACCCTCAATCTGCCGACCTCCATCCTCAGGCTTTCCAGTTCCTGACACCGACTGCATATGTACTCCCGCCTTCTCAAAGGGAGGTAGTCGTACATATTGCACTCTGTGCAGTATACCGGAAAGTACCTCTGGGATCCTGGGTCCTCCATCGCTCTTGTGGAGTGCTGGTGTGCTCCTGCTGAGGGTAAGAGAGAGAGAAAGAGAGAAAAGAAAAAGAGAAAAAAAGAGAAAAGTGAATTACTTGGCGTTTCGCCGGACGCCGAACGGCTGGGCGCCGTTGGCTCCCCTCCTCTTAAGGGGGAGCCGGCCGCTGACTCCTCTGGTGACGCGGCGCGGGTGGGTGCTACTAGTTTCTCTTATTAACACCCCCCTCCCCTTTTACAAAACTGTAGTGCAGTTTTTAGCGCCGGTCACGGTGGTATTAGCTCAAATGCTCATAGAATGCTGTTACCGCCGGCGCTAAAAACCACACTACGGTTTTATAAAAGGGGAGAGGGGTACGTGAGCAGACAAAGTCTTTATTTCAAAGGCCCCTGATACTTCTGCTATACAGCTCTTTCAGGAAAGGAAAAGAAACAAATTCAAGATGGCGTTGGAAGCGGACGCTTGAGAGGAGAGCTCCGTTACCTTGTTCTACCGACACTGTATGATAACCTTCCCTTGTCTGGAGACATGGGGAAGAGGAATGGGGCCCTTAGTTCTAACTCTCCAGCGGCGGTAACCCAGCAGCGGTTAGTGCAGACAATGGTTGCGGAGGCTTTGTCCCACCTAGGTGAATCTGCACTTCCTATATCGGGGGAGAGCCTGATTTCTTTGGGCGAACCCATGCAAGCGGAAAGGGCATCACTGAGCCCGGAGCAGTGGATGATACTACCCCAACCCGGAAGCACACTGGCGGAAGGAGAGTTGGGGCTGACGATCCCCTGGATGGAATCTTTGGACCTCGGCTTAGGAGGGAGCCCAGTACTAGCCTCGACAGAAGAGGGAGAGCAGGGAAAAGTTCAACACATACCCGGCACCAGAGCAGAGGTAAGAGGTGCTTCGGGAGGGTCCACCTTACAATTTGAGGTATTGGAAAAGCCCACAAAAATAGACTTGGAGGCATAGACTTGGGGCAGACTTGTACGGTCTGTGTCTGTGCATGGCCGTTTGGAGGAGGATGGGCTGGAGTAAGTCTTAACAGAGATTTTGGCAGTTGGAACTCAAGCACAGTACCGGGTAAAGCTTTGGATTCTCGCCCAGAAATAGCTAAGAAGAAAAAAAAAAAAAAAAAAAAAAATTTAAATTGAATCAGGTTGGGCAGACTGGATGGACCATTCGGGTCTTTATCTGCCGTCATCTACTATGTTACTATGTTACTATATTATGGCAAGCCATATCAGTTATGGACGCTAATCTAAAGTTATCTTTTTCTACATTATCCACCGACTATGGGACTATCTTCTCCAAAGTGGAGCAACAGGGTTTGGCTATTACTCAAGTAAAAGAAAAAGTGGAGAAGCATAAGACAAAACTCTAAAAATAATTTGAGACTTCTGGATTTTCCTAAATCCCCCATGATCTCTCACATTGAGATAGTTAGGAAATACCTCAGAGAAATATTATGTATTCCACCAGAAAATTGATCTCCTATCGTTAGAGTTAATTATCTTCAGATAAAAAATTCTGTGGGATCCTCCACTCCTAATGAGAATCAAGGAGATAAAGGGGTGGATATGGATTTAACAACTTTTTGGGTGAGTTCACTGGAGGTTGTAACTGAAAGGAGAACCCTGTTGGTTACCTTAGCTTTGGAAAGTGATAGGGAATATATATTGCGATTGTATTTCCTGCATCTAAATGATCAGTTTTGGGGCTCTAAAATTCATATATTTTCAGACATGTCTCAAAAATCCCAGAGGCGGAGAAAGGAATTCTTGGCATTAAGGCCAAGAATCCTGGCCTTGGGAGGAATATTTTTGTTAAAATTTCCAATAAATATTTTATTACTTATCAGACCAAGAATTTCCCTTTTTTTTTTTTTTTTAGCCCAAACAGCTGATAGAGTTTACTAAATCAAAGGAAAGAGGAGTATCCATAATAAATGATGTGTAACTTGTTCTACCGGCTTTAGGATATGCAAAGTATTACCACTTCCTTATATTGTATGTTAATTCTAATTGAGGTTTAATTTCCTGTTGATTTTCTCAAATATTCTGGACTAAATATCATAATTCTATTGTTTCCTTTTTATGATTCTTGTTTCCATTATGATGTGATTGATCTGTATTCAAGTTGTAATTATTATGCTTGATTGTAATAAGAAAGAAGTTATAAATTAAAAAATAAAAAAAAATGGAAAGGAAAAGAAAAGAAACTGGGATTTTGATAATTTGAACAATTACAGATTGATTTCATTTGCTGTTTTGAGGCAAGTTGAGAAAGCTGTATATTGTCAATTGAATGATTTTGTTGAAGAATGCTGTTTATTAGGTGCAGGAAAGTTGAGATTTCAAATGGGTTAAAGTTCTGAATCAGTGCTTCTGTATAAAATGAGTTTCCTAATTAAGTGCTGAAGATAGGATAACTGGCCAACAGCTGACTCCGTTCCAGGAATGTCCCCCAAATAGCCGGTTTTTACTTAGATGCTAGCCATTAATTTTCATCAGCCACTGAAAATTAGCAGATAGCCCCGAACAAACAATTTAACCAGTCAGTGACTTTTTCTGGTCTGTTAAATCACTTCAAATATCGACCCCCCCATGTCTTTTTTGAGATGCAGCAACCTTTTGGGGGGGCAGCAACAGGTTTCTTCCCTTGTATCATGACCCCAGACAGACCTCCAGAATTGAGTTCTAACCAATCCCCCTCTTCTACGAAACTGCGCTAGCGGTTTGTAGCGCAGAGAGCTGCGCTGAATGGCTCACCCTGCTTCCGATGCTCATTGAGTTCCTATGAGCGTCGGAAGCAGCACGGATCATTCAGTGCGGCTCCCTGTGCTAGAAACTGCTAGTGCAGTTTCGTAGAAGAGGGGGCAAGTCTCTTGTCTTGCATCTGCTGATCTTCCTCTTAATGGTAACACAATAAGACCTTAAGTTTCAAGTTTCAAGTTTATTATAAAATTTGATTAATCGCCTATTCCAGGTTCTAGGCGATGTACATCAGCAATTACAAAATTATATATATTTATAACAATTTAAAACACATTAAAATATCCGAAGTATACATAACATAACTAGACAAACTTGAAAACAATAGGTAAGATGAGGAGTAGAAATACATTTCAATATAATAGAAACATTTAAGGATAAAAACAATGGGGAAAGGTAGGGGATTTTAAAATGATTGAAGAAGTTAGAATATAAAATATAAAAATCAATTAATCACTAAAAGCATTTTTAAAAAGAAATCCTTTAAGATTACTCTTAAATTTATCTAAAATTCTTTCTTCTCTCAAATAGATCAGCAAAGCGTTCCAGGCTAGAGGGGCTGTAACTGAGAAAATAGTCTGTCGTCGTGTGCCTATAACTTTTAACGATGGGACAACTAATAAATGTTGATCAGTTGATCGTAATACTCTTGAAGTTTTATAGGGAATTAAGAATTTATAAATAAAAGCTGGAGTCTTTGATGTTATTGATTTAAAGGTAAGCAGGTTTAATTTATATATTATTCGATATGCAACTGGCAACCAATGAGCTTTCCGGAGTAACGGTGTAACATGATCAAATTTCTTAGCGTTTTCAATCAGTTTAATCGAGGTATTTTGAACAATCTGCAGGCGCTTGATTTCTTTTGTGTTATTCCGTTAAATAGGGCATTACAATAGTCTATCTTTGAAATTACTAAAGAATGTATCAAAATATTCAGAGATTTTGGACAAAGAAATTTTTTCATTGAACGTATTTGGCGGAGACTATAGAAAGTAGATTTCACGACTTGACTGATATGATCATGATATGTTAGTTTATCATCTAAAATTACACTGAGAATTCTAATCCTACGAATAAGTTTCAGAGAAATACCTTTAATAGTAATTGGATTAATAAGAGTGGGAGTATCTTTCCATGGGAATAGTAAAACATTTGTTTTATCAATGTTTAGGGCAAGTCTATTTGTTTCCAACCAGTGATGAATCTGGTTGAGTTTGGAGTTAATATGTGCTATTTCAGTAGAATTATTGGGATCCAAGGAATGTAAAAGTTGTATATCATCCGCATATGCGAATACTGTGAAACCTATGGATTGACAGAGAGTCATGAGAGGTGCAAGAAAGATATTAAATAAAAGAGGCGAAAGGATAGATCCTTGTGGAATTCCATATGGCACTGAAATACCTTCTGAGGTGGTATTATTAAACTTGACTGTAGAACAACGATTGTCAAAGTAAGAATGGAACCAAGTAAGTACCTGATCAGAGATGCCAATAGATTTGAGTCTATTGAGCAAAAGAGCGTGATCAATGGTGTCAAAAGCTGATGAAAGGTCGATTGATATCAGAAGGACAGATGAGTGATGGTCGAGGTAATATAATATAGCAGAGATCATGCCAATCAAAGAGTGTTCTGTGGAGTGATGCTGTCTGAAGCCTGTTTGATTGGGATGATTTGGGATATTTGTCATTTCTACAAATTCCGAAATCTGATTATATGCTATCTTTTCTGTTAGTTTTGCAATATAGGGAATATTAGCTATAGGCCTGTAGTTTGATATTTCATTTGAGCTAATCTTTGAGTTTTTTAAAATCGGACAAATAATAGCTTTTTTCCAATCTGATGGCATGATACTTTGTTTAAACTTTCTTTAATCAGATTTAATATTAAGGGACCAAATATTGCAAAATATCTTTTAATGATAAAAGGAGGAATTTTGTCAGCCTGAGATCCCTTATTGTTAATAGTTTTAATAAGGGCTTCTAGTTCTCCTAAAGTTGGAAGATTAATTGAGCACATTTCGCTGACAAATAGAAATTGGATTCCTATGTCCAAGTCTGAAGTTGAGTTAACAGTCAAATATTCACAGAGTAGCTGAACTGTACAACATACAATCTTAATATGCACTATGAGAGGTCCTTGGGGGTATCAGACTGCCCGACAAACAACTTAGTTTGAAGGGGATAAATTCTTCATTTGCCCCGTGGTACCTCCTCCTCCTTATTTAATCTTTTTTCTATTTTCTTTTTTCTTATAGTCAATAATTACATATTTTTCTTATTAATTGAAAGTACTTAGCTTTCAGCCTTGCAATCATTCCCCTGAACGCCAACGCGTTTTGAATTCTTTGTCAAGGCGACATGGGGAAACTGAAATCCAAGAAACAATGCAATTAAAAGCTGGAAACATATTCAAGGGGACTAAAACATTACCCTCCCCCCCCCCCACACACACACTACTTAAATCGCAATTGCTTACCTACTACTTTAATGTACACAGCGTACAGCCAACGGAATTTTCATAGAACAAACCGCAGCTGGAGAGGTAATCAGGGGGAGAATAAATGCAGGAAGGAGGGAAGCAGAGTAGCAGGGGTAGGTACTAAGAAAGGGGGAAGGAAGAAGCAGGGACAGATGTGTGGATGCAGAGAAAGAAAGTAGAAGGCTGGTACTGGGAATATGATGATAGGGAACTTGGGGAGAAGAACACAGACTCAGCTGGGTATTGGATAGATTAGTTCAAAATCAGGACTTCATTAGTGGGGGAATGGAGACTGAGTCTGAGCAGGAAGTCAGGAGGACAATATGAACTAGGCAGGTGGATATGGAGGGTAACAATGGTGGGGAGTGGTTAGGAGGCAGGAAGGGCCAACGAGTTGAGGGAAGGGTGAACAAAGGATGGGGACAGATCTCTGAAGGGGATGCAGAAGGATAAAAAAAGGAGGAAGTCAGAGGAGAAATGGGAAACCAGGAAAGAAAAAAAGACAGACGAAAGGGCCTGGAAGAATGGAAGGAGATACATGCTAAGAAAGAAGCTAGGGCTGGAGAGGGGATAAGAGGCAATACAGAAGGTGGAAATGAGGGAGTAGAAAATAGAAGTTATGTGAAAGGGAGAAACAGTAGACTAAAGAAGGAATGAAAAGGCAGGTGAAGAATGGGAGAACTTGGAGGTAAAAGTTGGAGATGGAAAACAGGTTGATAGATAAAAAGAGTGACAGAAGACTGGAGAGTAAGAGAAATGGAAGGAGGAGAAGATGAAAGTGAAAATTATTTGTCAGAGATGTAGAGCAGGAAGAGACTAAGGAAGACAGAGAAAACAAAATAAAAAAGAAACCTTTGGAAAGAGCTTAGAAAGTCATTACGTGGGGGGAAAAAGGCTAACAGCAGTCCATTTAGAAAAATAAACTGATCAGGCACAAAACATATTGGAATATGCCAGCTTTGCCAATGTACATTTCTTACAGCTTTGCATTTTGCCCAGAAAGGGAGGAAATGCATTTCTGTTCCTCTTTCTTCAGTGTTTCACAGTGCACAATCTGACTTCCACTAACTTTTCTTTGCATGTTCTTATTTACCATTTGCAGTCCTTTCTTCTGCATTAAGTAAGGGTTGTTCTGTGTGTATGACTGAAATGTAGTATTTTTGCTAGCTTGTAGTGTCTCTATAGGGATCTGTTGCCATCTGGTCTGTTGTCTTCCCTCTAGGGGTTCTAAGGCCTAGTGTAATATTTACAGTGCTGCCTTTTTATGGGTATAGTTTCTGCTGTTCACATCCTGGCAGTTAGCATTGTTATGGTATGTTAAGGTTCAGCAAGCAGAAAACCTGTGTTTACCACAGGCGCAGAGAGACCGGCTGTCCCCTGTTTGGAATCATAGGAAGGAAAGAAAGGGAGACTCTCTTTAAATAAAGCGACCAAAGAGAGTGACCAGAGAGAGCTGGAGCCACTATATTAGATTTCTCCATATGAGTGTTAAATCTTTAAAAAGAAAACCTGTGTGTACTATTAGTTAAACTACTAAGTGGCACTGTCTATGGAGTCGGTCCAGAGGAAGGCTACTAAAATGGTGCATAAGGCATATGGGAAGAGATTAAAGCTCTCAATCTGTGTACTTTGGAAGAAAGGCGGGAGAGGGGAGATATGATAGAGATGTTTAAATACCTACGTGGCGTAAATGCGCATGAGTCGAGTCTTTCATTTGAAGGAAGCTCTGGATAGGATGACGGTAAGAGATAAGAACATAAGAAGTTGCCACCACTGGGTCAGATCAGAGGTCCATCGCGCCCAGCGGTCCGCTCCCGCATCGGCCCATCAGGTCCATGACCTGTGATGTGGTTCCTGTCCATTTCTGTAACCTACCTTTTCTTTTTATCTGTAACCCTCAATCCCCTTATCCTTTAGGAACCTATCTAAATCTTCCTTGAAACCCTGCAATGTGCTCTGGGCTATCACAACCTCCGGAAGCGCGTTCCATGTGTCCACCACCCTCTGGGTAAAAAAGAACTTCCTAGCATTTGTTCTAAACCTGTCCCCTCTCCGAGTGACCCCTTGTATTTGTGGTTCCCCACAGTCTGAAAAATCTGTCCCTGTCCACTTTCTCTATGCTCCGGAGTAATCTAAGGAAATACTTTTATACAGAAAGGGTAGTAGATGCAGGAAACAATTTCCTAGAAGATATGATGGAGACAGAGACTGTCTGAATTCAAGAAAGTGTGGGGTAGGCACGTAGGATCTCTTAGAGCAGGGGTATCAAATGTCGGTCCTCGAGGGCTGCAATCCAGTCGGGTTTTCAGAATTTCCCCAATGAATATGCATGAGATCTATTTGCATGCATTGTATGCTAATAGATCTCATGCATATTCATTGGGGAAATCCTGAAAACCCGACTGGATTGCGGCCCTAGAGGACTGACATTTGATACCCCTGTCTTAGAGGAAGAGATAATGGTTACTGCGGATGGGCAGACTGGATGAGCCATTTGGCCTTTATCTGCCATCATGTTTCTATGATCCCAAACTGCTAGTTGCCTCATAGCTTTATGGGCACTGTACACTTGGGAATTTTCAGCTCTTTCTCCTAGGAGTGAAGAAGTAAGGGATGACAATTTCCAAGTCCATGAAAGGGTTGTTGCAGGATTTAATACTCACAAGTGGAAAGAGTTTGTTTAATGTCTGGATGGGTGCCCCCCTGGGCAGCAGTGATCACTGAATGGTATGGTTTGATATAAGAGCCAAAGAGGAGTCCACTCATGACAAAGTTCTGAATTTCAAACACCAGAATTCAGCAAAATGGAGATGTCCTTGAAGGAGGATCTAGTAGGATGGGAGAAGATAAAGGAGGTGTAGATAGAAATGAGGGAAACATGGAATTGCTCAACAATTACTTTTCTTCAGTTTTCACAAGAAAAAAAAACACCTGGTGGAGATCCTAAGTTTGGGGCCTTAAGTTTGAAAATGCAAGATTTCAAAATGTGTTTACACATTTTATTAATAAGGCATTTATTATAAAACAAAGCTGACTGATATGTGCTAAATTATGGCAATCATTTTGTCATAACATTAGATGAGGTTTCATAACATTTTGTAGGATATTGGGATGTGTTCTTAAATGTTTGGCTTTATAGCAGACTTGTGCCTAGTCAAGTTACAATAAAACTATAGGATACTATCTCTCAAGATACCTTTAAATATTTGAACTCTTTCCATAAGTTTATATGCTGTTTAGCACTGATAATACTTGAAATAATTGAGTTTACAATATTCATAGTGCCACCCATAATATATTACAACTGTTACAGACTACTTAAAAATTCATATTTGGGTGCACAACAAGGCATTATTTGTTAAAAAGAGTATAACTAACACAGATCAGACCTCAGACCTGAATACCACATGCCCCCCTCTCCCCCACTCCTTCTGACCTTAGCTCTCTCCAAAAATGAGCTCTGGATGAACCACTAAAATATCTTCTTCCAACTTTTTTCCTTATCTGTTTCTAGTCTTCTACTTTGATAAAGTTATTCCAAAGTGCAGTCCAGTCATTGCTATTTCTTGTTCAGATGCTTCTTCCCCCTCTCTCTGGACAAAGCATCAATCTTGTTATTCTAGGAATCTGGGAGAGGGTCAAAATGAAATTGAATGAGGTAAAAAAAAAAAATGACCTGCATGCCTGTCTGGAATACACATTTTATAAGTTCCTATGATTTGCTTGAATTTGATGATGTATCCTCTCCAGAAGATTCCATATCTTTATGATTGGTAGTTGGGGTTTGTTTGTTTTACCATAGATGGGGTAATTCTTTGCTTCTCTCAGCTTTCAGAAGTGAAAGGCATATGGATGAAGAAAAGTTCTCCAATGTCTTTCTCTGGCACAAAATAGCCTCTGTAGTCATTCTTGATGCATCTGTTTCTACTGGCAGTCCCAAAACGTTCCCAATGAATTTTGACATTCTTTGCCTTTCCTCCTGTTAAGGACTGTCGATATAAAAGATACTTTAACAGATTATTTTCTTTTCAGGCAGCAGTTAGAGATAAAGAATTAAGCCAGTTAATAGCTAGTGTGGTGTCCTATAAACATTTTAGAAAGCTCTTGAAACTGTATCTATTTGATAAATTCTTATAAGAGAAGATTTGTACTGAACAATTTTAAATTTGTAATTCCTGAGATTGTCCCAGCTTCTTCAAGTTGTAAACCATATAGAACTGGAAGTAAATGCTGTATACAAATGACAATGTAATGTAATGTACCACAAATAGTTACTCTGGATTTAGATGTACCAGAACGAAAGCTGGTACAAATTATGTCTTTAGTCATTTGAAGGCTCTTGTTGTCTGAAGGTCCATTTGAATGATGTTCCCTTTTTCAATGTCTCTGTCAGTAGGTTCTTCAACTTAGATGGCCTTTAAATGAATTGGCAATAGAAATTTGCAAACTCCATAAAGCATTGAACCCTCAAATGAGTCTATACATAGGCCTTGTAGTGATATTATGTAATCTAGAAATTGTATGAACTTCTTGTTGAACTTATATTTCTATCAATTTGTACATAGTTTACGTCTTAGGTGATCTAGAACTTGGTGTATTCATTGATCTTGGTCTGTTGAATTTTCTGAAAATATCATATCTTCTAAATATATATAGGTCTAACATCATGGAACAATTCATTTCCAGGTTTTAGAATGTATTTGGTGTACTGCTTAATCCTAATGGCTGAGGTGGATACAGAATGCAGTTTTCCATTCATCTCCTTCTCAGATGAAAACTAAGTTATAAGTTCCCCTAAGATCTAACTTAGTGAAGATCTGGGCTCACAAAATTATTCCATAAACTCATTTATAAGAAGGAAGGGAGACCTGCTATGAATAGTGGCTGAAAAGAGGACCTAAAGAAGATTGTTGCTGCTGCTCGAATGTAAAAGGCTTGGTTATCTTCTGGATACTCATCTAGTACCTTTAGCTCTGGTTAGGACAAAATCTCCACCCAGTTGCAAATCACTTGGGAAATTATAGGTTCTATGTGAAGGTAAACCCACTGTGAAATTCTTCCTGAACCTTTGAATACTTCTCAGGTAATTGTCCAACCTTTGAGCAAGTTAACAAATGATAAAAATAGCTGAGTACTTCCTTCTGGTATGTCATCCATTTATCCTAAGTTGGAAAGACAAATCAGCTGACAGGTGGAAGTAAGCTTAGGTTGTACATCTTCTACTGAATGTATTTATCATCATGGTCCAATCAAGGTAATCCTAAAATGGCTGCAAAGTGAGGATCATAAATAAACCACTTCCTGGTGGTCATAAATTATTGTCATCAATAACTCAGTTGTCATTCTCAATAGCTCAGTTTCTAGATCTACTTGACCCAATGATAAGGAGGTACCATCAATAGTTTCTACTGTTATGCTCATTCTCTTTGCCTGTTCTGAACTTTGGGCAAGAGAGATGTCCTAATCACCAAACATATTAGCTTTTTTTTGCAAATTATAATAATTATACAAGTTAAATCACTAGCATGAGGCTTAGAAACAAATTAAATGATCAATTAACGACTTATAGACAATAAAGGAAAATTATTTAGTCCACAAAATTAAATTAAGATCCAAGAACAAAGAAAAATTACAAGGTATAAGTGAATGATTAATAGGACAGAATAGGAAACATTGTTTTGAATCCCAAACAGCCGATCAATTAGATTGATGGTACAGCCATTGAACCAATAACTACTCTCCCCCTCCCCTCCCCCCCAACTTCTTTAGCCACAATAAATTCCAGTAATTGCTTAGGCTCAAAAAAAAGAAAGTTTTTTCCCTGAAATGAGACACAACATTTTGAGGGAAATTTCAAAATCAAAGAAGCACCTAGTGCCGTGACCCTTGGTCTATAGACCAAAAAGTATTTTCTTCATTTTTGTGTCTCTTTAGAAATGTTAGGAAACAACCTAACTGTTGAGCCAAAGAGGTATCATTCATGTGCTTGTAATATGAACACAGGATTAGATTTCGGTCAAATTCCCAAACATATTAGTTTTATTATATAAAAAGATACATCCCAACAAGGATCCAAGTTTCAGCATAAGGCAGGACTACTGCTGATGTTTTTAACCAAATGAGACACTACCTTTCTTGTTTTTGTGTTCCAGCAAAATATTGTGTCCCCTGATGAAGGCATAGCCTTATGCCGAAACTTGGATCCTTGTTGAGACGCATCTTTTTATACAATAAAGCTAATATGTTTGGTGATTATGCCATCTCTCTTGCCTTTTATCCCATATGTCATTATACCATCCTCCCTCACTTAAATAGTGAAAAGCATTTCTGTGGCTTAACTCTGTGAGAATCATTAGATATTGATAAAATTAAACAAAGAGCAGAATTCAATCAATTCAGCCGTAACAAAAATAAAACATTCAGATCAAAATTTTGTAAACGCAGGCCACCACATCTAAAACAAATCTAGCTATTCAGTATCCGGAGAGTCATGAATGGATCAAGGAGTACATCTGCAGAGCTTGGTTTGGATCAAGAAGCCAAGAAAAGGAAAGCAGGACCAGACATAGATCAAAGAAGAAGCTACTGTAGATAAACAAAGTGCATATCCCAAAAGTGCATATTCCAGAGTGCATATCCCAGAAGTCAGTTATGCCAATGTGTCTCCACTTCTCTCCTAACTGTATATATTGCTTCCAATAAGTGCTGACCCTGTGCTAGACCAATGAGGCTTTCTGGGAGCATATCTGACTCCTTTCCAAACAGAGGTTAATAAACCCCTGATCCCAAATGGCTCTGTTCCAGGATCCCCACCTCTGCTCACTAGGGTCATTGTTTTAGTTCCTATCGACTCTGACAACTATTTAATGAAGTACTGCTTCTTGGGGTTGATATTATTCACATATCTTGCCCATGGGCTAATCTATTGTTTGTTTGGGTTTTTTTCTGTATTGATTCTAACTTTAAAGTATGAATATTTGTATATATGTAAATATTACTTTGTCTTTGCATATACAGAAGGACATAACATTTTTTTTTGTAATTTATGTCACATTTTATATTGCTTTCCTAACCAAGAAATGTGCATCCTGCTGTCTTAGGAACTCTAATATGCAAATGGAATATGAATCTCAAATGAATGTAACTTTGTATGCTACAAAGATCTGATGAGGCATCCTATTTGACTATTTCCTTCTTTTTTCGCTCTTTCTGTAGGTATTCCAGTTATTGTAAACTATAGGAATTTTGGTCAGCATAAAACACAGTTATAGTCATATCTCTCTTGTGCTGATTACAGAGGAATGAAACCACAAGTACTATGTAACCCAATCTCCCTTGAAAATTAATGTGCAGTATAACCTATACCCTGCCCTGCACGTATTTTAATATAATCAAAGCCATCATCTTTTTATTACATCTTGGGTTTGAAGAGTCCTGAAAGCAGATGTAACTCATGATGACCTGACTTCAATGGGAAAATGAACCAGGTGGCTAATTGTCTGTAAAACAAATACACTGATAATTAGCAGGAGAGCACAATGCCACAGCAGCCCAGCCACCAACCTTTAAGTTAAGCAAATGGGTGAACAAACGACGCAGCTGCATCTTACTTTGACAAGTTAATAAGGGAGCTATATTTAATCTAGCCAACTGCAGTAGCCAAAGCGTGCCCTTAGGGCTTGATATCAATGATTCTAAAACTGCGAACATAACAATCGGAAAATTAACAAATTGGACATGACAAGGATCTTGGATTTGTTTAAAAGATGTCGTAGCACTTGTGCAAAGCAGACTGTTGGATGCTACATAAAACTTCAGAAAAATATTCCACCAATAAGGAAATGATATTAAGTTGTCTCTCAAAAGTGCTAACTGCACGATACGAAAAGATTATTCAGAAAGATGTACAAGCATGTTTTACAGCTTGCCATTCTTTCTTGAAAACCTGTGAGAGTGATAAGGGCTTTAAAATGACAGTCTGTTCAAGTGGGGAGGATTTTCTAAATAATCAGTTGACAATTAGAAAAAAAAAAATCATAAAATCCTCCCTTTATCACTTAGATCTTTATTTCATTCCTAAAAAGATGTTATGGATTGATTGGAGAGTTAGGAAATTTTGCAGTCAAAAGTTATTCACTAATGTTATTGAATCAAAATACGGTAATCACATAGTGGATCCACTATTCGGCCTGCAGTGAAGCAGTAAACAGCTTGTAAGCCACTCATAGTTGTGGACTGAATTAACCCCGGATATTCAATGCTGGGGCATTTGTGGCTTGCAGCATCAAGGGCTCCTTTTACAAAGGTGCGCTAGCGTTTTTAGTGCACGCAGCGGATTAGCGCGTGCTATAGCAAGCGCTAGCTGAAAGCTACTGCCTGCTCAAGAGGAGGCGGTAGTGGCTAGCGCGCGGGGCATTTTAGCGTGAGCTATTCCGTGCGTTAAGGCCCTAATGCACCTTTGTAAAAGGAGCCCTAAATATATGGCTATGTGTGGCAATCCAGAAGTTAACCAGGACTGGCCGATATTCACACCGGTGCCTGGTTAACTTGGCAAATAGGACAGCTCTTTTCCATACCTAGCTGGTTAGTGTACTGAATATTGTCACTAAGGGGGAAATTTTATAAGAGGCATCTAAAGTAATGTGTATAAATAAATGGGTGCCTAACTTAGGTGTCCTTTTACTAAGACGTGCTAAAGATTAGTGTGTGCTAAATGCTAATGTGCCCTTAGAATATACCGTATTTTTCCTCTCCATAAGACGCACCGGACCATAAGACGCACCCTAGATTTAGAGTAGGAAACCAGAAAAAAAACCATTATGAACCAAATTGTGTACTAATATATACCAGGCTCTGCACCCTGTCTCCCCTTCCCTGCCAGGCTGTTCATTTCATTTTTCATATACACACAATACACACAGCAGATATAAATTATCAAAACTGACACATTTTGATCTCTAAACTGAAAATAAAATAATTTTTCCTACTTTTGTTGTCTGGTGATTTCATGAGTCTCCTTCGTTTCTTTCTTCTTTCCTTCCTTTCTTCATTCAGGCCCTAGAATTGTCCCTTTCTATTCCCTCCCACGTCCCAAATTCATGCCCTCTCCTACTCATTGCCTTCCAGCCTTTGTTCTTTGACCTACCTCCCTCCCATGTCCTGAGTTTGTGCCCCTTCACTGCCTTCTAGCCTTTGTCCTTCATTCTCCCTCTCTCCCATGTCCTGAGTTTGTGCCCCCTCACTGCCTTCTAGCCTTTGTCCTTCGTTCTCCCTCCCTCCCATGTCCTGAGTTCATGCCTCCTTGCCCTCACTGCCTTCCAGCCTTTGTCCTTTGTCCTTCGTCCTCCCTGCTGTACCAGAAACTGCCTTCCTTCCCCCCCTGCATGCTGAAACCTGCCTACCCTCTGCCAATTCCTCCTCCTCTGGCTCCGGTCCGCCGACGCTGCGCCACAACTCAAAGAAGGGAAGGGCCAGCATGCAGCGATTGCACGTCGCCAGCAACAAGCCTTCTCCCGACATCAGAACTCAGCCAATCAGTGCCTTAGGCCCCTCCCTGTGCATCAGATGATGCACCAGGGCGGGGCCTAAGGCCCCTATTGAGCGGCGGCCAGACGGAGGAGCAGGAGCAGGAGGACTTTCCTCCTGCTCCAGAAGATTGGCCTAGGAGCAGGAGGATCCAGGCATCCCTCCTGCTCCCGAAGATGGAGGTAGCCTTGTCCAAAGGAGCAGGAGGGACCAGGCACCCCTCCTGCTCCCAACTATTTTAAAGGTACGCGGTGTGAGTGGGCTGGGCCCGACTCCTTGGGCCGACCAGGTGTGGGCCAGGAGGTGGGAGGCTTAGGAGCTGGAGGGACTGAGCACCCCTCCTGCTCCCAACTTTTTGGTGTCAGGCGTCAGTGGGCCTTGCCGGGAGTGGGGGCTATTCCATGCGTTAAGGCCCTAATGCACCTTTGTAAAAGGAGCCCTTAATATGCAAGCAAGTGTAATACAAGTGGACATGATTTGGAGTTCCTTTCATGATCTAGAGTGGAATAATTATATTAAATTATATAATAAATATGCTAAATCATATTGTGTTTTGGACTCATGTCCTCCGGAAATTATGAAAGCAGCTCCATTAGATTTTAAACTAAATTTGCTGAATTATTTGACTGATAATTTAAAGAATGGAAAATTCCTTATTAATAATGGTCACATTATAATAATTCAGATTCCAAAAAATCATAAAGAATCATTAGCATTAATAACTAATTATAGACCAGTAGCATCCATTCCATATTTTGTAAAAAAATTATGGAAGAATTGGAACATTTTCAACTAATGGAATATCTTGATCAGTTTTCTCTTTTGCATGAATCTCAATTTGGTTATAGACCTTTGTTTAGCACTGAGACAGTAATTGTGGCCATTTTGGACAATTTGCGTTCTTTGTTCAGCAGGGGCCTTAATGCCTTGATCATGAAATTTGTTATGAGTTCTGCATTTGATTTAGTGGACCATGGGAAATTGTTACAATGCTTGGATGCTATTGGCATCAGAGGAGAGGTGTTGGACTGGTTTTGGGGTTTTCTTGTGTCTCGCACCTATCAAGTACATTTTAATTATGATTATCCCCATTGCTTTTTAATGTTTATATGTCATCATTAGGTGTGCAATTGTCCCAGCTGGGGATAAAGTTATTTAGTTACACAGATGATTTTACGATCATTATTCCATTTGTTACCTCTCTCTCTGAAGTCATTCCTAAGACAACAGAAGTGTTAAATTTGATGGAGCAATGGATGACTGAATTTAGACTAAAGCTTAATTCAGAAAAAACAAAATTTTTAGTAGCTTCACTTCACCTGTTTAATACTAAAACATCAGTGAGTATCAATAAACTTAGCTATCCTGTTCAATCTACTATGAAGGTTCTGGGTATAATACTGGACCAGGGTTTGACTATGAAGGACCAGGTGAACTCTTTGGTTAGAAAGGGTTTCTTTTTCTTTTTTTTTTTTATAAATTTTGTAATTATAATACAAGAATCCTCTTGTTTCAGAAAAACAGAACAATTAAGTATAAATATTTGCATAAATCCATATAAATAAATTAATCTATTGACATAATTTTAAAGAAATAAAACATGCAAAATAAAAAGAATTAAATAGACCTTCTTTCTTAGACCTCGATATTTTGTACAAAGACAAGAATATAACAAGATAAGGAGTTCTCAAACAATATATCTATATCAAAATTAGAAAAAGGCTTAACGTGATACAATCCGGTTCAAAATTCCTAATAACAGCCCTCCAATCTATATTATATATTACTTTATACTGTCCAGAAAACTTCAAAGTTGCTCTGGCACAAAATACACATACAGTGGAACCTTGGTTTACGAGCATAATTCGTTCCAGAAGCATGCTCGTAAATCAAGTTACTCGTATATCAAAGCGAGTTTCCCCATAGGAATGAATGGAAACTCGCTTTGATTCGTTCCACCAAACCCCCTCCCCCCACCCGAGGCTACCATAATACCCTCCCCCCGCTCTAAACGGCATCGCACCCCCTGAACCGGCATCATAACCCCCCCCACGAGAACCACATCGCACCCCCGTGCTGAAAGCGGCATTCGCCCGCCCTTCCTCTCAAACATGCTCCTTACCCCTTCTGCTGGTTGTGAGAGTGAAAGCAAGCTCCCGCCTCTTGCCTGGGCCGGGCCTTGGGCATCTGCGCATGCTCAAGGCCTTCTGGCTCTTGAGAGAACACTCGCAAAACACTCGCTAAACCGGGTTACTCGCAAACCGAGGTTCCACTATATTTCATTTCAGAATATTTAATCATACATTTGCATGGATAACTAAGCAAAACGGTAGCCCCCATTTTCCTTCTCTCTTGAATGGACTTAGTAACATCTGGAAAAATCCAAATCTTTTCTCCCATAAACAAACTTTGGGAGAAACGAAAGAAAATCTTCATTAACATATTTAAGTCCTGCTCAAATACTGAGATGTTTCAAGAATACCAGTTAAGTTCTTTAAATCTATTTCCTGAGGAGTTTTATCAAACTTACTTGGCAAGTAATAAATTTTATTAATCGGTGGTATCAGCTCTGATTCAAATTTTAAGGTCTCGATTAAGTATTTCTTGAAGGTATCAATAGGTGAGACTAAATTTAACTTGGGAAAATTTAAGACACGCAAGTTCAGTCTCCTATTGAAATTTTCCAATTGTTCAATTTTATTTTGTAAGAGATTCCTGTCCTTCACCAAAGTTGCTGATAAATTCTGCAATGAGGTTAACTCTTTATCAACTCGTTCAAATTTCTTGTTAGTTTCGATTTGAAAATGTTGTACTGAAGCAGACAAATCTTCTAATTTACTCACTACCTTGGAGGTATCTTACGCCGATTTTTGTGCCACAGTCTCGAGTCTCTGGACAATCTGAAGTATATTTACCAATGTCGCCATTGAGCAGTCAGCTCCTTCTGCTGCTCCAGAGATTGTAAGCTCAGCATCTCAGTCAGCGATTTGACCCCCTCTGTTTGAGGACACCGTGCTCAGCTGGATCGGTGCTCTCTCATGTTGCACGCTGGCCTGCGCTGAATTTGGTGGGGATCGGGCTGTAGGGGGGAGAGAGAGATCTCCAAGCCTAAGGCTCCGGTGGCTCCTTCCATCAGAACTACGGCAGGCTTTTCTCCCTCAACAACAACCGGAGAGCTTGTCAGAAAGTGCTCCATCATCATTTGACCAGGTGCGGAGGGGTCCCCCTGGACCACGCTCTTCTGCTTAGTATGAGGCATAGCTAAAAAAGCTACATGAAGAGGTAATTGTAGAGGTAAATGCTAGAGAAGACGGAGCTCCATCTCCAACAGCTCACGCCACCACCATCTTGCCTGAGTTGCTCTAGAAAGAGTTTCTTTACTCTTTGAAAGCTTCGGTCCATTAGAGCGCATTTTGATGTTTCATCATTTAGAATTTTGGTACAATCTCTAGACTTATATTAAGTCAACTTGATTACTGCAATATTGCCCACTTAGCAATTTCTCAGAAGAATATGCAACGATTGAGAATGGTGCAAAATGCGGCCGTCAGGCTAATTTTCAGGTTGAAGAAATACGATCATGTAACACCTTCCTATCGAGTGCTGTACTGGTTGCCGATGGAGGCGTGTGTGAAGTTTAAGTTTGGTTGTTTATGTTTTAAGGTTTTATTTGGTTTAGCTCCTAAATACAAAACTGAGCTTTTCTCTTTTGCAACCAACAGACATAAGAGAAGCTCACACCTGAATTTTGTTTTTCCGCCAGTTAGAGGATGTAAACTTAAAAAGCATCATTAATATCTTTTTTCATATCAGGCAGCATTATGGGGCAAACATCTAGAACAATTTCCTCTGCTTACTGATACTTATGGGGAATTTATGAGACATCTAAAAACATATCTGTTTTTGAAGTTCTTAGGTAGCTGATTTGTAGAATTTTATCATGCAATAATCAGATCTTTTTAGGGTTTTTTAAATTATTGGCTTTTACCTTTTTAGTTTTATTCAATTTGTTGTATTTTTAATTATTGTAAACTGCATAGAACTTTACGGCCTTGTGGTATATAAACTGTTATTATTATTGGAGGGAAGGTAAATATTTTTCCTGTTATATCTAAGTGGACTCAGTCTCATTACATACATAACATAACTTTATTTTTCTATACCATCTCAATCAAAAGAATTCTAGGCAGTTCACACAAAAGAGAAAAACTGGACAATCACCGAAATACAAAATATTAATAGTAAGAATACAGCATATTAACTAAAAAGACAATAAAATTTAAAAACATCGAATTAAGAGATGAATTTATCAAATAATACTGTCTTAATTTCTTTTCGGAAGGCACTGTAAGACAATTTGGCTTCACTAATATAGTTGCCCAACCAGGACTGTTGTTTATTTGGTTGAAATGCAAGCATCCTGTCTAAAAAAGACCAAATTTTACAACCTAAAATCTTCAGGTATGCAAATAAATTACAATGCCTGGTTACCCTCATGGGTTTATATAGCACGAAATGAGATAACAAGTAGGTAGGGGCCAATCCCCAGACCAACTTGAAACAAAGGCATGAAAATTTGAACATTACTCGTGCTTCCACTGGCAACCAGTGTAATAATCGATAATAAGGACTGATATGGTCGCTTTTCTTTAGCCCATATATCAGGCGAACAGCCATATTCTGCACGATTCTCAATTTTCTCACAACTTTCTTTGTTGCGCCCAAATAAACAATATTACAGTAGTCCAATATAGATAGTACCAATGCCTGCACCAACAATCTAAAAGATAAAGGGTCAAAATATTTTATGATGGTCTTTAATTTCCATAGTGCAAAAAAGCACTTTTTCACCACCAAATTCATATGTTCAACCAAAGTTAGATGGGAGTCTAAAGTGGCTCCTAATATTTTTATAGTTTTTAAAATTGGGTAATCATGACCATTAAGGTAAAGCGTTGTCTTAGTTATTTTGTCATTTGGACTTACTAAAAAAAATTGGTCTTTTCTGTATTCAATTTCAGTTTAAAATTGGTTGTCCATTGCTCTATTTCAATCATGATGTTAGAAATTTGTTCTAAAATTTCTTTTGGCATGTTATTCAAAAGATTTCTGTTGTATAGACAACAAGTGTTAGCTTTAGAAGTCACTTTTCAATTAAGATATCTTTGTAAATGCATTATTTCCTTGAAATATATAAAATATGTTTTTTCGAACCCTTCCAGCTAGAATTTTTTCTTTCAGATTAATATTATGTTGTAGAGTTTTATATCAGGTTTTAAATATATACAAGCAAGGATTATTCATCGGTAACTGTATATATTGATAATGTAATTTTGAATATCTATCTTCTTCTAGATTTTCCTCCTTGGTCTCCTATAAACTAATTGGAGAATGTTCTTTATTTCCTTTTTTTCTTTTCATTTTCCATTTTCCTCTTGAGAAATTTGATTGTATTTTTCCTTAATCCCCATTGCTGAATGTAGTGACAAAGCATATTTATTTTCTTTGTATGATAATTTAAAGCAATAAAAATTAAAAATTGTGGGGGGAGGTTCTCTCTGCCTTCCTTTCCAGCTTGGATTGCCATACCAGACGGCAGATTTAGCAATGATGATGGTGTGGGTTACACCTATCTTTTTCTTATCTTATGATTTTCATTTGCAACACAGGTAGCCAGATGTTTCGTACCCAGTAATACCATGACACTGCATTTTGTTATGGGGAACTGAGGTAGTGGGGCAGTACACTTGTGCTAGTTAGGTACCTATGTGTCATCCCCATTGGTCTTCATATAATTCGAGTCTAAAGTGTCTTCATTCAATATTAAACATCAATATATACATAAATGTAGTGGGTATGCTAAGAAAGCATTTATGTCTCCAAGAGAACGTAGCAACGGGAGTTCAGATATTGACCTCAGAGTATAGAGTGCTCATACGGTCTCATTCGTCATTAATCCCTGCTAATGTTCTCATATTCTTGTATATTTTTTTATATACTTTTTATAATCTTTTTGTTGTGTATTGTATCATTTAAATTATTAATAAACTACTGTTTATATATCGTATATTTTGATCACTTAGCTTAGTTTGCGTATCTGCATTCTGTGATCTACTGGTTCACCAGTGCTGTCCCAGCATTAGATTAAGTATTCCCCCATGCCAACGCGTTTCGCTTAGCTTTGTCAGGGCTGGGGAATCTGCGGGAAACATAAAGCACAGAGAAAACCTATTACTGCATAGTAGTCGTTACATGAAGCAAAGAATTCATAAAGTAACTTTATGAATTCTTTGCTTCATGTAACGACTACTATGCAGTAATAGGTTTTCTCTGTGCTTTATGTTTCCCGCAGATTCCCCAGCCCTGACAAAGCTAAGCGAAACGCGTTGGCATGGGGGAATACTTAATCTAATGCTGGGACAGCACTGGTGAACCAGTAGATCACAGAATGCAGATACGCAAACTAAGCTAAGTGATCAAAATATACGATATATAAACAGTAGTTTATTAATAATTTAAATGATACAATACACAACAAAAATATTATAAAAAGTATATAAAAAAATATACAAGAATATGAGAACATTAGCAGGGATTAATGACGAATGAGACCGTATGAGCACTCTATACTCTGAGGTCAATATCTGAACTCCCGTTGCTACGTTCTCTTGGAGACATAAATGCTTTCTTAGCATACCCACTACATTTATGTATATATTGATCCCCATTGGTGGCATCCATCAGCTAAGTGGGTATTTGTCAGGTCTGGGTATGGATGCATGGGTCCACATGTTTTTGTTTGCTTGACCAGGGTCATTTGATTAGTTTCCTGACCTTTCTACCTGCAGCCACCACACATGTATTCTGCTTATTCTTGAAGAAATTATACTCTCTCCAGGACTTTATAGATCAAAGGCATCCTTAAACAAGAAGCTTTTTAGCTTGCCTTTTTAAAACGGTCTAGAGTTTTTTCCTCTCTAAGAAGCGTCAGTAAGCATTCCAAAGTTGTAATGTGGTGACAGGGAAGACGTGATGGCACTTTGTGTTAACTATCTTCAGCGAAGGAATAGTTAATAGATGTTGGTCTGTAGATCTCAGCGTGCGGGTGGGCAGTTCTACACAGTGACTCTGCAAATGTTCCTGTATCCATTTCAAATTCTTCCATGTGGATCTCAGCACACTGGGGCTTTTTCCCTGTCCTTTTCGATGATTGGAGATCTACATATTTTACCATCCCCTTCCACATTTATAGCTGCTTTTGTGAAATGATGCTTCTACTCTTCAAGTGCAGACACAGGCATCTCTTTTCTCATAGAGATGTTCTTTCTAAAATGGGACTCCATGTGTTATGTTGTTACTGACCTTAAACAGGTATTTTGTGATTCTCACATTTGTTTGAAATATAAAGTTAATTATATACTAAAGATAGAGATCTGATGATTACATAAGTTCCAAGTAAATGTTTCTTAATTTTGGTTGGTTTTTTTTATTTAGATTATACATATGTATTATAAAAACTCTAAGCAACTTCCAAGAGCATACCAGCTATAAACAACTTAAGTGTGAAGTCCACATCAAGAGGTAACAGAATTATAGAATCAGAAAGAAAAAGCAAAAATGCATCTGGGTTAGACACAGGCATCAAATCCAAACACAGTCATTAGAACCCTAATTTCAATCCCATTTTAATATACTGACCATCAACATGTATCTGGCCGGCTTACAAAGCTAAAAGTATAGTAGTAATATATATATATATACTATAATTCTGTTACCTTTTGATTTGGACTTCACACTTAAGTTGTTTATAGCTGGTATTCGTATGGAAGTTGCTTAAAGTTTTTATAATACATATGTATAATCTAAATAAAAAAATCAACCAAAATTAAAGAAATAGTGAAAGAGTACCTTGGACAACATGTATCTGGCCGGTTTACAAAGCTAAAAGTATAGTAATATATATATATATATATATATATTTACTACTATACTATACATGTTGATGGTCAGTATATTAAGATGTAAATAAACTTGGAAACTTAAAGAGCATGTGAAACTGAGGAGGCACAGGGTGGATGAGGTTTATTCGTCTGCTTTTAGCAAACAGGGGTGGTGATTCTAGTCCATTAGAGTGCCCTTTAAACTCTCTACTTCAAGCATTGGTTGATGTCGTGGCCCCAAGTAGGAAGATATTTGTCAGCTCTCTTTCAGTACTTTTGGACCCAAAATGGCTTCAGTCTAAAAAATTTGTGAAGACCACTGTGCTAAGTAAATGCGAAAGATTTTTCCAGCTCATCCATTCTGGATGATCCAAAAACTGTTGTCCAAGGTACTCTTTCACTATTTCTTTATTTCTGAGATAAATATGTGTTCAAATTATATCAAGATCCCCTTTTATAACTTGAAACCAACTTATGGAAACTATTCTGTACCTGAATGTACAGCACTTCAATAGTTTTTGGGATTGCAAGCAGTAAATAAAAAAATTAAATATATGAAATAAAAAATGCAATAAATATTGCAATTTAGTTTGAATTTTCATAATCCATCAGTCACTATACAAATGCAGCATTTGTGGTTTTAAGACAGTCCTTTCTGATGCCAATTTTTGCAGTTAATGCTAAAACAGCAACAAAAGCAAATAGGAACAGTCACAATTGATACCAAATTCACTATTAATGCGTTCTGATGAATCCTGTTCTCTTCTGGGAGTTAACACAAAATAAGCCACCTGTTTCTCTGACTCATATCATGGGAGCATAACAGGATGTTCTTTGATTTAACTCGGCTGATGAGTCAGCATCTCTTTAATTTCAGAGGACACAGCAATAAAATTAGTGAAAAGAACATGTCTCCATTTTGGTCTTGATTTTCTAGCATTCAGTCTTTTATTGAAATTTGCAATGTGACGGATTACCTGTTTCTAGTAATTGAAGTTCCATATAATTAATAAGGAATTTGATTCCAGTCTGCAACTTCCACACAAACACCCTTACCACCATCCCATACTTCAGATCATGAAAATTCTTTGCAATAAAGTAAATTAATATAATTGTTTCCAGCATTTAAAAAAGGTTCTCGAGGCCTCATGTATTCTAATGCAGTGATTCCCAACCCTGTCCTGGAGGAACACCAGGCCAATCGGGTTTTCAGGCTAGCCCTAATGAATATGCATGAGAGAGATTTGCATATGATGGAAGTGATAGGCATGCAAATTTGCTTCATGCATATTCATTAGGGCTAGCCTGAAAACCCAATTGGCCTGGTGTTCCTCCAGGACAGGGTTGGGAACCACTGTTCTAATGAGCCCAAATAACCCACTTTGATGCAGGTTTTCAGATCTACTCCATAACGTGTACCAGATTCATTATAATATGCATGATGATGAGGTCCATTATTCCTAGGATTACCAGACGTCTGGGAAAGCCCAAACATGTCCGCTTTTTAGAGGACTGTCCGGGCTCCCGGACAGACTTTCCAAAACCTGGCATTTGTCCTGGTTTTGGAAAGCCTCAGCAAACTCTGGCCGCATCTGGAGGGCCTGTGACTACCGTATGCGCAGATGACATCACACACATCCACATAGGCTCCAAGCCTTCCAGACACGGCTGGAGATCATCCAGAAGAAGAGACAAGGCTTTGTGGGGGCAGGGCTTGAGGCAGAACGAATCAGGGCTGGAGGCAGAACTGGGCGGGGCTGGGGCAAAACAAGGCGGGGCTGGAGGCAGAATGGGGCATTGTCATGTGTCTGGGGTTTCCCGGAGAAGAATATAGTAGCCCTAATTATTCCTTTCAAACAAAATTCATCATCCTTATATCAGAACAGCTGGAATAAGACAAAGGAAATGCAAAGAGCACATGGCATGACATCTGCACAATGTATAGAAAAGAAGCCAAAAATGTATCTCCTCTTAGTCCTTGCTTAGATTCATTTAAACAACTGAAAGGCAGCTCTCTGGTTATCTACCTAGTTCTTTCAGCCATATAATCCAACTGATTCCCCTCTGATCAGCTGTCAAGAGTTTACTCAGTCCTCTTTCTCCTTCTTTTCCTCGCAGCTAGTTTCCTCCACACTTCCCATATCTGCCGCATGCCTTTAAAAATTGACCTCAGTACATAGACTGACTTCCTATAACTATAGAAATGTGTGAGCATCAATGCTGCATGCACATCTGTTTTAGGACTGGAAGAGAGAACAGAAAATAAGACTGAAACAGAGAATTTGGAATTCATTACCATATCATATAAGGGCAGAACAAAACCCAGATAAATTTAAAGGAAGTTTAAAATCCTTCCTCTCAAAGATGCTTATGAAAGCTGATCTGGCACCGTAATTACCTTGGACAATTAGTAATCTGATCTCTCTTAACTCCCTCCTGTTATGTCTGCTTTTCTTTCAAAATTGTAGTTCTCCCCACTTTCCTTCTCTTTTTCATGTATGTCATGTTTGTCCTGTTTTTAATTTGTCTCATAAATGTTTCCCCCTATTTATTGTAAAAACACTTAGAATTTATGATTAGTGTGTCATCAAAATTTTAATAAACTTGGAAACTTGGGCATAGGTTGCTTGGGCAGGATACTAGGTCTGGAAAAGTGCTCTTTAGAAAACTAATGCTGGCTTTTACAAAGGCGCAATATAGGTTGTACCACAGGCTGGCGAGGTAACTGTTCCAACGCTCATAGAATTCCTTTGAGCTGCGGAGCATTAATCTCTTCCACTGCTTTGTAAAAGGGAGCTCAATCAATGTACTTGTCTCTGTGAAACTTCACAAAATATTCCTAATGCTTTCTCCCTCCCCCCAAAAAAAAAAAAATAAATAAAACGGGGCCAATATTGAACAAGTCATACATGGCCAGCAATTAGCCATTTAGATTTGGGTGTTTTTCAGAACATGTTGTAAACATACAAATAACAGCAGTACTGAGCCCGCTATTCATACAAATTGTCCATATAAGTGCTGCTACCACTGTTTCCTCTAAGCAGGAGTCATCTAGCTACATTGTCAATATTGTGTTTTCAATTGCTAGGGATAGGCAGGTTCCCTGGAGTCCTGCATAGTTTGTCTGTCTCTCTCTCTATTGAAAATGTGGCAGTGAAATAGCACAACCCACTGGCAGTACTATAGGTGGAGGACTCTCGCTCAGCTTAGAAGTTACAGTCACTGCCACACAATTGCAGAAATAGCTTTATATGATTAAGAGATATTTATCAAACACCAGGTGTTAAGGGAGTAATACTAGTATAATACCTCCATGTTAATTGTTACCTCTATCACAGTTCATCACAGAGTGCACATCATAAATAAAATACTTCATAAGATAATAAATATATTATAATGAAGAGCTCAGACCAACCACCAAAAGTGCTCAATAAGATTAAGCAATGGTGGCTACCGGGGACCATCATAGCACTTAAATAGTCTCATACCACCTATTAATAACTGCAAGCTGAAAAAATAACACTTATCTTTATTGCTTATCTCTTCAACTGGCTCCTTTTCCAGCTGGCGGTATTGATTCTTTTTCAGCCACCTCTTGATGTTCCCCTGTGTAGTTCTAAAGCAAACTATCAGTCCCTGCCATGCGAAGATATATGTATGAAATTATAGGTATACATTCAACTGGATGTCATTGATACTTTACCCAGATAACTTTATTGATACAGAGGATACTTTTTTTTTTTAAAGTAGGCAGAGTACCAACATCAGTTAGTAGAAACGTAACTTTTCAAACTATATATAATGCTAGCCACAAATACATGTGTACGTAATGAGTGCCCAAAATAAACATGTACATCACAACTCTGTCTCTAGGTGTGCCTACAAACAGATCATGTAAAAGTAGAAACACACTTTCTATATGCATATACAGCCATGCAATTTTATAAAAGACTTTTCTGTATGTAAAGCAAGTGTTACAGGTGGATAATTCTTTATAAAATTACTCAGGTGGAAGGAAAGTATCTGAAGGCATTGCAAAGATGAAATAAGGGAAGAGGAAAAGCAGTAGGCTAAACTCCTCCTAGCTTCAATTTAGGAAGGTGTTAAAAATGCATCTGTTTTCATTATAGTCTTGCTATAATTCATAAAGGCTATGTTGTTAACCTTATTAATCTTATGCAAGCCGCATAAGAATTGTTAAGAAACAATATGGTATGGTATAGGAGAAGCGTGGTCAAGCTTTCCTGTCACCCAGTTAAAGAAGCTGATAAGATTGGATTGGCATGACCTGCCCTTAGTGAATCCATGTTGACAGGGATCCCTCAGATTTCCCTCATCCAATATCGTGTCTAATTTACCTTTAAGTAGAGTTTCCATGAGTTTACACACTATTGATGTGAGACTCACTGGTCTGTAATTTGCAGCCTCTGCTCTGCAACCCTTTTTGTGCAGAGGAACGACGTTAGCTGTTTTCCAGTCCAGGGGGACTCTCCCCGTACTTAGTGAGAGATTGAAGAGCATGGCTAACGGTTTCGCCAGAACATCGCATAGCTCTCTGAGCACTCTTGGGTGCAGATTGTCCAGTCCCATGGCTTTGTTCACCTTGAGTCTCGACAGTTCTCTGTAAACATCAGCTGGTGTGAACTCAAAATTCTGAAATGGGTCTTCCATGCTTTGCTTTGCTTCTAGCTGTGGCCCGTGCCCTGGTGCCTCGCAGGTAAAGACTGAACAGAAGTATTCATTCAGTAGTTTGGCCTTATCGGAATCTGTTTCCATATAGTTCCCTTCTGGCGTTCTAAGGCGTACTATCCCGTTTGCGTTCTTTTTCCTGTCGCTAATGTACCTGAAGAAGGATTTATCCCCTTTCTTAATGTTCTTCGCTAGAGTTTCTTCCATTCGAAGTTTGGCCTCCCTGACTGCTGTTTTGACCGCTGCAGACTTTTTCCTGTATTCAATGTTTGCTTCTTTTTCCCCCGTGCGTTTGTATGAGAGAAATGCTCGTTTCTTCTCTTTGACGAGGTGCGGGACCTCATCAGTGAACCATTGGGGTTTCTTTTTTCTTTGCTGTTTGGTTACCGATTTTATGTAGCATTTAGTTGCCTCATGAAGGGTCGATTTCAAGGTTGACCACATAGCTTCCACATTATCAGTTACTTCTTGAACCTGCAGTGTCTGATGGACGAAATCTCCCATGCGTGCGAAGTCAGTGCCCCGGAAATTGAGTACCCTTGTTTTTGTTTGTGACCTAGGGAAGCCTTTCTTAAGGTTGAACCATACCATGTTATGGTCACTGGTGGCTAGCGTTTCTCCCACCGAGACCTCCAAGACGCTTTCCCCGTTCGTAAGTACCAGGTCCAGGATGGCCTGGCCCCTAGTGGGCTCTAGTACCATTTGTTTGAGCCGTACTCCCTTCATGGACGTTAATATCCTCCTGCTATCACAAGTTGTCGCTGAGAGTGTGTTCCAGTCTACATCAGGCATGTTGAAGTCTCCTAACAGAACAATAGAGCAAAAGAACAACAGAAAAGGCAAGAGAGATGTTTGAACCAACCGATAGTTACATTTATTCAAACCACTTGATGTATAAACACTATAAAAGTTCTAGGTCTTTAAAAAGACCATTGGAAGTCCCAGATGAATGGGATCCTAGGAAAGTCCCTACCAGGATCCTGGTTTCGGCAAACTGAGTTGCCGTCCTCAGGGGACAATGTGCTCATTATTCTCTGTGTCCTGCTTGAGAACGTGTTGGCGTTCCAAAACTGAAAGCCGCTGTAGCTTCTTGACTATTAGAGGATGTGGTGAGAGCCGTGGCAAATGAGGTTTAACGTGGATATGTGTAAGGTGATGCATGTCGGTAACAAAAATCTTATACACAAATACAGGATGTCTGGTGCGGTACTCGGAGTGACCCCCCAGGAAAGAGACTTGAGAGTACTGGTTGACAAGTCGATGAAGCTGTCCATGAAATGCGCGGCAGCTGTGAAAAGGGCAAACAGAACGCTAGGAATGATTAAGAAGGGGATCACGAACACACCGGAGAAAGTTATCCTGCCGCTGTATCAGGCCATGGTATGCCCCCACCAGGAATACTGCGTCCAGCACTTGTCGCCATACATGAAGAAGGACACTATACTGCTTGAAAGGGTCCAGAGAAGAGCGACTAAAATGGTTAAGGGGTTGGAGAAGTTGCCGTACAGTGAGAGATTAGAGAAACTGGGCCTCTTCTCCCTTGAAAAGAGTAGGCTGAGAGGGGACATGATCGAAACATTCACGATATTGAAAGGAATTGACTTAGTAGAGAAAGAGAGATTGTCCACCCTCTCCAAGGTCGAGAGAACGAGAGGGCACTCTCTAAAGTTAAAAGGGGATAGAGTCTGTACAAATGTAAGGAAGTTCTTCTTCACCCAGAGAGTGGTAGAAATCTGGAATGCTCTTCCAGAGGCTGTTAAAGGGGAAAGCACTCTTCAGGGATTCAAGAAAAGGTTAGATAAGTTCCTGCTGAACCAGAACTTACGCAGGTAAGGCTAGACTCAAATAGGGCACTGGTCTTTGACCTAAGGGCCGCCATGCGAGTAGACTGCTGGGCACGGTGGACCACTGGTCTGACTCAGCAGTGGCAATTCCTGGAGGAAAAGTCCATGGACTGCTGTTGAGACAGACATGGATGAAGCCACTGCATGCTCTGAATCGGTGGCATGGAATGCTGCTATTTGGATTTTTGCCAGGTACTTGTGACTTGGATTGGCCTCCATGAAGACGGGATACTAGGCTAGATGGACCATTGGTCTGATCCAGTAAGGCTATTCTTTTGTTCTTGTGCCATATACTAAGAGGAAAGGGGGGTTATAAGAACTTCTACCTCAAAGGTCAGGACTTCGGCCTCTGTCATCAGAAAATAACAATGGAACCACATTACATACTGTACAGTCATAGAAACATAGAAACATAGAAATAGACGGCAGATAAGGGCCACGGCCCATCTAGTCTGCCCACCCCAAAGACTCTCCCCTACCTTTCTCTGTGAATAGATCCCACATGTCTGTCCCATTTGGCCTTAAAATCAGGCACGCTGCTGGCCTCAATAACCTGAAGTGGAAGACTATTCCAGCGATCAACTACCCTTTCAGTAAAAAAGAATTTCCTGGTTTTCCCGTGCAGTTTCCCGCCCCTGATTTTCCACGGATGCCCCCTTGTGCCGCTGGACCCTTGAAAAAGAAGATATCTTCTTCCACCTCGATGCAGCCCGTGAGATACTTGAATGTCTCGATCATGTCACCCCTCTCTCTGCGTTCCTCGAATGAGTATAGCTTTAATTTATCCAGCCGTTCCTCGTACAGGAGATCCTTGAGTCCCGAGACCATCCTGCTGGTCATTCTCTGGACCGACTAAAGTCTCCGCACATCTTTGCGGTAATGCGGCCTCCAGAACTGTACACAATACTCCAGGTGGGGCTCACCATGGATCTAAATAATGGCATAATGACTTCAGGCTTACGGCTGACGAAACTCCTGCGTATGCAACCTATGATTTGCCTTGCCTTGGATGAAGCTTGCTCCACTTGATTGGCAGTCTTCATGTTCTCACTGACGATCACCCCTAAGTCTCATTCCGCTTCAGTTCTTGTTAGGATCTCACCATTAAGGGTGTAAGTCTTGCATGGATTTTGGTTACCCAGATGCATGACTTTGCATTTTTTGGCATTGAAGCTGAGTTGCCAGGACCTAGACCAGTGCTCCAGTAGTAGTAGGTCTTGCATCATGTTGTCGGGTATTGAATCTATGTCCGTTGTGCTTTTGCCCACTACATTGCCCAGTTTGGCGTCATCGGCGAATAATGTCATTTTACCTCGCAGCCCTTCCACTAAGTCTCTTATAAAGATGTTGAAAAGGATCGAGCCCAGGACCGAGCCCTGCGGCACCCCACTGATCACCTCCATCATTTCTGAAGCCTCTGAAGCCTACCTTCAAGCCAGTTCCCAACCCATTTCAATCACATAGAACTCATCTTGCTCAGCAACCTGCAGTGTGGTACGCTATCGAATGCTTTGCTGAAGTCCAGGTATACGATGTCCAGGGACTCCCCAACATCCAGCTTCCTCGTCACCCAGTCAAAGAAGCTGATCAGGTTGGATTGGCAGGATCTCCCTTTAGTAAATCCATGTTGATGGGAATCCCGTAGATTCTCCTCGGTCAGGATCGTATCCAATTGGCGTTTGATTAGAGTTTCCATTAGTTTGCTCACTATTGATGTTAGACTCACCGGTCTGTAGTTTGCCTCTCCATCTTGGATCCTTTCTTGTGGAGTGGAATGACGTTAGCCGTCTTCCAGTCCAACAGGACATTGCCAGTACTAAGGGATAGATTGAAGAGCGTGGATAGCGGATCGTCCAAGACATCACAAAACTCCCTGAGCACCCTGGGGTGTAGGTTGTCAGGTCCCATTGCCTTGTTAACCTTAAGCTTTGACAGCTTGCAGTAGACACCACTCGGTGTAAACTTTAAATTACTAAACGGGTCAACTGCGTCAACCCTTGTCTGTAGCTGAGGGCCGAGTCCTGGCGCCTCGCAGGTGAAGACTGAGCAGAAGTATTCATTTAGCAGTTGGGCTTTTTCCGAGTCCGTTTCTACAAAGTCTCCGTCTGGTTTCCTAAGATGTACTATCCCACCTGAGTTCCTATTTCTATCACTGATATACCTGAAGAAGGATTTATCTCCTTTTTGGATGTTCTTCGCTAGAGACTCCTCCAAGTGGAATTTGGCCTCCCTAACTGCTGTTTTGATGGCTTTTGACTTGGCCAGATAGACTTCTCTAGAGTCCCGTTTCCCTGATTGTTTATAAGAGATGAATGCTTTTATCTTCTCCTTGATGAGGGCCGAAATCTCCGCAGAGAACCATTGAGGTTTATTGTTTCTTCGCCGTTTACTTACTGATTTAACATAGCAGATTGTTGCTTCCTGTATGGTGGCTTTCAAAGTCGACCACATTTCTTCCACGTTATCGATTCCTGCTTGGCTTTGTAGCGCCTGGTGAACGAAGTCTCTCATTTCTTTGAAGTTTGTGCCCTTGAATTTGAGGACCTTGGTCAGTGTAGTAGATTTAGTGGAACCTTTCCTGAGATTGAACCACACTATGTTGTGGTCACTGGAGGCCAACGTGTCACCCACCGAGACCTCTGAGACACTTTCTCCATTGGTAAGTATCAGGTCCAGAATTGCCTGATCCCTTGTTGGTTCCAACACCAATTGCCTGAGTCTTGCTCCCTTTATAGAATTTAATAGCCTCCTGCTGCTGCTGCCGGAAGCAGAGGAAAGCGTGTCCCAATTCACATCAGGCAAGTTGAAGTCACCTAACAATACTGTGTCCCCACGCAAGGTGATATTCTCTATATCTCCGATTAATTCCATATCTAGGTCATCCTGTTGTCTAGGGGGTCTGTATATTATGCCGAGATACAGGCATTTGTCCTTCTCTCTGGCCAAGTTTACCCAAAGGGATTCCCCAGTGTATTGGACATCTGTGATTCTGGTGACTTTAATGTCATCTTTAGTATATAATGCTACACCTCCTCCCATTTTGCCATGAAATATTCAGTTCTTTCTTAAGAAATGTTCACATATCAATGTCAAATCTTTTTTTAATTTATCTCTGGAAAAGAAAGTGATGTAGTTGCAGGTAAACAACAAAAATTTTTCTTGATTTATTCATGAAACAAAAGATATCCACAAAAATGTGGATTCTAACTGAGGAATAAATTAGTACACCCTATACCCTAATAGCTAATGTTACCCCCCTTTGGCTGAAATAACTAGTGAAACGCTTTTTGCAGGTGCTTGAGCATATTGCCTCATACATCGCACCAGCTGTGCCATCCCCTTACTCTCTTCCCCTCCCCCTACAATCCTAGACCTCTCCTCTCCCACCATCCTGGACTTCTCCTCTCCCCCACCATCCAGACCCTATTCTCCCCCCCCCTCTCCCACTTACCCATACCTGTTTGTATGCATAAGGCCAGCAATGGCTAAGGCCTATCAACCATACTGACTGAGCCGGAACCATCTATTGAGGACAATACTGTCACATATGACTGTTATAACCTGCAGCCCAGGACATTGACCTACCAAGTAACATCTGCATTCTCTCTTCCTGGTTTGATACCTACACAGATACTGATATGTAGTACATTCACTGACCTTCATGTACCGCGTCAGTATGTCTCAGGAATAATGCAAGGTGTGATTGATATTGCTTTCTCACAATGCACTCATGAGTCATACTTCAAATTTCTCCTTGCCACTTTATCTCACCAGTATTACAGAACAGGAATTTAAAAAATCTGTTATGTCCTGCAGATGTATGGTCAAAAAAGGAAAGAGGGAGGGTTGGATTGTTTAGATGTAATCATTGCACTGCTTGTTCTGTGATTAATGAGGGAGATCTAGTTTGTATAGCTGGAAGAAAACCCATTAGGATGACATGTGCGGTCACCTGTGAAACTATTGGGGTAGTTTATGCAATACTCTGCCCCTGTGATTTATGCTACATAGGGGATACACACGGAGTTTAAAAACGAGATTATTTGAGCATTGTTCAAACATTACACATAAAAGACAAGTGGATGTACTTACACGACACTGTGCCGAAAAAAATTAATTCCTTTGAGGTGTTCAGGTGTTTTATATTAGACCATATTCCATTTACAGCACACCGTGGTGATGTAAAGACGTTGCTGCTTCAAAGTGAACAGAGATCCATTTTTTTCCTTAGAGCCATTTGGCCTAATGGACTTAATCAGAAGTTAGAATGGTGTGCTTTTTATTAGAAATGAAATTAATTGTTTGATCGAACGAATTCTAACGGCTATGACGTCATGAAACCGGCAGTTTAAATCCAAGCGCCATTCTGAGCTTTGTGTGGACGGAACAGGAGAGAATGCAAATTTCCCTGACGCAGCTATTGAATGGCGAAACAAGAGCCTTGTTGGATGGTAACAGCTAGTTCCTGATTCTTCAGTCCAGCGTGAGAATTGCTATAGCAGGAAGATCATTCGCTGGAAGGAACATGAAATGTTCTGAGTGAACATCTACGAAGATAAGTGAACTGTGTCTCTTGTTCTTTTTCTTTGTTCCCTGTGCACAGTGGGGTTTTTTTTTCCTATTTTGAAAAACTACATTTGGAATATTAGTGGAGTTTTTTTGCCTATGATACAGAACAGGACTGGCTAAAAAAACTCATTGGGTTGCCGTCCGTAGAGTGTTGATGGTTGAGGCTTTTTCTCCACTGAATATAAATGGTTTTTCATGTGGTATTTCCACCACTTGGATAATAACATTTTGCTGTGTTTTGAATTTATATTTTGTTATTACAATTAGTATCCTTGTATATAATATCTATTTTTTGACAATACCAATACATTGTAATATGTGCTTGAACAAGGTCTACTGTGTGTCCATACTTGCAGGGTCACAAATAATTTGAGATACTAGGATTACAAACAATCTGTGTGAAAAACTAGGTGTAAATCATCCTGTGAGGGGGTGTTCCAGGCAGGTGGACAACACGCTTTATCGTATCACTGTATCCCTTTTTCTCAATACTGTGAAGCTATGTGGCAATATTGACAGCAGCAGAACTGCATTAAAAATATTGCAAACAGTAAGCAAAGAAATGTAATTCTACTCGAACAGTGGGTATCCATGGCAATATTAACTCAAGTTATGAAATAACTTGAGAACAGCAGTCCACAGCCCAAGGTAAAGACTCATCCTGCGTGGAAAGAAAAAAAGAAACTGTGATTAGCAGAAGCAATAATATTGTCATCCACCCAAACCCCCCAGCCTGCACAATCCAAACAGAAACTCAGATAGTAATGTAACATAGGTCTTTGAAATCTCCATCCACAATCCTACTCACCCAGATCCCAACAGGGTACACTTTCATTTACATGAGAAGTACTGTCATATAATGTATTATTGGATCTCGTTCCCTTTCATGGCATCTGTTCCATTGACGTGTACAGAATGGAAATCCACTTTGTGAACCCCTGATCCAATGATGATCTCCAGACCGTGTATTAGCACTAGGTTATGTAAAACACAGCAAACCAGGTCAATGCCCACAACCTTCTCTGGGGAATACTGCAAAGCGCCCCCCCCCCCCAATAAAAAAAACAAAAAACATGTAGACGGTGGAACCAGCATTTGAGCACACCAAATATGCACTCAATAACATTCCGTGCCTTTATATGCCCAGCATTGTAGTATTCTTCAGCAGCGGTTTGTGGATCTAACACCAGAGTCATTAGCCATGGCTTACATCCATATCCTGCATCTCCTAGACAAAAGATAGGGAAAAGTGTGTTCACCTAGACGCAGCAGAGACACACTATTCAAGTAAGTTACACATGTGTGCGTCCTACATATGTCCTGCCTGTGCACTATACTGTGCAAGCAACTATGCACAGTGGGCCATATATTCAGTCAGCAGCGGTCAATGTTTTACTGAACAATGCTGGCTTTACTCCCGGATATTTAATGCCAGGCCACATCCAGGCACTGGCATTTAATATCCAAGCGATTAAACATAACTAGTTAAGTGCAATATACAACACTTGGCTAAGATGAACCACATAAAGATATGACTGTGTTTTATGTGGTCTGATTATGTGGTTATCCCAGTCAGATAAGTGCTGAATATTGGTACTTAATCAGGTAAGCAGTGGCGTTACGGGGGGGGGGGGGGGATTGGATGTCCAGGCGCCCTTACTTTGGGTTCCATTTGCACATATTGCACAATGGGCTTCTGCTGCTACAGCTGGTGGAGATTCCTAAGCCCCCCAGCCAAAGATGTTCAAAAGTGGCATTCTGGCCGCACCTTCAAAAAAATATAAAAAGGATGGAGTCGGTCCAGAGGAAGGCTACTAAAATGGTATGTGGTCTTCATCATAAGGCATATGGGGACAGACTTAAAGATCTCAATCTATATACTATGTTTTTTATCTGAACTTATGTATATTTCACTGATTGTACAGTTCTTTGTGAACCGCCCGGAACTTCTATAGATAGGCAGTATACAAGAATAAAGTTAGTATTATTATTACGTAATGTAAATGCGCATGAGTCGAGTCTCTTTCATTTGAAAGGAAACTCTACAATGAGAGGACATAGGATGAAGTTAAGAGGTGATGGCTCCGGAGTAATCTAAGGAAATACTTTTTGTCAGAAAGGGTGGCAGATGCGTGGAACAGTCTCCCAGAAGAAGTGGTGGAGACAGAGACTGTGTCTGAATTCAAAAGGCCTGGGATAGACACGTGGGATCTCTCGGAGAGAGAAAGAGATAATGGGTACTGTGGATGGGCAGACTAGATGGGCCATTTGGCCTTTATCTGCCATCATGTTTCTATGTCTGTCAGTGGCGTTTTCTATGGGCGTCCGCTGCCCCCAAACTGAGCATATGATGGTGGGAGTGCCTTCCCTGCATGTGCTCAGTTTACATGTATGTGTGGGAGCAGGGGCAGTCTGGCATAGGGGTGCTGGCTCATATAAAATGCCACAGACAGAAAGAACACTGATGAAGAACTTGTTCAACTAGCAAGGTTTTGGGATCCCCATTAGCAGCCAAAGGTATTTGGGGCCATGGGGGAGGGGAATGAGAGAGCGGAGGTGGGATAAAATATTGTGATCCCTCCCCCACTGTGAGCTCAGGCCCCTTTCAAAAATTACAGTCTGGCTCCGCAGCTTTAACTACAGAACAATAGCTAGTTTCAATTTAGGACTTTTTCAGTGGTACTGTGGCACTTACTGTGGTTAAGTGCTGCTGAATACACCTGGTTTAAACATGCGACTTAAATAGCCAGAAGTAGGGTTACCAGATTTTACTTTTGTAAATCCAGACCCATGGCCCCGCCCCAGGCCCACCCAGTTCCACCCAGCCACACCCAGTTCCACCCAAGTCACATCCCAGTCCGCCCCCAACCTTACCCCCCCTTGTCCCCCCAGCCCCTCAATCTGTTCTCGTGCTTGTAGCCACGTCAGGAGGGCATCTGCACATGCACAGGTGTGACGTGATGACATCACACGCATGCATGTGATGTCACTGCTTTGCATCCGCGTATTCGCAGATGCCCTCCCGACGCAGACCCGAGCTGGAAGCTTTTCAAAACCTGGACAAAGTGTCGGGTTTTGAAAAGTCATCCGAATGCCCGAACATGTTCTCTATAAAGAGGACATGTCTGGGTAAATCCGGACGTCTGGTAACCTTAGCCAGAAGTCAACCCCTATGTAAGTTAAGCAGGTATATTCAGAATACTACTTTGGTGCCTTACTAAGATTTATGTGCATAAGTGCCTACATACGCATGTAAATGCTAGTAACATGAGTGCAAATGGCAGCACTTAGGTTACAGTTTGCCATTTAAATGTTTTTTGTGGGGGGTTTTCTTTATTAATTTTCACAACACATTCAAAAGTGCATTAAATTATACACAACAAATTATCATAGACAGCACTTATATTCAATCAATATCAATACAAAACATATCTCTCCCCCCCCTTTTTCATTCTAGCCAATCAACAAGAATACCCAATGTATTCCCCCCTCCCTCCCTCCCTCCTACCCTCCCTGGATGTGTGCGCAAATCAGGAAAACAATAAAAAATACACAATTACTCAGAGTTAACAAAATTCATTAATGGGCCCCCTACTAATTTTAAAAAATTATAATGACCTAATATAACTGAATTCATTTTTTCAAATTTATAACATAAACATAAAAACTCCCACCAAAAGGAAAAGTTAAGCCTGTCCCAATTTTTCCAATTTTTGGTAATCATCTGCATGGCAATCCCTGTCATAATAATTAAGAGCCTGCTTTTATATTTGTCTAATGAAGGTACAGTTTTCAATAATGTCCCACAGATTACCGTCTCATAAGACAACGGAATCGAAGATTCCAATATCAAATTAATTTGTCCCCATATTGATCTCCACAAGTTGAGTATCAAGGGGCAATAGAACAACAAATGATCCAGTGTCCTTACTTCAAGATGACAGTGCCAGCATCTATTAGACTTTGAACTAATGTTAATATAGCAGATAAGGGACCTACATTTGCACATGAATTGCATGTGTAAGGGATTAGAATACTAGCATAAATAAGTGCTAGTATGGTGCCTGAGAGCTGTCCTACAAATACTACTTAACTTACGTAGCATGTAAGCATGCAATGGGGCACATACAGGGAGGAAGCACGGGTAAGACATAAATAAGGCAACTACAGTGGTACCTTGGTTTACGAGTGCACCGGTTTGCGAGTGTTTTGCAAAACGAGCAAAACATTTGCAAAATCGGCACCTCGGAAACCGAGCGTGGCTTGATTTACGAGCGCTCCTCCCCCCCCCCGCGATCCGGCACCCACCTCCCAGTGATCTGGCACCCCCCCCCACCCCCCCCCGCAATCCGGCACCCCCCCCGATGCGATCGGGCACCCCCCTGCCGCGATCGGGCACTCCCCCGCTGCGATTGGGCACCCCCCCCCGCCACTTCTTACAGTCATCTGGGCACCGGCACCGGCATGTCCTGTGCTTGGTGCCGGTGCCCGAAAAGCGTCCTCCTCTTCTGCTGGGCCTTGAGCATGCGCAGATGTTCAAGGCCCAGCAGAAGAGGAGGACGATCGTCAGGCACTGGCACCAAGCACAGGACATGCCGGTGCCAGTGCCCAGATGACTGTAAAAAGCGGCAGGGGGGTGCCCAATCGCAGCGGAGGGGTGCCCGATCGCGGTGGGGGGGTGCCCAATCATGTCGGGGGGTGCCGGATCGCGTTGGGGGTGCCGGATCGCGGGGGGGCCTTCGGGGGGAGCAATGCCGGTTCTCGGGAGGGGGGGGGGAACGTATCAAAGCGAGTTTCCATTATTTCCTATGGGGAAACTCGCTTTGATAAACGAGCATTTTGGATTACGAGCATGCTCCTAGAACGGATTATGCTCGTAATCCAAGGTACCACTGTACTTACATATAAGAACATAAGAACATAAGCATCGCCTCTGCCGAGTCAGACCATAGGTCCATCGTGCCCAGCAGTCCGCTCCCGCGGTGGCCCCATAGGACAGTGACCTGTAAGTGATCATTTACTTAAGACATTTTATCCTATATAGTACCTCTCTAACTATACCTCTCAATACTTGACGAATACGGTGAGTAATGTGAACATCTGGTTCACTTAACTGCTCGTACCTACTCCTGCTCTATGGCTTGGGGCATTTTGACCCACATGAATGACTGCATTTTCTGATACATTAAAATTTTGAGCTCCTTTTACAAAGGTGCACTAGCATTTTTAGCACACACACTGGATTAGCTCGTGCTATAGTGCGCGCTACCTGAAAAACTACCACCTACTCAAGAGGAGGCGGAAGCGGCTAGCGCACACTATTACGCGCATTAAAGCTCTAACGCACATTTGTAAAAGGAGCCCTTAGTGTGTTTATGTATTTTTTCATTTATCTATTTGAACATTTCATAGCCTTCAAGTCCTTGGTGCACAGCATTACAACATATATAATATGACAAACAAAAATGTCATAAAGACATATATATAGAATTCCCATAACTTCATTATATCTCATAACCATATCCTTCCCCAAATAAAAGCACCTTCTCTCTCCTCCTAAACTGAAACTCATCATACAGTAGATTCCTGAAATCCACAGGTAATGTGTTCCCCAATTTAGGTCCTAATAAAAGAAAAAGCTGATTTCCGTCTTATGGCACTATGGCTTGCCACGTTCCTGATCGCCCTTTATGAGTTTTTGCTCTTCCATGTTTCCCATTCAGCATGTTGCATATCTGCAAAATAACAAGTTCTATTTCAGACTATTTTATTGAGTTGTTTTCCTAATATTCAGTCCTACTCAGCAGTCGCACGATCTAATTTATGTTTTGGCTCTTCTCCTTCAGAAGGTAAGAACAGGGCAGATCACAATCGCACGTATTTCCAAATGCTCTGAATTATTTACACTTATTGATTTATATTAGTAAAAAATTTTAAAATGTGCACAGGGATGTTCCATGAATCTGGAGCATCCGTGCCTTAAATAAAAGAAATGCACGGAGACTGTGAAATGACTGATACTGTACTGTTATTCTGATCATTTTAACAAAAGCTTTACTGCACGGGCTTCTCTCTCTGTGACAGCCAACGTAGCACAGCTCCGCTTTCATCCAATATTTATAGACAAAGCCATTTCTGATTTAGGGAGCAAAAGCTGTTGAGAAAAATATTCCTGCGCAAGACTATTGGACTTCAGTGGTCCCTCATTGCTCTTTGCAGTTTATCTCATAAAACACAACACATCTTGCTGTTTCGCCGGGTTTGTGAGCTTGGCAATATTTGATTGTCCAGTTGTCTAGGCCAAATGACCCACATAAACCACTAAAGCACTAAGATGATTTACACCACTCAGGTTAGGCGGGGGGTTTCTTTTTATCGCCGTTTCTAATATTATTCTGGTGAAATCAAATAGCAACACAATTAAGGTAATGCCATGATTACCCTGACTTCAAGAATACAAACTTTGCCCGACTTACTACCTTTTTGTAAAAGCTATAATGTGTCATAATTATTCCTCCTTAAGCAATATTAGGTCAAATATTCTGCCACTACGTTCAGCATTGTTTTTAATGGCAGCTAAATAAAACATAGATATTGAGTGGTGGAATATGGATTGCAGCTGGTACTGAATATCCATGTAGTGCAATCGGTGCCAGTGCTATTCAGATAACAGCAATATTGAGGCCAGTAACCAGAAAGCTAAATGAATAAAGTTAGTACTGCAAAACGGTGCTTTCTAACTTTGGGCCCCTTTTTACAAAGCTGCCGCAGTAAATGCACTGTAGCCCGTTCAATTCCTATGGACCGTGGCTTTGTGAAATAGGTCATTTTTGCACTTAGCTATCTAGATTGTGGACTCAGGAACCCTTATCTTAAAATGCAGTAAGCACTTAAAAGTAGATTTAAGAAAGAGTGCCAAAATTTAGGTGCTGGGATGATGCAAGCTAAGCACGAACTATATAATGGCACTTCCGCGTGGAAGTGACATCAGAGAAAATTATTGTAAATCTGCAGTTTTGAAACTAACTTTAGGTGTGAGTACTAACAGTGTATCAAAGGAAGGTATAAGTGTTTGTGCCTAACTATTGACCACCGATCGTGTGTCAATCGTGCAATGGCGTTGTATAGAGAATTGCATCTCTGGGAAAGACAGGCACTGGAAATATAGGCCAGGGTTTTCCAGGCCTACATTTCTGGTGCCTATCTTTGATGTGAATCACGCTTATGTAGGCGCTTTAGGCCACCTAATGCTACTTAGAAACATTAAAACATGATGTCAGATAAAGGCCACGCCCAAAACTGCATTAGGCAGTCTTCCAGTGTGATTCCAGCGCGATTCAAGCGCTGACTTGTCAGGCACCAACAGACGCTTTGAAACTATTAAAAACGTTGTTTAAATGGTATTTTTTACTGAGCTTGAACACCTACTGGAACCTAAAACCGGTAGAGAATCTGGGTCTTATATCCTAGTACAGTGATTCCCAACCCTGTCCTGGAGGAACACCAGGCCAATCGGGTTTTCAGGCTAGCCCTAATGAATATGCATGAGAGAGATTTGCATATGATGGAAGTGATAGGCATGCAAATTTGCTTCATGCATATTCATTAGGGCTAGCCTGAAAACCCAATTGGCCTGGTGTTCCTCCAGGACAGGGTTGGGAACCACTGTCCTAGTACAAGCTTGGTTTACAAGCATAATTTTTTCCAGAAGCATGCTTGTAATCCAAAGCACTCGTATATCAAAACTAATTTCCCCATAGGAAATAATGGAAACTCAGACTATTTGTTCCACAACCCCAAAACTTTAATACAAAATACTATACACACTTGTATTGCAAGACCTCGCTCATTTAGAACAGTCACTACACTCCTGCAGCGACAGAGAAAGAACCACCATCATCTCAGTTATGATGATGTGACACGTGTATACTGTATATACTTGTATTGCAAGACTTTGCTTGTTTAGAACAGTCACTACACTCTTGCAGTGTTAGAGACAGAATAACCATCGGCTCAGTTCTGATGTTGTGATGTATGTATACACACTAAAACAGGGGAAACAAATCCACAAAAATCAAACAAGCAAGAGCAAAAGTGGAAATGTCCAATCAGAATGGTGCACAAAAAGTGTCTTTCAACTCATCTGATAAATCCAAAGACACTTTTTGTGCACCATTCTGATTGGACATTTCCACTTTTGCTCTTGCTTTCGTGATGTGTGTATACCACATGTGTCAAACACAAGACCCGCGGGCCGAATCCGGCCCTCCTGGCTGTTTTATGCGGCCCGTGGTTCAGGGCCGGCATTATAGGGGAGTAAACAGGGTTTCACGATGTTGCATTGCTTTCTGTTTTGGGCCCTCACCTGATGGCAACAATAGCACTCGTGGGCCACAGTGATCATCAGCTTGTGCGCGTTGGCAACACAACAAAAACTACCCCAGCGATGCACCCCATTGCCGGCCAGTAATTTACAGCGCCAGTGTGATTGTCAACTTACGTGTGCTGGCAGCGCAGCAGACATGAATTTAACTGTGCCGGCCCCAGCTGAGAAGCATCGCTGGGGTCGGCATAGTTAAATTCATTTTTGGTGCACTACTGGCAGGCACAAGTTGACACCACACCAGCGATGTAAATTACTGGTTGGCACTGTTAAATTACTGCTGAAGAGAGGAGGAAGCCAGACCATAAGAGAAAATTGAGGCAGCGAGGGGTGGGGGCGCTGATTATAACCATAGGCTTGCCCTTTTGATTTCCACCTCCAGCTCGACCTCCCCTCCTGACTTCCTCCTCCAGCTCAACCTCCCTACTGGTCTGGCCCAGCAGTACAATGTGCGCAGGTGTGGGGGAGCATGAATACCTCTCCTGCCTCCAGTAATATTCTGCACAGCTGCAGTGGTGAGGGAGGGAGACAACAAAGATAGGGGGAATGATTTTATTTATAATTTAGTGTTTGAATTGTGTCAATTTTGAGTTTTAATCTGCTATCTTTTGTACTGCTCAGGAAGAAATACATTTGTTTATTTTTCTCTGAGGTTGTGCTGCATGCAGAGTCTTGAATCTTAGGATTTCATTTTTATATATTAGTACGTTTAGATTTTGGCCCTGTATTTGCAAAGGGGTTATCTATGTTCTGGTAGGAATGAATATTGAGAAGCATACAGTGTGTTTTGTGTAGTTTAATTTTGTGGTTAACCATTACCATTATGTGTTAATAAGATTATATTGTGTGTGTGTGTATATATGAAATATGAATGGAAAAAATTGTTATAATTAGTACTATTATGGGGGCGGGGTCTGGGGCGGAGTCTGGCCCGCAACTTTGCCTGTGTTTTTGGATTTCGGCCCTTTAGTGTGATTGAATTTGACACCCCTGGTGTACATTGTATGTACTTGTATTGCAAGACATTGCTTGTATATCAAGTTAAAATTTAATAAAATATTTTGTGTTTTGTATTGCAAAACACTTGCAAACCAAGTCATTTGCAATCCAAGGTTTTACTGTATTTTAGAGCCTTCATGCCTCCCAGGCATGCCCCTGACACACCCATTAGGATGTTTCAATTTTGGAGATAAAATGATACAATTTCATATGCAAAATCAAGAATTAGCTTTACATTTTGTGTAATATGTTATTTACCTACCTGTAATTTCTGGGAAATTATGCAAAAATACACACATTACTGAAATATGTTTAAGTGCTCTGATAATAGTTTTTATGTGTTTGCATTGCATATTAATGCCTTTTGTGCCTCAGTTATAAATTTATCTTATTTACTCATATTGACACACAAAACGGTACAAGATTGGCTAAACAAGGAGTCACTGAAAAGTTCTTAGCTCAGTTGGATTCAATAAAGACCATCACAAACAGTTATGCAAAATCTCAGCAGTGCAAACCATCTTCAGAAGAAATGCTGACTGCACTGAAATATTTCCTCTAACATCTAGCATTTAACACTTATTTATGAGGAGGAAAAAGACTGGAGGAATGCGACACAAGTGTTGGTGGGAATCCCATTAGAAATTGAATAGATACAGTATAATGTGGATTACAAATTGGAGACTTATCTGGCACAGTGGATGCAAAATGACAGAGGAAAAGAAGAATTCAGATTGACAATTCCCTGACATGAGTAAATCATCTTCTTCTACATCCTGGATATAATTGGTGGTAATGGATCCAGAAAGATACAGCAGCTTGAAGGAAGAGTAATACTTCTAAGACTGAGTCCCTCCTTCCAAAGACAGTTTGTTTGAAGGCTATATATTCTTATTAAGTTACTCCTATATTTTTATTAAAGTAGAATGATGAGTTTATTTTGCAGTGATTTTGATTTTTCCTTTATTGAGTTTGGTAATTCTTCTTTTTTAATTAATTATTATTAATATTACATGATTGATAGGGTAATGAATTTGGGAGCCCTTCCTATTGGTTTATTGATTGTTACAATTTCCATCTGGTTATTGCTTATGAGTATATATCTTTTCTTAATGGATTAAATAATTGTTTTATTAATTAATTGAAGGAATACTGCAGTTCTTAATAAATTTACAATGCATTATATAGTATATTTGGTTATAGTCCTAGTAATATTAATAGATAATTCTGCTGGGAGAGATTTCTAGTGGTTTTAGGTCTGGGGGTTTGTTTTAATTATTAGAAGGTCTAAATGAATTATTTGTTATTACAGAGTAAGGTATCTCAGGATAATATATGGTGTATAATGTTTAATGTATAATGTTAAACTGAATACCTAGATGAGGTAATAACGTACTCTTAAAATATATTGAATTGTAAATTTTTATGGGGATTAAATATGACTTTATTAATATTTATTGATATGTGAAGGGTTAATTTGGGGATGAATTTAGTGTGCTTGGGGGAAGACAGTAGTTACCGGTCTATATGTTTGCACACAAACTTTCATTTTATATGCAGGGATGGGTTAGGAGAGGGAGGGGGGAATTTTAGATTAATAATAATAATAATAACTTTATTCTTATATACCGCCAACAATCTTGCGACTTCTAGGCGGTTTACAATAAGAGAAACTGTAAATACAATAAAGGGAAACTGTACATATGACGAATTTAAGAGTATAGCAGTGTACATCTGATAACATTAATAATGTTAACGACAGTTTGTGTGCTGCAAGGCCGGGAGGTGCCAAGCTATTTATACAGAAGTAGAAATAATCCGTAGATTGAATGGAGTGTTCATAATTAGTGATTAGGGGTTAGGGTTACCAATTTACAAGTTCAGGTATGTGATGATGTTACGAGGGGGGCTGATGTTCCGGTTCGTTACCTAGGTATTTCAAGAATAGGTAAGTTTTTAGGTGTTTTCTGAATTCTTCATATTTGTTTGTGTGCGCAATTAGTTTTTCTAGGTCTTTACCCCATATGGCTGCTTGATACAATAGCAGTTGTTGATGGTGTCTCTTATATTTGCACCCTCTAGCCGGTGGGGAGACAAATTTCATGTGTGTTTTTCTTTCATGTCTGTTGGTTGGGAATGAGAAGAGGTCTGTAATGTATTTTGGGGCTAGACCATTTAATACTTTGAAGCAGAGACATCCTAGCTTGAACTTCGTGTGTGCCTCCATCGGCAGCCAGTGTAGGAGTCGGTAGGAAGGGGTTATGTGATCGGATTTCTTCAGCCCGAAAATCATCCTGACTGCTGCATTTTGTATCAGTTGTAGTCTTTGCATTTGCTTCTGGGGGATTGTCAGATGGGTGATGTTGCAATAATCCAGGTGGTTTAGTATTAGTGATTGTACTAGAATTCTGAAAGCTGAGGTGTGGAAGTACGCCTTAATGGACCTAAGTTTCCAGAGGGTGAAAAACCCTTTTTTGACTAGGGAGTCTATGTGGTCTTTCATGGTTAGACTTTGGTCTAGTATTACTCCTAGAATCTTCATCGTTTGTTGAATGGGGTAGTTCAGATTGTTAATGTGTAATGATATTGTCGTGATATGTGCGTGTGGCGAGGCTATGAAGAATTTAGTTTTATCTGGGTTGAGCTTCAGTTTGAAATCTGTGGTCCATTGTTCCATCATGTTTAGCGCTTCAGTTGCTGTGGGGGTGATTTCGGAGGGAGATGCAGTAAACGGGATTATGATTGTGAAGTCGTCTGCATAGCTGAATACTTTTATGCCTTGCTGGGTTAGCTTCGTGCCTAGTGAAGCTATATAGACGTTGAAGAGTAGTGGGGATAGTGGGGACCCCTGTGGCACGCCTGATGGGTTTCTCCATGTTTTAGAGAGATTGCAATTGAAGCGAACTTGATAGGTGCGGGTTGTAAGGAATCCTCGGAACCAGTCCAGCACTTCGCCTCCGATGCCGATTGAATCTAAACATTGTAGTAATTTTTTGTGATCCACCAAGTCGAAGGCCGAGCTCATGTCGAATTGCATCACTAAGGCTTTGTGGCCCTTGCTGAATAAGTTACGGAGGAATTCTAAGATTGCAGCAATCACCGTCTCAGTACTAAACAGAGGTCTGAAGTAGAGAATGACACGGTGAAAAAATTGGTCCCCGTCACCGCCCCGTCCCCGTCTCACCATCCTCTGCACCGCCCCGTCACCGCCATTCCCTTCACCGCCCCGTCACCGCCACTGCCACCCCATTCACCGCCCCGTCACCGCCACTGCAACCCCATTCACCGCCCCGTCACCGTCACCGCTGCATACATAAAAGCCTCAAACGGGTACGATTTTATATACTTTTCTTTATTTACGTATAAAGGAAACATTCTTTAAAACTTTAAAACTTTAAAACTTAGTTAAATATTAGTTAATAACTATACAAAAACAAACACGACATGTACTTTTAATGCTTACAATGTTAGCCTACATGGTAAGTAGACGCGGCCGCTGTACCTAATCGCTGCATACATAAAAGCCTCAAACGGGTACGATTTTATATACTTTTCTTTATTTACGTATAAAGGAAACATTCTTTAAAACTTTAGAACTTTAAAACTTAGTTAAATATTAGTTAATAACTATACAAAAACAAACACGACATGTACTTTTAATGCTTACAATGTTAGCCTACGGCTGCAAGTCTCCCCTCCCCCCAGCGATCACGGCAGGAGGGCACCCAACCCCTCCTGTAGCCCCCCCCAACGGCCCTCCCGACAATCGCAGCAGAAGGGTACCCAACCCCTCCTGCCGGTCCTCCCAATGGCCTCCCCTAAGATCGCCGGCAGGAGGGTACCCAACCCCTCCTGCTGGACCCCCCCCCAACGAACCCTCCCACCCCGGAACCCCCTTAGTCTTACTTTCCAAGTTGGACCGGACGGCTCCTCACACGTATGGCCAGCAGGCTTGCCTCCGTCCAAATGAGGCGGGCCCACCCCTACCCTGCCCAACCCACAGGATCCTAGGGCCTGATTGGTCTAGGCACCTAAAGCCACTCCCGCTATAGGAGGGGCCTTAGGTGCTTGGGCCAATCAGGCCCTAGGATCCTGTGGGTTAGGCAGGGGAGGGGAGGGGCGGGCCCGCCTCATTTGGACGGAGGCAGGCCTGCTGGCCAGACGAGCGAGGAGCTGTCCGGTCCAACTTGGAAAGTAAGACTAAGGGGGTTCCGGGGTGGGAGGGTTCGTTGGGGGGGGGTCCAGCAGGAGGGGTTGGGTACCCTCCTGCCGGCGATCTTAGGGGAGGCCATTGGGAGGCAGGGGAGGGGAGGGGCGGGCCCGCCTCATTTGGACGGAGGCAGGCCTGCTGGCCAGACGAGCGAGGAGCTGTCCGGTCCAACTTGGAAAGTAAGACTAAGGGGGTTCCGGGGTGGGAGGGTTCGTTGGGGGGGGTCCAGCAGGAGGGGTTGGGTACCCTCCTGCCGGCGATCTTAGGGGAGGCCATTGGGAGGACCGGCAGGAGGGGTTGGGTACCCTTCTGCTGCGATTGGCAGGAAGGGTTGATCTGACAAATGAGGAGCACGGTGAAACACAGGTAAATAGCGGTTCCTAGAAGGGGGTACATTGGCCCGCGGGGACAAACCTGTTCACCGTTTCCGCGGTCGGTGAATGGCCTTGTCCCCGTCACAGCAGCGACTGCTTGTTTTCTTACCCGTTTTCGGCGGTGACCCGCGGCTTAAATGCGGTGGCCGCGGGTAAACCGTCACCGTGTCATTCTCTAGTCTGAAGCCCGACTGGGTTTCGTGTAGCAGTGAGAACCGATCTAGGTAGTCCATCAGTTGGGTTTGTACCAAACCTTCCATTATTTTTACGAAAAATGGGATGGATGCTACTGGTCTGTAGTTGGTTGTTGATGTTAGGGGTAGTTTACGGTTTTTTGGGATTGGGGTGATTATAATGTGACCATTATTTGATAGGAATTTTCCGTTTTTGAAATTGTTGGACATATGAGTCCATAGTGTTATTTTAAAGTCTAAAGGGGCTGCTTTCATTATGTTGGGGGGGACAGGGATCTAGGATGCAGTTTGATTTAGTATATTTGTTGTAGAGTTTTATGAAGTTTTTCCATTCTAGGTCCTGAAAGGAGTTCCAATACATGTCCACTGGTATTTCATTTTCATGTATGTTGGCTATTTGCTGTTCATCTGTATTGTTTTTTGGGCAGTTGTTCCTTAGGTTCGCAATTTTTGAGTTCAAGTGTTGTGCTAGATCGTCTGCTGATGGAAGTTTTATGTCGTGTATTGATTGACTGTGGCGTGTGGTGTCGAATAAATTTTTAACTAGATTGAACAGTTCATGGGTGTTGATTCCTTTTGAACTTGTGTTGGATATATGTATTTTGGATGAGTAGAATGTTTTCCTTTTTTCTTTTATCAGTTGTTTATATTCCTTTATGTTTGATTTCCAATTGTTCCTGTCAGATATTTCACCCAGATTAGGGTCCTGGGTGTGTGTGAAAATACTATTTTTATATTCTGCCAAAAAGAAATTGGGGTCCATTCTTTAACACGCATTAATCAAATAAAATGGCTTTAAAATTCTATTCCTTGAATGTTAATAGACTCAATCATCCCATCAAGAAGAAAAAGATTCTTTAACTTTCTGAAGAAGCAACAAGCAGACATATATTTTATACAAGAAACCCATTTGTCAGCTAACGAGATGGCCAAATTAGAAGGAGGGTGGATAAAACATTGTTGTGCTCTAGCAGTGGAGGAAAAGGAAGGGGTGGCAAATGGCAATCCTAATTAATAAGAAGATTTCTGCTAAATTTGATAACTTTCAGGCTGATGCAATGGGTAGATGGCTCCATGTTAATATGACTTCAGGAAATGATACCCTGATGCTTTTTAACATTTATGGACCAAATATAAATCAGGTGGAATTCTTTAAAAAGCTCCAAGTAATTCTTTCACTCGCTACATCTAATTTAATTGTAGCTGGAGACTTCAATGCTATAATTGATCCAATAATGGATATACAACCAAGTAGACAATAAAAATCATTAGGTTTAGATAATTTTGTGCATAATTGTGGATTAAAAGATATATGGCGGATTTTTCATTTTAATGCTCAAGAATTTACGTTTTGTTCCCAAGTTCATAAATCGTTTTCAAGAATTGATTATTTATTTGTTTCTGATCATCTAATTCAACAGGTTACAAAAGCCAGCATAGATCCTATCATTTTGTCGGATAATGCTGGAATTTGGATTGATTATCAGTTCACTGAAGAAGATTCTAACCGATCTGTTTGGTGGTTCGATAATACACTGCTTGCTGATTCAAACTTTCTTGAGGAAATTCAAATAAAAATGAATGAGTATTTTCAATGCAATACCTTGGAGGAGATCTCTTTGGAAATTATATGAGCTGCATTTAAGGCAACTCTAAGAGAGCAGATTATTTCATATTCGACGCATATTAGGAAATTACTTAGATTAGAATTTTCTAATTTAGAACAAATTATTTCTGCTTTAGAATCACAATTGGCTTTAAAATGGGAACAAGATACTTTGAATGCCCTGTTGAAAGCTAAATACAAGTGTAATGAGATTTCCTCACAATTGGCTAGGAAAGATTTGTTTCATCAGCAAGTGGCAGAATGATTGAATCCTTAATTCCTAGATTTTCTTAGATTTCTACATGCATCCAGGTAGGGAGGGAATAGGGTAATTTGTTACATTGTTTGTAACAATACAAGTGCTGTTGAAAAAGAAAAAACGGAACTACAAAATCCAATATCAAGCATAAAAGAAAGGAAAATAAAAGCAGAGGAGAAGGAAAACAGCAAAATTAAATAAACCCAAGATTAATAAAAATGGAAAATTTAATCCCAGTTGATCACAGACAGCTTCAAAGATCAGTGCATTTAAACAGCCCATACCGAGTGCACTCAGTCTATTTATTAGACACCTCTGTCAACCAGTGTCAAAGGCTTTGCTAAAATCTAAATACAGTGGTACCTTGGAATCCGAACGCCCCAGAACTCGAACATTTTGGAATCTGAACTTTTTTTGTAGTAAATTTTGCTTTGGAATCCGAACTCTGCTTTGGAATCCGAACGCCCTACACATTGCTCAAACCCCAGGCATAGCAGACGCAGCTACGGCCGCCAGTCTCCCCTCCCCACCCCCACCAAACGATCACGGCAGGAGGGTGCCCAACCCCTCCTGATGGACCCCCCCCCAACGGGCCCCCTAAGATTGTCTTGGAACTTGAACGTTTTGGAATCCGAACGGGGTTCTAAAACGGATTAAGTTCGGATTCCAAGGTACCAATATATACCAAATCTAGTCCTCTCGCTCTATCCAGTTCTCTAGTCACCCAGTCAAAGAAATTGATCAGATTTGTTTGATATGACCTGCCTCTAGTGAATCCATGTTGCCTCAGATCTTGTAATCCACTGGATTCCAAAAACTTTATTATTCTCTGTTTTAAAAGTGTTTCTGTTAATTTACTTACCACAGAAGTCAGACTTACCAGCCTGTAGTTCCCTATATCTTTCTTACTTCCACTTTTGTGGAGAGGGACCACATCTGCTCTTCTCCAGTCCTCTGATACCACTTCTGACTCAGGGTCAGCTTGCAGAGTTGCCAGAACTTCCTTAAGGTCCTTTGGTACCCTCGAATGTACACTTTATACACCTTTTGTTCAGCTAGCTCCTCATGAACAAAGTCCTCTGAAAATTGTTCAGGATCTACCACACCTATTTGCATTTGTTTTCGGCAGTCCTGCTCCCAGCGCTTCAGCTGTGAACACATAACAGAAATATTTGCTAAGCAATTCAGCCTTATCTTTATCAGCTTCTATACATTCTTCCCCTTCACTTTTGAGTTTCACAATGCCACTTTTGTACTTCCTTCTATCACTAACATATCTAAAAAAATGTCTGATTCCCCTATTTCACCATGCTGGCTATTTTTTCTTCACTCTGCATCTTTACTTTCTTGACTACTTGACCATTCTCTCTTAACTTTTTCAGGTATTTTTGTCCATGTTCCTCTTTCTGCAATCTTTTATAGTTTATGAAAGCTAACTTCTTTTTCCTTACCTTCTCAGCTACTATTTTTGGGAACAAAAGCGGCCTTCTTTTCTTTTTTTTTTTCTTACATAATGGTTTGTTATCGTTACAATAGCTCCTTTCAGTTTTGTTCACCGATTTCCTACTTCTTCCAGATTTTCCCATCCAGACAACTTCATGATGTAATCCTCAATCTGAACAAAGTTAGTTCTTTAAAGTCTAGAACCTTCACTTTTGAATGAGCCTCTCTATACCTATCTTAATATTAAGCTACCCACTATAACATCAGAAACACTTTCCTTGTTTATAAGCACTAAGTCCAGTATGGCCCTATGCCACATGGGTTCTATTACCAACTACTAGAACAGTTCTCCTTGTAGAGAATCCAGGATCTCCTTACTTCAGGAGATCCCTCAGTAGGGATACCCCAATTAACATCTGACATATTAAAATCACCTATTAGTAGTACTTCCCCTTGTACAGCTATATTTTCAGTATCTTCAATTAAATCTCTATCCACCTGTTCTGTGAAGGAGTCCTGTATATCACACTAATGCAAATACATTTTCTATTTCTTCTTTCCAGATTGATCCACAGTGCCTCTTCCTTATCCTATAGATCCTGCAATTGTGTGGATTTAATATGATCTTTAAAATTTAACACCACTTCCCCTCCTTTTCTTCCTGTCTTTCCAACTTTATAAAGCTGAGCTATGGATGTCTAAAACTGCATTATAACCTAATGGCAAGAGGTTGTGATCTTGGCATGTTTTTAGTGAAATTAGGGAAGCCCCATAATATGGACATCCAACTTCTGTTTCAGAAGAGAAAGGAAGAAAGTGTGGTGCAGTGGTTAGAGCTCCAGCTCCAGCACACTGAGGTTGTGGGTTCAAATGCTGCACTGCTCCCTATGATCCTGGGCAAGTCACTTAATCCTCCACTGCCCCAGGTACATTAGATAGATTCTGAGCCTGACAGGACTGATAGGGAAAATGCTTGAGTACCTGATTTGTAAACCGTTCTGAACTCCTTGGGGAGGACAGACTAAGAAAAATCCAAATAAATATTAAGACCTGTAACCATGTCCAGGTTACAGAAAGGTACTCAAACAGAGCAGTTCTCTGCTGGAGGGAGGAAGGGAGGTTACAGTGGTTATTTTTCTGCCCCTGGAGGGCTCACATTTAAAAAAATTAAAAATAAGAAATTCACAGAGAGTTAAAGTGGGATTTAAACCAGGGTTCTCTGGCTGCTTTGCAGCCAGCAGCTTTATTAGACTTCTCCTTCACATAAAGGTGTATGTGGCCATTTCATTACATGCATGTTCCTATGCTATTATAATGTCCATGTCCCTTGTTTTGCCTTGTTCATAGTTTAGACATTTCAGTTTGTAAAATGAATGTTCATGCTGGATGTAGCCAGCACTTGGACGCCCATTTCTCATGTATTTTAAAACAGGATATATGGCAGCAGTTCCTGTTCTAAACTGCATGAGAAATTGGCTTCCATATGTGATGTAATGACTTGGATGTCCTTATTCTGAGTTGGATAGCTTTTCTAAAATCTGCCTCCACACTGTAATGATGGGCTACATCTTTCTATGGCAGAAAAGAGGATTCTAAGTGACAAATTCAGATAATATATTGCTAGTTAATATAGATAATATATAGCTAGAAGATGGTTATGATACGTGGAAGCCCATAAGTTCAGGGTGTCACCCCCGGCAAAATCAAGCCAGCAGTGGCAAAGTAACAAAATAAACCATCTTAGGAACTCACTTATCAACAAGAGAACACTATGAAAAACTTATACAGAAAGATCAGAAAAGCAGAAAAGTATATTTGGAAACCAACGAGCACACATGCTTGCAGTCTAAGCAACAAAGTTCCAGACCTGCAAGCCCTAATATTAGCTACAATATTGGAGTCTGCCTCTATCTAGAGACAGGGTTGAATGAGTGCCATGAACGGGATATGGCCATACTGGGCCACAATCTCTAGGAATGGTAGACAAAATGGACAAAGCAGTAGAGAGGTAGGCTTATATTTGAAAAACAATACGGGGCACTAGGGGAAAGGAGGAAGTAAAATGGATTATTTTGGAAAGAGAAAATGGAATTTAATTCACCCAGGTGATGTCTAAAGACTTCAAATTCAGACAGAGAAGTTGGGTGGAGATCTGATCATGGATATCCAAAAAATGAGAATGGGAGGTTGTGTGCTCATTTTCAAAGCACGTGGAGGGGAATAATCAAAACAAACATCTAAGACCGTTTTGGGCCTAGGGCACTAGTCACCCAAAGTTGGTCATTTCCAAAGTCCATTCTTGAAAAATACATCCAAAATTTTTTTGGTGAAAATCATCTAGTTCTACGTCCAGTCGTTTGATCATCCAGACCACTAGTACATCTTTATACTATATTCTCATCCCAAAAATCATCCAAGTCCCAAATGTCTAGAACCAGACCTTTTGGGCATGGGAGGGGCCAGCAAAGTGATGACTGCAGGTTAAATTTATAGTGGCCTTAGATGACTGCTATTTGCACAGCATGATTTGACCACTAAACTTGGTCAGTCAATGCTGAAAATTGCTGGTTATTGTGCAATATAACTGGTTAATATTTAGCTACTAACCATAAAAATTCATCAGAGATTACCGGTTATCTCATGCTGAATATTTGCATTTAGGCAGCTAAGCACTATTTAACCAGCCAGCACCATTTCTTGCCAGTTAAATAGCACTGAATATCAGCTGGAGTGTGTCTAATATCTGGGTGGATCTCACCTGAGCAGTAGTAATCAGAGAGCAGGCCCACAAATCTCAAAGAATTGGATTTCAAACAGGATGACGTTAATAAAATGAGGAAGTAACTGAAGAAAGAGCTGCCACGACAGACGGAGTTAAGGGATGTGGAAAAACAATGAACCAAGCTGAAAGGAGCTATAAAAATGGCAAAACACATCTTTGTGTAAGGAAAGTAAGTAAAAGCAAGAAGAAAAAGAAACGGATATGACTCTCCAAAGAAGTGTATGCCAGGTGTACCTGAACATAAAGGAGAGGAGGGACAGGGAAGATATGATACAGACATTTAAATACATGAAAAATACTGTATTACAGTAATGAACACATATAAGTTTTCCAAAGACAGGAAAAACCGTGGAACCAGAGAATATAAAATAAAGCTGAAAGGAGAAAAATATAGCAGTGTTTACCAATTAGCACTATACAGCGAACAGGATGCGTCATATGAAAACTTGGGCATCAGTGATTTCAGTGGCTGGTCCACGAATATAAAATGCTTTGCCAGGTTCCCTGAGGCTGTGTAATAATGAGTTTTAAGAAGACTAATTTTTTGTTGAAGCTTTCTATTAACTCTTGTAGGGCTCTGGGTATATATTTTACTGAGACTAGGCAGACACTTGTTTTAATAGCTGATGAATTTCCGTGTTCTATCTGGTTAATCTAACTGCAGTTAACAGTCCATTATGTTGTTAAATCTGTTAAAGTGTGTGAACTTTTAATATAAATGTAATCCACTTAGGCCTGAAACGGAATAACACATTTTTAAAATAAAATAAAAATAAAAAATGTTTAGAATGCCCTCCCAGTAGTGTTGGTAGGGAGAAAAGCAGCGACATAATTTTTAAAAAGCATGGATAAACAAGGGATGCAGCAAGAACATGGAATCAAAATATAGAGCATGTCCACTCAGAGCGTAGCATAAATGACTTTCACACTTCAAAAAAAGCATAGACAGTAGCCTGCATGGAGCAACATAACAACCCTAAGCACCTTATTGGGCAAACTAGATGGGCTATACTGATCTTTATCTGGCATTATTTACTATGGGGTCCTTTTACTAAGGCACGTTAACATAGAAACATAGAAATAGACGGCAGATAAGGGCCCACGGCCCATCCAGTCTGCCCACCTTAATGTCCCTCCCCTACCTTTGCCCTGTGAATAGATCCCATGTGCCGATCCCATTTGGCCTTAAAATCAGGCACGCTGCTGGCCTCAATCACCTGTAGTGGAAGACTATTCCAGCGATCAACCACTCTTTCAGTGAAAAAGAATTTCCTGGTGTCACCTCGTAGTTTCCCGCCCCTGATTTTCAACGGATGCCCTCTTGTTGTCGTGGGACCCTTGAAAAAGAAGATATCTTCCTCCGCCTCGATGCGGCCCGTAAGATACTTGAACGTCTCGATCATGTCTCCCCTCTCTCTGCGCTCCTCGAGCGAGTATAGCTGTAATTTGTCAAGCCGTTTTTCATATGGTAGATCCTTGAGTCCCGATTAACCGATTTAGCGCACACTAACTGATTTGGCACGTGCTAATCAATTTAGCGCACGCTAACAATTATCACGTGCTAAATGCTAACGTGCCCATTATATTCTATGGACGTGTTACCATTTAGCGCGCGCTAAATTGATTAGCGCACACTTTGATCGCTTAGCGCAGCCTTAGTAAAAGGACCCCTATGTTACTTTTTTTGGATCCTGCTAGATACTTATGTAAGACCCGAAGAGGCCACTCTTAGAAACAGGAGTCCGGGCTTCATGGACCTTTTGAGCTGAAGCAAAAAATGAAGACGGAAAGTGAGGTAAATAGGAAAATTGCACAGCAAAAATCAACCTCACTTGTTAGGGATTGATTATAGAGTGGCCTGAGAACTTATCTTGATATGTCACAGAATGTAGTTCTGACTGGCCATGGAATGGTAGCAAAAAAATGCTAACTCTATATGTTGATGTGCTACTTTTTAAATTAAACTGTTGGTCTAGTACAAAATAAAAAATAACAACCACTTGTAAATCTTTTTACTTATCCTTTATTGCAGTGTCATTTGCATGCCCCGACAGGACCCGTTTCGCCTAAACAGGCTTTCTCAAGGGTTCAAACAAGGAGCCATGCACAATACAAAGAATTATAACATATCTCATTAGCATCCCTAAAACTGTTTTCTAACTTTTAAATAAATGAATATAAACACAAGTAAAAAGATTTACAAGTGGTTGTTATTTTTTATTTTGTACTAGACCAACAGTTTAATTTAAAAAGTAAGACATCAACATATAGAGTTAGCATTTTTTGCTACCTTTTGAGCTGACCCAGGATGGTAATATTTATGTTCTTAAGGGGAATAGGGCCGCTGCATATGCTTCGCAGTTTGCTGTGGGTATAAATTCCAATCACGCATGACCAGTGTTTATCTTAAATGATCTAAATGTAACATCTAACAGATTAATATTCAAAAGCACTTATCCAGATAGCAGCACCTGCTTTCCAGATAAGGGCTGCTGATCAGTATATTCAGAGGTAATTTTGGGGTACGGCATGGACGGAGCCAGGCTGAGCCCAGAACTTATCCCCATAGCGGAGATATTCAGTTCACTATCTGGATAACTTGTACAGATAATGTAAGACAGCAAAACGGCTATCGTGCTAATGGACCGAATATCCCCACTATCTGGATATGTTCTAGTGCCAATCATATTATCTGGAGAATGGTGCTTAATATCTGGATTCTTTTTTAACTATACAGCCGGTGTTTAAAAAAAAAAACCCAAAAACTAACCAGTCAATATTCAGCCAGTGGTCGCCAACGCTATTTTTTAAAAAAAAGCATGCTGATCATTATTGGCCAAATTAGGTTGATACTCAATGTTGGGCCATGACTGGGTACTGCCACTAAATATCAGCATCTGACCAGACTCAGCTGAATATTGGCTGGACCCACATAAGCAGTGTATGCATGTCTTTTGCCACCACCCCCTCCCCCAACACAATCTCATACCCCCACCCCTTTACTGGCCTTCTCCCTTTCCAGTTAGAACAGGCCCCCAGGCCTACCTTAGTCCTCTGTGACCTGGTGGGGTGATGGATACAGAAATGAGTCCCACTTGCTCCTGTCGCTAGCAGCTCCATTTAAAAAAATGGCCACTGCGTCCTATTACTACAGCGAAAGGGCGCAGTGGCTTCTTTTACAATGGAGCCACTAGAGCAGGGGTGTCAAAGTCCCTCCTTGAGGGCCGCAATCCAGGCGGGTTTTCAGGATTTCCCCTATGAATATGCATGAGATCTATTTGCATGCACTGCTTTCATTGTATGCTAATAGATCTCATGCATATTCATTGGGGAAATCCTGAAAACCCGACTGGATTGCGGCCCTCGAGGAGGGACTTTGGCACCCCTGCACTAGAGGCAGGAACAAGGTGGAGTTCACTCCTGCCCATCACCCCACTGGACCACCAGGGATTAAGATAGGCCTTATTCAGGGAAGGGGGGGGGGGTCAATGATTGTGTCTTGGGGATGAGTGGGAAGGGGAATTCAAAATAATGTATAGATGGTGGGGGGAACAACTAGAGATTTCCAGGATGGGTGAGAGGAGAGGGGCCACTATGTTCTGCAGGATGGGAGCTGAAAGTTATGCAGGTGCTGGCTTATACTCAGTGTCAGGACCCACATAACTAACTGGACAAGGTTGGGGCTGCTTTTTATGTGGTCTTACATGTCCAGCACTGAATATTGCAGCACCCACATAACTCCCAGCTTTTTTTGTCCAAAGTGGATAACAAATATTACATACCTATTAAAACACTTAACAAATCACAACATATAAACATCTCATTCAAAAACTATCACAGACTTCTTTCAAAGTGCTGTAGAAAGATTTAAAAAAAAAAAAAAAATCATTACTTCAATCAAAGTTATTACTGAGTAGCATATTTCATCTGACAAAAAAGTTGTTTTTTCAACATATTCTTAAATTGATACAAATCTTTCTGTTGCTGAAGATATACTGGCAGCCTATTCCATTTCTGGTGGTCTAGCACATGAAAACACACTTTTCCTTATAGATTCATAGTGCAAACATTTCTGAGTAGGGACAAGAAGTCCAGATTGAGCTAAGGAGCACAGGGTTCTTGAAGGTTCTTGACTACTACTATTAATTATTTCTATAGCGCTATCAGACGCATGCAGCGCTGTACAGAGTCACATGGAATAAGAAAACAGTCCCTACTCAAAAGAGCTTACAATCTAAACAGGCAAGACAGATAAACAAGATGTCATGGATACAGTTAAGGGGAACGGTTAATCAGTTGGCTGGGTTGGAGGGCAGAGGAGTAGTGTTAAGGATTGAAAGCTTACTACTATTAATTAAGATACCGTATATACTCGAATACAAGTTGATCCCTCAAAAAAAGGAGGAAAAAAGGTTAACACGAATATAAAACAGTTAATATTCATGTGCCCTGCCAGAATCTGTGCTATGTCTCCCCTCCCCTCACACCCTCCCCTGCCAAGCTCTGCACTCAGCCCCCTCAATCCCTTCCAGGCTCTCCACCCTTTCCCCCTTCCCTCCCTAGCAGGTCCTACACCCTGTCCAACCTCCCTGTCCAACCTCCCTGTCTTCCCCCTCTCTCCCAATGTCCTGCAGGCCTTCACCGAGACTGCCATATAACCTGGTGGTCCAGTGGTCTGCTGGGACAAGAGGAATCTCTCTCATCTCCTGTCCCAGCCGACTGACAATTTTTTACCTCCCTCCCCCACCTCAAGTACTTCTTTGAATTCCTGGTGGTCCAGGAGTGTACCGGGCAAGAGTGAGCTTTCTGCGTTCCTGCCAGGCCCTGAGCCGCACCCTGATATGGCTGCCGTCAGTTCTCATGAGTCCCGCGAGAACTGGCGGTAGGCAGGGGGAAGTTGGGAAGGAGGTAAAAAAAATTATCAGAGTCCGCCGGGACAGGAGATGGGAGGGATCCCTGCTGTCCCGGCCCATCAGGTCATATGGCAGGCTGGTAGAAGTCTGCAACAAGTCCGGGAGTGGGTGGGTGGCCACTGACCTGAATATAAGAAGAGAACCCTATTTTGGGGCCATTTTGGGGGGGCCTGAAAATCTCATTTTATATTCGAGTATATACAGTACATAAGGCAACAGTCTTAGAAATACTTGGGTGACATTTGGTTGAGGCCCAAATAAACCATCAGTAACAATTTATACCTTACACGAAACTCCATAGGCATGATTTATGCTGAAAGTGGGGATACGATTCTCATCGAAAGTAGGCACTAGAAACGTAGACCTGTAAAACTCTGGCCTACATTTCCGGTGCATACTTTTGACATGGCTGCGATTCTGTCAATGGCACCGTCACATCTTCATGTAGGGACACTGGATCATCTGCTGTTCTGTTGTCCTTTGATACTTAACTTTTGGAAGTCAATATGGGGACAGATTAATCCCATACTGGAGGCATCAATTCCATTGACGTATGAGTTAGTCCTATGTGGAACATTATTACATATTAAGCCCCCCATGGACCACTATAAATACTGGCTTTTCCTAATTATGACCAGGATAGCCATGCAATCCCCTGTGTTACCCTGTGTACTGTTATAAAATATTTTTGGAATTGTACATCATCTTGAATATATGATAGGGCGATTAAACAAATTTTAAATAAACTTGAAACTTGAAACTCCTCCTACCATCTCTACACAATCTCAGACTCCCTTTGATTGAAACGGTATAGAAAAATAAAGTTATGTTATGTTATGTTTCCCATCCTCCCACACAGTCACTGATCTCATATTGTCTACTTCCAATATAGCCAGTGAGTGCACTGTGCAGTTAGGTAAATGATTCATCTGAATATCAGCAGCTATTCATTCAAGATAAGAGGAAGTCTTGCCTATATAAAATACTTTGAATATCGACACCGCAGACTCCAGCAGTGGAATACAGGTAGTACCAGAAAAACTAGAATATAAGCCTTTTGATGTTGTATGAGTGAAATTATAACAATCTAGGCTCATAATCCTCATACCCTCACCCAATTCCTTTCTCCATAAGTTTACAAAATATTTGAGGTTACAGTAATTTACCATTCCTGCTTAGGGCTTAGAACCATTTTTAGACAAAATGTATTTGCTACTGGCAGGTGAGTAACCATAAACTGCATTTGAAGAAAGCTGACCAGAAGCCCTGCATCTCTTAAGTCCAAAGTGCCTCTTTAGAAAGGTTTAAACAAGACCCCGCTCCTGTTCTCTAATGCATAATCTATTATCTGCTTCTTCACAATATGCATGAAACTCATTATTCTTTTTAGGAACGGAGAAATCACGCTGCTGACACCAGCAACGTCAAAAGGTGGCCTTAAGATACGCAGAAAGCATGCTCACGGTATAAAACGCCGGCACATTTCAATCACCATTTGCACAGTAGCTTTATTTAAATATGCTCTGAAATACTTACGTGACCCAGCTCCGCGGGATATAATGGCAGAAGTGCAGAATGACAAAAAAAAAATTACAAAGTAACCAAAGGGGGGGGGAAAAAATCTCAAATAACTGTGTACAAATAGCAACTTACCATGCTAATTGCCACCCCACCGTGAGAAAGTAATTAAAGAATCACTGACGCTGTTAGGGATCCAGGAGGACTAATGCGTTGTGCTTAAAGCTCTAAGGCTCAGTGCACACAGGTCTTCTTCACCACAAGTCTTGATTCTCATGAAAGAATGAATGGTTCAAGCACTTAGCGGGATGCAGTCACAGGGATGCACGCATTCCTTTTCCTGCTGCACTATTGAGGCATTTGGGAAGAGCTGTTAACAAGACGGAACAAGAAGAAAGCACACCGATCTTTAACTTAACTCCCAGAAAACAAAAATGAGTTTTCCAAAATGCTCAGATGCTAAGAAATACATTCAGAGCCAGCAATTGTTTCCCACGCTTGCCGTCATGTTTGCTTGTTCTTGTTGTCATTTTGTTGCAAAACAGTTGAGCAGAGGCATTGCTCGGCTTGGAAAAGCAAGGCTCACACTCTGACTTTGTTGGCAAGTGCCCCAAATCTGATTCAGCAGAGAAATTTCCACTGCTTTCTACTGGACTGTAGATTTTTCTCTCCCTTCTTTTCTAAGGAAGCATGCAGGCAAGGGGGGGGGGGGAGGTGAGAGATTAGAGTAGATAGAGCACAATAAAGAGTCCAGCAAACTAGAGAAAGAAGAAACATATTCTGCAGATCACCAAGACAACAAATGTGAAGAGGAAATGGCCAAAGAGATTAGGATGCTGCAGGAGTCATACAAACTGACTTTATTCACTCATAGACCTGATATGCCTGTGTTTCAGCATGTGCCTGCTTAAGGGGTCCTAACAAAAATATTTGAACAAAAGTTAACATAAGTATGCATATTACAGTAATATCAAATGAAGCTTTTACAAATACTAAAATAAAAAAGGAACCCAGATAGATAGACTGTGAACAAGAAAAACCAACAACACCAAAATGTTTTTTGTTGTATCTTCCACAGAACTTGATAGTTTCTTATGACATTTAGCGCACACTAATCGATTTAGCACACGCTAAACATTAACACGTGCATGTTAGTCTATGGATGTGTTAGCCTTTAGCATGCGATAATTCGAATAGCGCATGCTAATCGGTTAGCGCATCTTAGTAAAAGAGAGGGTTAGTGCGTCATGTCCTGAATGATGTTGATGTCAAATGTTGTAAATATTTCCCACCGCATCACATCAGTTTACATCAACTTCATTCAGGACCGGACGCACTAAATTTTATAAGAATCAGCTGAGGTGTGTATATATAAATATATAGACTTATATTTGGTGGATATACTCTTTGCTGGTCTAATGGACTTCCTTTGGGGGCAGGGATCTCCTTCCCCTACTACTACTCAAAGACCTTGATTCTATAAAGTTTGCCTAAAATTCTGCACCTATTATGGCACTCAAAACTCATAATCAGCTTTAATTGGATTTAATTGAAAGTTAGGCACCTAACTTTAAAAAACCTGATTCTATAAAAGGTAGGCGCTTAGCGCAAAGTGCTTATACTAAAAGTGGGCGTGGTTAGGGGGTGGATCATGGGCGTGTTTTCGAATTAGGTGCCTCTTTGTGAATTAAGTGCTGTTAGGCTCTGATATGAGTGCCTAACTTTAGGCATAGAAAACCCTGGCCTAAATTGGGGTGCCTAAATGTTAGGATGCTGAGCACTGCCTAAGTATGCTTAGGCAACATTAAGCATGATTCTATAATGGGCACCTAAGTTTTATAGAATCGGAGCCTATATCAGCACCTAAGTTTAGGTGAACTTTATAGAATCAGGGCCAAAAGCTGTAAGGGTTAGGCCAAGGTTATGAAGAAACTGTGATCCAATCTAGGTCAGCAATCTACGAACAAGATGATTCCTGACAATGACTAAACTTTACTGTTGAATGTTTTGGTTATCTTTATTGGGGTCCAAATGGCATAGGAAGACTTAATGATAGACAACGAGGAGAAACTACACAGTTGTCTGATAAATAAACTGAGTGCCCTTGGGATGGCTCCTAAAGTGACGGGCTGGGTCAGGAACTGGTTGAGTGGAAGGCGACAGAGGGTAGTGATCAACAGAGATTGCTCTGAGGAAAGGGATGTTACCAGAGGTGTGCCTCAAGGTTCTGTTCTTGGGCCTGTTCTTTTTAACATTTTTATAAATGATATTGCTAAAGTGTTGTCAGGTAAGATTTGCTTCTTTGCAGATGATACCAAAATCTGCAATAGAGTAGACACGCCGGATGGTGTGAATAACATTAAGAAAGACCTGGAGAAGCTTGAAGAATGGTATGAAATTTGGCAGCTAAAATTTTATGCTAAGAAATGCAAGGTCATGCATTTGGGCTTTAAAAACCGGAAGGGAAGTGAAAAACTTATGTGCACGATGGAAAAGCGGGACTTGGGTGTGATTGTATGTGATGATATTAAGGTGGCCAAACAGGTTGAAAAGGTGACAGCAAAAGCTAGAAGGATGCTAGGGTGCATAGGGAGAGGTATGGGCAGTAGGAAAAAGGAGGTATTGATGCCCCTGTATAAGACTCTGGTGAGACCTCATGTAGAATATTGTGTACAATTCTGGAGGCCGCACCTTCAAAAAGATATAAAAAGGATGGAGTCGGTCCAGAGGAAGGCTACTAAAATGGTATGTGGTCTTCATCATAAGGCATATGGGGACAGACTTAAAGATCTAAATCTGTATAATTTGGAGGAAAGGCAGGAGAGGGGAGATATGATAGAGACATTTAAATGTAATGTAATGTAAATGTGCATGAGTCGAGTCTCATTTGAAAGGAAACTCTGCAATGAGAGGGCATAGGATGAAGTTAAGAAGTGATAGGCTCCGGAGTACCGTATTTTCACATAGATAACGCGCACCCGTGTAAAACGCGCACACGGGTATAGCGCGCTGGGAACTGTAATTTATGTAAATAAATTTTTATATACTGCGCACACCTGTATACCGCGCATGCCGCCCCGACTCTCCCGTCGCTGCCCGACTCTCCTTTCGCCCGCCCCTACTCTCCTCTGGCCAGCCCGACTCTCCTTTAGCCCGCCCCGACTCTCCTCTGGCCAGCCCACTCTCCTTTAGCCCGCCCCGACTCTCCTCTCCCCCTTGAAGTCATGTCCCCACCCTGAAATCCTGATGCACCCCCCCGACATCCGATTCACCCCCCCCCCGCAGGACCGCTCACACCCACACCCCGAAGGACCACTCGCGCTGGAACACGCACCCGCAGCCGCACCCCCACCCCGAAGGACCGCTCGCACCCCCACAGCCTCCCCACCCCCCCCCATCATGAAGAAGTTTCCTACCGTCATCCTGCTGCTTCCTCTGCCGGCAGTCCTGCCTCTTCTCTTAGCCCTGCGTCTACGCTGTGTCTATGCTGCTTCCTCTTCCGGCAGTCCCGCCCTTTCTCTGATGTCAGAGAAAGGGCGGGACCACCGGAAGAGGAAGCAGGGTAGACCGCAGCGTAGACGCAGGGCTAATAGAAGGGGCAGGACCGCCGGTAGAGGAAGCAGCAGGACGACGGTAGGTAACTTCTTCATGATGGGGGGGGAGTGGGGAGGCTGTGGGGTTGCGAGCGGTCCTTCGGGGTGGAGGTGCGGCTGCGGGTGCGTGTTCCAGTGCGAGCGGTCCTTCGGGGTGCGGGTGCGAGCGGTCCTGCGGGGGGGGGGTGAATCGGACATCGGGGGGGAACTATGTAAAAAAAAAAGGGGGAAACGCGCTCACGCATATAACACGCATGGTTATACACGGTTTGTAAAATCGTGTATAACGCGCGCGTTATATGCGTGAAAATACGGTAATCTGAGGAAATACTTTTTTAAGGAAAGGGTGGTAGATGCGTGCAACAATCTCCTGGAAGAGAAGATGGTGGAAACACAGACTGTGTCTGAATTCAAGAGGGCCTGGGATAGGCACGTGGGATCTCTCAGAGAGAGAAAAAGATAATGGTTACTGTGGATGGGCAGATCAAGAATACAGCCGTTAAACTAATCTACAAATTAAAGAAATATGATTCAATCACAACCTTCATTAGACAACTCCACTGGCTCCCAATATCATCCCAAATAATTTTCAAATCGTCATATATCCTACACCACATTCTATACGGAAACTCAGCAGCCTCTCTCATCCAATTATTCTCTACTGTTTGGTTGACATCAAAAAGAATCCTTAATAGAATCCAACTAAACCTGCCATCCACAAAATACCTCCGCTACAAGCAAATTTTCCACTCTATGCTAACTTATCTGGGTGTAAAAACCTGGAATCACCAGAAGCAATCAGGAAAGAGACAAACTAAACCACATTAAAAAAAAACCTGAAGACCCACCTCTTTGACAATTAACTGTTTCAGCTTCTGTATAGCACCCCCTACTTCTAGGTCCCTCCTCTTGCTGCTCCATGCTCCCATCCCCTACTACTTTCCCACTTCCTATTTGATCTGTCACCTTGAGCTTGTATAGGTTTGTGCGACTCACAAATGGAAAACTAGATTAGATTAGATTGGCCATTTGGCCTTTATTTGCCGTCAAGTTTCTATGTCACATCAGGGCACAAATTATATCATAGTGATAGGGTGGACTGAATTGGTGAAGGGGTAGCATTATATGTTAACGAAGACCTTGAGTCAAATAGATTAAAAATATGTCACGACACAAAACACATCCTGTAATCCCTATGGATAGAAATTCCATGTGCAAAGGGGAAAAAGATAGTGATAGGAATGTTCTACAGTCTACCTGGTCAGGATGAAAAGACAGTTGCAGAAATTAGGGCTAACAAACTAGGTAACACAATGATAATGGGTGATTTCATTTATTTATTTATTTATTCATTCATTCATTTAATTTTCTATACTCTTCTCCCAGGGAAGCTCAGAATGGTTTACATAAATTTATTCAGGTACTCAAGCATTTTTCCAATTAATACTGAGAGAATGGAATATTCAAAGCTAATATACAAAATTCCTTTATTCTATCTATATTCAATATAATGGAGAGAACTTTTAAAAAACTCTAAAGAACTTCAGTGAAGAAAAAAGACCTCTGTTTGAAAGGAGTCTTATTACTGTTGTTAATGGCTGTTATATGCTATAGGTAAACTCACAACAATTTAAAAAAAAAAAAAAATTTACATCAAGCTAGAAATATCTTTATAATTCAACTTGCAAATTCATATATCTACAGTATATATCTATATATCTATTTATATATATGCTTCAAGTTCTCATAACATGGGGTTACAAAAAGTTCCAAACTGTGATGTTGACGGTCATATATTCAAAAATAATGCAGTCTGTGAAAATGTGCAAAAACACACATCGATAAACTCTTTGTTAGAATCTTTTGGAGTAGAGGAGAAGCTTAACGTTTAGTGCCATGGCCTGAGCAAACATGGAATTGAATTCGTCCCATTGTGGCTCCATGTGAATCTGGGCAAGTCACTTAACCCTCCATTGCCCCAGGTCCAAAATAAGTACCTGCAAATAATATGTAAACCATCTGATTGCATCCAGAGAAAGGTAGTATATATAACATTTTGATTTCACTTCCTCTTATGCTTCTGCCCCATGCAAAGCCAGGAACAAAAATGGAACTCATAGTAGCCATTTGTGTTCCCAGTTCTGCACAGGCAGGAGCATAGGAAGATTGCTGCTACCCTGCTTCACTGCTAGACCGCCAAGTTTTAAAAAGTAAAGAAGTGGAGAGGCCCAGGAGGTGGGGGTGGGTCAACCAGATGAAAACCACGAATAACCAAAGTTGTGAGTTCTGAATCCATGAATATGTTGGGGGATGTGTATCTACAGGCTGCTGAGAAGATGACAGGGATAACTTGACATCTTTACTCTGCTTCCCTCTTAAGCAGTCTTGACTTTCTTTTACCATTATTGAAACCTCTTTATTGGGATTCCTTAAATGTTCTGATTCAACAGTATCATTCAAGGATACTCCACACCGAACCATCTGCTTCTGGGTGACTGTCGGCTTTCTCTCCCATCTTAGTGAAGATGCTCTATCTCCTTTTCATAAGTTTGTGCCAGCAGCCTGGTTCCATCCCAATTAAGATGGAATGCATCCTTTCAGAATAGACGCCTCCTTTCTCAAAAGGTAGCCCAGTTCCTAACAAATCTAAATCCCTTAACCCTGCACCATCATCTCAACCACGCATTGAGACTTCAGAGCTCTGCCTGCCTCTTGGATCCTGCTTGTGGAAGAGGGAGCGTTTCTGAAAATGCTACCCTGGAGGATCTGGATTTCAGCTTTCTACCGAAGAGCCTAAATTTGGTTTCCAGAACCTCCCTCCCATATTTTTCTAGGTCACTAGTACCTACATGTACCAAGACAGTTATCTCCTCCCCACCACTATCTAATATCTTATCTAAGTGACGCGTGAGTTCTGACACCTTCGCCATATAGGCAAGTGACCAGGCGATTCTCATGCCCACCTGCCACCCAGCTATCTACATGCCTAATTATTGAATCTCCCACTACAACGGCCATCCTAACTCCTGAGGAAGACAGTGTATTGTTCTATTCTGAATACAATGTTATAGGTTGCGAGCTTCAAACATATGCAACCATGATTTAAATTCTTTTTTCTTTTTGTTCCCTTTATTTTTCCTCGAGGTGATCAGAGGGGACCTGCTCTCAGAAATTATTGAACTTAGTATTAAGAATACAGTGTCAGGGAAATAGAGAGGAGTCAGTTTTTGACACTAGGTGACATCATGCTTCAATATGGCTCCGTGATAAGTATGTAGACTATACAACCAATAGAAATTATGAATGTGTCATCCCAATGGAAAGTGAGTATGTAATCTGTAACTGGGTGGTACTCTAGGCTATTGAACTAAAAGTATATAAATGGCATACCAGCTGGCTTAACTTTAGAATGGATCCATAAGCAGAAGGTGGCCACTCTGTATGTTATCCATTGGCCCAATGTGCTGTACTTTGTTGTTCCAAGAAAGCTGATTTTTGTCTATTGCTAATAAACCAATATTATATACAGCAATTGGGTTGTTGCGAGGTCAGTTTTATGGAAAAGTCCCCAGCCTGCTTTCTCATTTTGTGACCCTGACATGATAGTGCAGATACCTCATTCTTCTGCACTTCTGGTAATATCAGCTGGTAATATCTGGTAATATCCTAATTACCCCTAATTTCTCTGACTCAAAATATTGGTGTCTTTTTATTTATACTGTAAAGGATAAACCTTTAAATTAGCTAGGGAATGCCGCAACGCTCCCATGGCGAGGGCTGAACTGCGGCTTCTGCTACAGTTGGGGTCGCCTCCCCTCACTCACCCCGCCACCTGTGCTTACATCCCTGCCCCTGATTGGCCCCCCTTTCCTGGTCCTATTTCTCTCTACCCTGATTTTCCCCTCCCCCTCCCTGCCTCTCTTTCCTTTCCCCCCCAGGCAACGGCCTTGGCCATTTTGTCGTCACTGCCCCCTATAAGGTGGGGTGCTTGTCCTAAACCTTTAAATTAGCTAGGGAACCCCTTGGTTGTTAGAGGAATAAATCCTATTTTTAACATCTAAACTAGGAAATGCTTCAGCTCTTCCTATCTCTGTTGAAGGCACTGTCTTAAAGTGTACATTTCAACCATGGACAAGAAAAGAGAAGACCACTAAAAAGTAAAGATACTACGACAAGTGAAAAAATGTACATTTCAGATTGGGGACAATATTCTGTGTTCCTTTATTCTTGAGTACTCATAAATGAAAATCAATAAGTAAGCTCCTAAAGTGCACTGTATCTAAAACATAGTCGTAAAAAGAATGCAGATTCAACTGTGGGCAGAAGAATGCAGTTTCAGAGCTTTGGAAAACAAATAGGCATTAATAATGGGAAAAAAGTAATGGCAATCTCTTGGACCTGTAAAAATAAAGGGTTTATCTCACAACATACAATAAACAAGCATACTAGGACGTCCAATCATTCACTCAACATTCATTTCGTTTTCTTCTTTTTTGTGAATATACAAACTGATTTTTCTCATCAACCTACGCTATCCTGTCTTCAACCTCCGGTAACCCCCCCTGCCTTACCCTTGCATTGTCAGATTCACAGGAGGCTTAAATTCCAAACATGCATCTGCATTCCTTCCCATCAGACCAACCTGAAACAATTCATGTCCTCCTTATAAATACGCAAAGTTATTGAAACCTCTGCATATTTTCTCACCTATCTTCTTTCTATTCCGTTATGTAAAAAACAACGGAGGTTTAAATCCGTCTACTATTACATTTATACTCTGAGTATCTCTAATTCACTCACTGGTACAGAGACACAGCCGGGAAAGGCTTTATCGTATGGAGAAATGCTCTCCTTTATGGAGAAGAGAGGCTTAGAAAGATAGATTTGAGGACATAAATTTTGTGGGCGTTCAGTAGAGATTTACTGGCATAAAGACCACCCTCAAAAATATGCCATGAGCACAAAGTGTGCACCAGCCTTCAACAGGTTGGAAGTATGTATGTATGTACTGATGATTTTATATCGTGTTTTATTCCCTGATTGTCCAGCATTTCTTGTTGTAAACCACCTCGAACTATTATGGCTTTGGTGGTATATAAAAATAAATTATTATTACTATTATTATTAAAGAGAATAAATAAGTTAAGAATCAGTTCCCATATATCTGAATAACATACGTTCACTAAGATGCATGCTGACAGAAAATGTATATAAACAGTTACAGTGATAGATTAGATTAGAGATTGGTTACCAGGGAGAGATATATAAGTGGCTGTTTTCACATGGCACCAACGATGTAGATTCATAAAAATAGCATAATGCAATTTCAAAAGCAATACTTTATATTAGGGGCTCCTTTTACAAAGGTGCGCTAGCGTTTTTAGCACATGCAGAAGATTAGCACGCGCTATAGCGAGCGCTAGCCGAAAAATTACCACCTGCTTAAAAGGAGGCGGTAGCGGCTAGAGTACACGGCATTATAGCAAGCACTAGGCGCACACTAAAACCGCTAGTGCACCTTTGTAGAAGGAGACCTAGGTTTTTCCTTCTCAGCAGTAAACCACAAAAGAACAGAAGACAAACTCAGTGCCCCTGAACCAAGCGACAACAGCACCAAAATAGTAAAGAATTCATGAGTATAAATGCTAATATTGAAAAGTCCCAAGAACGAAGCTAACACAGAAACAAGTGTTTGATCTCCAATCCTCACTCCTCCCTTCTGGGTTGAAGCCGCTGGAGATAGATCCTTGGTGCAAGAGGATATTGCATCTCCTAGTGGGAAGGTCCTGACTAAAGGATCATTTCCTGGATCACCATGGTGATGTTCTCCTTTTAGGAGACCTCCCTCCTCCAAGGCAGCACAGAGGCTGCCATACTGGAGGTGGGACTTCTCTACAACATCCCTTTAGGTCTCCTCTATGTACCTCTCTGTCTCCCTCAACTCCTCCAATTCTGCAATTCTAGCCTCAAGGGAACGGACTCATTCTCTGAGAGCCAAGTGCTCTTTGTAGCGATCACACACATAATTTCTCGCCAACTGGGAGATAATCATACATTCGGTACAAAAGACTGGATAACTCCCACCTTCTGCATCTTATTATTGAGCTGTTTAATTAAATCCTATTAAGGTATTGGGTATGTTAGACTGGTATAGAGAGCCTTAAGGTAATTTGTATGCTTTATTTAATATTTGAGTCTTAGCACATAGGCGGAATGGGGGGGTGAGGGGCATGGCCTTCCCAAACATTGGCAATCGGAAGTATGGTTCTTCTGACTCCTCCATCTACTACCTCCACACCACTGTAATTTACAATCTTTGGACAGCAGGTGGGGCAATGAAGCAAGCCTCCCATCGGCCTGCCCTGGAAGTATTTTTTCTGCAGCATCCTGCCTACGCAGGAAGAGGAAGTTCTGCAGAAAGAACACTTCTGGGGCAGGCTGACAGTGGGAGGCTCGCTTCATTGTGCTGCTAGCTGCCTGAAGATTTTAAGTTACAGTGGTGGGGAGGTGGTAGGTGAGGGAGTCGGGAACTGGAGAGAGGTCATAACACAGGATCCAGCTGAGGGTGGGGTAGGCTGGGGTTGGGAATAAGGTAAGGACAGATGCTGCATGAGCTGCAGAGGGGGAGGGGTAAGCAAGAAGGACAGATATTGCATGGACTGGGAGGGGTTTGGGAAGGATAGATGCTGCATGGGCTGGCTGTTAGGAAGGGAAGGAAAAAGAGATGCTGCCAGTGGGTGAGGGAAGAGAAAAAGAAAATTGTTGTAGGTGTGTGGAGTAGGAGGAAAAGAGAGATGGTATACATAGGGTGGACATGTAAGTGGTGGAGAGAAGGGAGGGAGAAATGTTACACTGGGAGGGAGGAGAGATGACTCAAAAAAGGGAGAGGAATCAGATTCCAGAGAAGGGTGATGGAAGGAGAGAAGAGAGAGAAGTTAAACCACTGGAATGGGAAGGAGAGAGAGATGCCAGACCATGAAATGGAAGGGAAGGAGGGGAGAGAGAGGGATTCCAGACTGCAGGGAGGAGAGAGATGACAGACTGCAGGAAGGAGAGGAGAGAAGGAGAGAGATGCTAGACCATAGGAAGAGAGATGGAAGGAGAAAGAGATGTCAGACCATGAGAGAGGAGAGAGATTCCAGGCCATGGGAAGGAGAGGAGAAAAATGCCAGACCACAGGAGGGGCGACAGAGGGGGGGGGAACAGAGATGTTTGACCATGGGAGAGGGAGAGAGAGGAATGAGATGGTGCATAGGGATGGAGGGGAAGGGGAGACAGAGGGAGGATATTATGTATAGCAATGTGTGTGGCGGGGGGGATAAGAAATGCTTCTTATGGATAGATGGGAATAGGGGAGAAGGAAGAAAGAGAAGAAGGTACACATGGATAGATAGGAAGGGAAGACATGGAAAAGTAGATTTTGAGAAGAAGGCAGAAAAATTTAAGAAAGATCAATGTTAAAAGTTAATGCTATAGATGGATATAGGGCAGAAAGTGAAGAAAGAGAGCAAAACACTGGATAGTTAAAGAACAGCTAGGTTGCCTATTCCTAGCCGAAACATGGTTTACCTCTGACTCAGACCCCTGCATAACAGAATTCTGCCCCAAGTAATACACACTAGAGATGGTCTGCTGAGAAAAAAAGCGTGGGGGAGGATTGGCCATCCTAGTCAAAAACAACCTCAACATAAAAGTTCTAAACAAATACTCTACTCCCTACTTAGATCTTTTAGCCTGCCAACTATCCGATGTTAAACTCAAAGGCACCATGACCTGCATTCTCTGCTACATAACACCAGGAAAATGGAGCGTCAAAAAACATGTAATCGAAGACTTCATCTTCCAGAACTCTCTAACGTCATCACATAACCTTCTCCTTGGAGACATAAACCTCCACCTAGAAGACCACACCTCCAAACATGTTGAAAGTATACTCTCATACCTCAAAGCACTAACCTACCAGATTCTTAACCCCCATCCCACACATGAAAAAGGTCACCAATTAGATATTGCTGCATACATGACCCAACACCCTCACACACCTGAAATCCACATCTCAAACAGGGCCTGGCACCTCTCCCTCTGGTCAGACCATTATAAATTCACCTTCGATATCAACTGGGCGCAATGCAACAACAAACACCAACCCCTCAAAACCTCCTATAAAACCCGTCAAAAAATTGAATACACCACATTTTGGGACAAAGCAGACTCCGCAATAGAATCCATAGATCCCAAAGAATTTATATCCCAATGGTGAACCTTAAGTGAAACAATTCTGAATGAGCTAGCTCCAGTAAAATCAAAACACAGAATCTGCAGACCATCTGACAAATGGTTCGACACCGAACTTCACCAACTCAAAAGGCATTGCAGACAACTGGAAAGAGACTGGAAAAAAAAGTACCAGGAACACACAAAAATAGCATGGAGAAGCCTAATAAACAATATAAGATCAAACTTAAGGAAAAATGAAAAGCTTACTACTCCAAACAGGTAGGCTTAGAAACCCTAGAAATAAAAAAACAATTCAAACTAGTAAAAAACCCTCACTGATACCAAACCATTCCCAGCCGCACAAGGAAACCACCCACCTACAGCCACCCAACTTGCAGACCACTACAAAAACAAGATTACTACGATCAGGACCACCTTCAACAACACACGTACCCACCTCAACGATATAATAACAAATCCTGTAACTGGAGAAGCCATTGCAGCAGACAGGACCTGGACTGACTTCACAGCAGTAAACTGGTCTGACATGAACCAACTCTACCAAAAATACAGCCAAGCATCATGCAACCTGAACAACTGTCCCACATATCTGATAACTAATGCCTCCCCCAAATTTAGAGCTAGCCTCATGCAATGGATACAAACCACGCTAACGGAAGGTCAATTCCCACAGGACCTAGGAGAGATCATAATCACCCCAATTGTGAAAGATTATAAAGGCCCAATAGATACCCCCTCCAATTACAGACCCATCGCCTCAATACCAATATACGTTAAACTAATAGAAGGACTAGTTGCACAATACCTCACTAACTATCTGGAAGACCACAACCTACTTCATCCCTCTCAATCAGGGTTCAGAACCAACCATAGCACAGAGACACTACTAGCAACCCTACTAGACACAGCCCGACAGCACCTTAGCAAAGGCAGAAGGACGTTGATAATTCAACTTGATCTCTCAGCTGCATTTGACCTGGTTGATCACTCCATACTACTACAGATACTCGAAGCCATAGGGATCTCAGGCAGGGTTCACAACTGGTTCCAAGGATTCCTTAAATCAAGAACATATAGAGTAAGTCAAACGATCTCAAATCAGAACCCTGGTCTAACCCCTGTGGAGTTCCACAAGGGTCACCACTGTCGCCTACGCTCTTCAACTTCTTTATATCCTCCCTTGGGACCACTCTTGATAACCTAGATGTAACATCATTAAGCTACGCAGATGACATCACCATACTCCTCCCCTTCGATTCACCAGACCCCCACGTCAACTGAAAAATGAAAAAAACCCACTAGAAGCAGTGGAAAAATCGATGATAGACCACAAATTGAAGCTGAACTTGGACAAAACAAAATTTCTATTACTCGAAAAGGACAAAACCCCATCCATTACAGAATTAGAAATAAATGCCACCAATTATCCTATACAGTCCACTCTTAAACTCCTAGGAGTGATGATAGATAGATGTTGCACAATGCAAATCCAAATCAACAAGACTACCCAGAAAGCATTTTTAATCATGCGCAACCTACAAAAAATAAGAAAATTATTCGACAAAGATTTGAAGTCACTCGTTGATGTCAGCAAGTTGGAGATGGAGTGGTTAACCATATATCTATCTATCTATCTATCTATCTATCTATCTATCTATCTATATATATATATATGAAAAATGAATGGAAAAAATGGTATTACAATTTGTATTATTATGGGGGTGGGGTCTGGGGCATAACTTAGACAGGGTCTGGGCACAGCTTTTGGACCCCCCAAACAAAAAAAGAAGATGTTTGACCACCTACTAGCGATGCAAGCACATCTTCTTGCGCTGAGTGCCTTTGAATGGGGGGTAGGTAAATGGGGTCTGAGTTCTCCTTTGTCTAGTAGTAAGGTTCCGATATAGGCGGTTGTTTAAATTAAGACTATCAGTAAAGGAAATAAGCTAGAGGTGGGTGGGAATGCAGACTAAGGGGTCCTTTTATCAAGCCACGCTAGTGGGGTTAGTGTGTCTGACATTTCATCATGCGCTAACCCCCGCGGCCAGCTAAAAAACTAACACCTGCTCAATGCAGGTGTTAGCGGCTTGCGTGGCAGGCAGTTTAACGCGTGGTATTACGTGCGTTAAACCCCTACCGCAGCTTGATAAAAGGACCTCTAAGCCAGACTCTGTTCTGCCTGCCAGAGACTATTTCTAGCAGAAAGTTCAAGTCAGGTTTATACTCTATGGAAACTAGCTAAGCAAAGCTTGCTCTTTTAAGATCTAAAACTATCTTTATAAAGTTTAGCTTTAATCCCCAAAATTAGCAAAGTTTAGAGCAAAACAGTGTATACTGTGACAAACCCAGCACCAGCACTAGTCCGGTCCCTGATAGGATCGGATGCAGAAGAGCAGACCAGATCGATTCTGGCACTCACCTTGAGGCTGACCTCCCTTGCCCCCATAACCAAAGAGATAGTGAACTGGAACAGAGGCAGACAGATTGGCAACATCAGCCTCCTGTCTCTAGAGCAGCTAGAGAAGCCACGAGGAAGGTAGCTGCAATAGAAAAACCTAGACAGAGAAAAGCTGCTGTAGAGCCAAAACCCATCCCTCGCTACTGGCTGAAGGGGATTGGCTCTGATCTGTTTAAAAGCAGGCTGAGACAAACAGGAGGAGGAGGAGCGAGTGACCAGGGCGAGTCACTCCCACAGCCCAAGCCAGGAGAGGGGCTGTGGAACAGGGCAGCAGAGGAAAACGTGGTGGATTATCCCATGCAGGATTTGGAGGAAGTCTTAACCCCTTCAAACTATCAGGGTCCAGACCAGGTAGAAGGCATGGAGATAGAAATAGCTGGTTCTAGGGTAGAAGGCCAGACAGAAGGTATGGAATTTTGAATGAAAGAATGAAGCAACGGGGAAACTGTTTGTGGTTTGTGTTTTCCTTTTGCATATCGTTTTTTTTTTTCCTCTGCTGCACAAGTTAAACCTGAAGAAGGGGATATATGTTGAGCTGTATAAGCAAGTGAAGTTTGAGAATAATACTTGCCTGAAGCCTGAATCAAGGTATACATTCAAAGACAAGTTTGTGAACCAGAGGCAAGCTGAAATGTTTAAAGTGCAGTTTGAACTGTAGGAATGTTGCTGTGACTCCCGTTTCAGGGAGCTAATTAGGTTAACCATCTCAGCTGGGTGATTTTTGCCTGCATGTAGGAGCTGAGAGAAAAGCTGAACTGCTAGCAGAGTGTGCTGTGACAATTTTGCCTAAAGAGTTTTTGTCTGCTTGAAAATGTACTGTAAGTTTGATTTTTGCCAATTTACTATTTTTGTTCAATGACCTGCAAAGTGATATTGTTTTGCTGTTGCATTTCTTTTGACCTGGAGGTCAGAATAAACCACTTTATGTTTTCCTAAAGTACTCGTTTGCTTGGTGATATAGTGAAACCTTGTACTTACCCTATATCTCGAGGGGCCTAGACCATTGTCTGGGGCCGCCTAAAAATCATGAAGGTACCCCTAGTTGAAGGGGACGCGCCCGAATCTGTGTGTTTGTCACACGCCAGCCCTGGACTGCAAGGGGGTTTGTGACAATTTGGTATCAGGAGTGCGGATCTGGTACCTCTTCAGGTGAAGATTAGGGAATGCAAAGGTGGGAAAAATTTTTTTTTTATTATTTACTCTCTACAATTGTGTGGTTTATCGGAACCGGGATTACAACTGCTGTGGAAGGGAAGCGGCTTAAACAGTGCAAGGATATCGGTTCCAGTGTCCTGAGTTTGGCGGTTGCAGGAGGTGCGGATAGCAGACCGGGAGACGAGGCCATCATCCGGAGCTGGCGAGGAACAAAAGGGGGACCAAGAGGTCTCTGAAGAAGGGTGGTGCACCCTGTAATGAGCACGCAGGCGATGATGCATCAGTACCTCTGGTAAGCATATACAACAGAGGGGCTGGTGAAGATAGTGTCGGGGAGAAAGAACTGTGTGGTATCGCACTTGGAGTGTGTGTTTTTTCATTTTTTACAGAGTCAGCATGGAGCCGGCGGCGTTAGCAGTGGTTGCGGGAGAACGTCAGAGGCAGAATGAGGACTTAAAGAAGGTCCTGGAGACTAGCCACGGACTATGGCAAGCAAGCCAGGAGGCTAGTGAACGTCATCACAGTGACTTTATGCGAGCCATGGAGCAGCAGTCTCAATTAATGGCGCAGCTATTGAAGCCTACGACTGGTGGACAGATGCATATACCGGTATTGGGGACTGGGGGTAATCTACCTGTGGTAGGGCAAAACTCTCTAGGTTTATTGAATTTGAACAAAATAACACCACAGGATGCCCCAGATGATTTTTTAAACTCTTTTGAGAGGGTTGCTGCTGCAGCAGGTTGGCCTCCAGAGCAGTGGGCGGTGCGCCTTCTGCCATGTTTGGCTGGCGAGACCCTTGCGGCTTTTCAGACCATTGCTGCGGATCAGGCCAGTAGTTACCCAGCTGTGAAAGCACATATCCTAGACTTTCTGGGGTATACAAGAGAATATTACAGGCAAACCTTTCGTGCTCTCCAGTTAAAGGTTAGAGAAAGACCTAAGGCGCTGTTACAACGCCTAACGAAAGCTGCAGAGAGGTGGTTACAGCCTTTCTTGGCAGACCCACGAGCGATGTTCGCTGAGTTAGTCAGGGAACAATTCCTAGAAGCTCTGCCCCAGAACATAAAGGGGTGGATCCAGAAACAAGGATGCCAGGATCTGACACAGACATTATCTGTGGCAGAAGCTTATCTGGACGCCCAGGGACTTCCCGAGAAACCAGGCCCAAGTGATAGACCCCAGACACAGTTCCAGAGGGACACTACACTTCAGGCTCCTACTAATAATAACATGCCACCCAGGAACCCTCAGAATCGTATACAGAAACCCCTTAATCCAGCTCCCATATATTGCTTCAGGTGTGGGGGAAAAGGACACCGTCAAAGGGAATGCAGGGAAAGAAGGGATTTTACTATTGCATGTGGGGTAAAGAGAGCTAGTCACGGAGAATATTTTCAGAAAGTACAAGTGGCTGGTAGGACAGTGTCTGCCCTAATTGATACGGGGGCAGAACAGAGCGTTATGGCACAGAAATTATGGCATCAAATTAGGGGTGCCAGCCCCAGTGATAAAGGGTTGGATACAGTGAAGGTGTGGTGTGTGCATGGTGATATGAGAGAGTATCCCCGTCAGCAGGTGAACTTGAGAGTTGGGGGAGAAATGATTGAGCTAAAGGTAGCTATTGCTAAGAATATACCTCATTCCTTGATCCTGGGTCAGGATTGGCTCAGAACCAAGGTTAGGGGTGATTATAAGACCCCTACCGGATGCAGGAGGGGGGAAGAGACCCAGATTAAGGGTAGACTGATATTGGGAGCATGGTCTAAGCAATATCAGTTCCAATCCAGGAGGGCCAGAAGAGCAGGGGACTGGCGAGCTAGAAATGGTGGAAAAGAATGGCAGCCCACAATCAGATGGGTACCCTTATCTGAAAAAGCAAAGGCCCCTACACGTGCATATGGGAAGGCTGCAGGATACGATCTTTATGCCGCACAGGAACAACTGATTCCCGCCAATGGGAGAGCCCTGGTTAATACTGATTTACAGTTGTCTCCGCCACCAGGCTCGTATTTAAGGATTGCGCCTCGCTCAGGTTTAGCATGGAAAGCTTCGGTAGATGTAGCAGCAGGAGTAATCGACCCTGATTTTCGGGGTAATGTAGCGGTCCTATTGGTAAATCACGGGTCTGTACCATTCCAAGTACAGCCTGGAGATTGCATTGCCCAGATAGTGTGTGAACGTATATGGGTGGCAAGACTGGAGAGATGGGTTTACTTCCCTGAGACTAAGAGGGGTATGAAAGGCTTTGGGTCATCGGGGAACACACACCCTAGTAAACACAGACAATTGACTGACCAGGATAATATACCTCCTCAAGTGACAAGTAAGGTAACGGAAAACATCCAAACACAGAGTTCTGAAACGCATACTCCGGCAACCTTCCCGGTTCCTGGAGACTCACACAAGGGGGAACACAGTGAGGGGGCTGAATGGAGGAAGGATATGGAGGAATTACAAGCTCAGATAAGAGCTCTGACGAAAGATAAAGAGGCTCTGGGTAAAGAGATAAAGCTGGAACTGGAAGAACAAAATCAACAAAATATAGGGTCCTTTAATAAAGCTCTAGAGGACTTGACCAAGCAACTTTCTCAAGTGGGAGAGCAGGTCGTAGGAAATCAGCAACAGCAGGGTGAGCTTAAAAAGCTTATGGAAGGTTTGGCAGGAAAATGGAAAGACAAGGAAGGTGAAACATGTAAATGGGTAAAGCAAAACCAAACATTTGAAACCCAGCTAGGCCAGTATAAATCTCAGTTGAACAGAGTGGAAGAGGTGTTGGGTGACTTACAGGCTCAACTGGAACAGACAAAGGAGGGTGGTATGGAAGAAATATCAGAGGCTGTAGCAGCCTTAGCCCACAGAGTATTCAGTCTAGAGGGGTTGGAGTGTACAAAGGGTTTAGAGGATGGTGAGTCAAACAAGGTCCCAGTGTTACGGTGGCCTGATGACTTCTGTGATACAAGCCCTAGTCCGAGCCCTTCTGATAAAAGAAACAAAAATAGGAAACGCCATTGAAGTTATTTAGCCTGTCACATATTCCCGAGAATATAGGGACTCCTCAGGGTACAAGCGAGGGTCATCCTTTAAGGGTGGGGGAATGTGACAAACCCAGCACCAGCACTAGTCCGGTCCCTGATAGGATCGGATGCAGAAGAGCAGACCAGATCGATTCTGGCACTCACCTTGAGGCTGACCTCCCTTGCCCCCATAACCAAAGAGATAGTGAACTGGAACAGAGGCAGACAGATTGGCAACATCAGCCTCCTGTCTCTAGAGCAGCTAGAGAAGCCACGAGGAAGGTAGCTGCAATAGAAAAACCTAGACAGAGAAAAGCTGCTGTAGAGCCAAAACCCATCCCTCGCTACTGGCTGAAGGGGATTGGCTCTGATCTGTTTAAAAGCAGGCTGAGACAAACAGGAGGAGGAGGAGCGAGTGACCAGGGCGAGTCACTCCCACAGCCCAAGCCAGGAGAGGGGCTGTGGAACAGGGCAGCAGAGGAAAACGTGGTGGATTATCCCATGCAGGATTTGGAGGAAGTCTTAACCCCTTCAAACTATCAGGGTCCAGACCAGGTAGAAGGCATGGAGATAGAAATAGCTGGTTCTAGGGTAGAAGGCCAGACAGAAGGTATGGAATTTTGAATGAAAGAATGAAGCAACGGGGAAACTGTTTGTGGTTTGTGTTTTCCTTTTGCATATCGTTTTTTTTTTCCTCTGCTGCACAAGTTAAACCTGAAGAAGGGGATATATGTTGAGCTGTATAAGCAAGTGAAGTTTGAGAATAATACTTGCCTGAAGCCTGAATCAAGGTATACATTCAAAGACAAGTTTGTGAACCAGAGGCAAGCTGAAATGTTTAAAGTGCAGTTTGAACTGTAGGAATGTTGCTGTGACTCCCGTTTCAGGGAGCTAATTAGGTTAACCATCTCAGCTGGGTGATTTTTGCCTGCATGTAGGAGCTGAGAGAAAAGCTGAACTGCTAGCAGAGTGTGCTGTGACAATTTTGCCTAAAGAGTTTTTGTCTGCTTGAAAATGTACTGTAAGTTTGATTTTTGCCAATTTACTATTTTTGTTCAATGACCTGCAAAGTGATATTGTTTTGCTGTTGCATTTCTTTTGACCTGGAGGTCAGAATAAACCACTTTATGTTTTCCTAAAGTACTCGTTTGCTTGGTGATATAGTGAAACCTTGTACTTACCCTATATCTCGAGGGGCCTAGACCATTGTCTGGGGCCGCCTAAAAATCATGAAGGTACCCCTAGTTGAAGGGGACGCGCCCGAATCTGTGTGTTTGTCACACGCCAGCCCTGGACTGCAAGGGGGTTTGTGACAATACTTACCCAGAAAAATATCCTGTCTCCTCTCCTCTCTAAAATATATGGCCTTTCTTTTCCTCTCAGAGAGAAATATGTCCTCTGCTCCTCTCCTCTCATTTGAAATTCTACAAGTAGCCAGTATAAACTAATCACACAAAATGTTGTATATTCATATTGAAATATACCTGTTAGCTGTATTCTGTACGATTTGCAGTAGGCCAGGGCACCAGCTCTATGGGTGCTAGAAAACCCCCACTATTTTTTCCAGCACTACACAAATATCAGAGCTGAAATTTTCTCTCTGTAAAGCTGCAGAGAAAAGCAGGAAGTAAGGTTGTGCCTCTACAGCAGTGGTTTCAAACTCGCGGCCCGGGGGCCACATGCGGCCCGCCAGGTACTATTTTGAGGCCCTCGGTATGTTTATCATAATCACAAAAGTAAAATAAAACAGTTTCTTGATCATATGCCTCTTTACCTATAAATTACAATATTATTATTAAGACTTAGCCAAAAGGAAAGATTTATAAACTATAAAGAGTTTTACCTCATGCAAAATTGTCATTTCTTTAATAAGACATTAACTATTTTTTTCTGAGGCCCTCCAAGTATCTACAAATCTAAAATGTGGCCCTGCAAAGGGTTTGAGTTTGAGACCACTGCTCTACAGCTACTAATCACTCCTCCCCATGCAGCCTATTGGTGAGACATTCCTTAGCCAGCCATAAAGCTGCAAAAGAGGCAGAACCAGTAGCATAGGAGACACCATTGGTCAGACATTCCTTAGCTAGCCAATAGGTCACAGGGGAAAGCAGGATGGAAGTTTAGTGGTCCTGCCTCTACCTGCAGCCCATTGACTGGCTAAGGAATATCTGAATAATGGGCTAATAACAGAGAACAGAGTTTAGCAGCAGTATAGGTTAGATGGGCTTTCTGCCTTTAGTCTGCTATAGAGAGGAAGAGAATTGCTGAGGGATCTACTGAGAAAGGAATGAGGAACTGATAGAGTAATAGAAGGGAAAGAATAGTATAGGCACAGATAGATGTGAAAGGAAAAGAGACTGAGAAATGTGTATTGTGAAAGGGAGAATGAATGTGAAAGTTGAGGTGAATGCAAGCTGGGGCATAGGCTGTAATACAAAGATAAGTGGGTGAGAGATGGGCTGAAGAAAGAGAAACAGATGAGCAGAGGGAGAGAAAATGTGTTGAATTCAAAGAGTAGGTTGCTGAGAAAAGGATTCTGGGAAGATAGAGGATCAGGTTGGAGGGTAGAAGCACTAAGGGGTCAAGAAAGGTCTGGAAGTGGCAGGAGGGGCAAGACTAGGAAGGAAAAAATAAGAACAAGCAACAAGATAATTTTTAGATTTTTGTGCTCATGGTTTGAATACATCAGCTGCTGTCCACAACTGAGCAAGCTCAAGAATCACTAGGTGGGAAATATAATATTACTAACTGGGCTGGACAAGTTTTGGATAGCTGCTGGTATCTCCTCTTTTATTCCAACCTTGCAGTCACTAAGGATAAATGAGATGTTTCCTTAGAAGGATGGGGAAAGGGGAGGAGGTTATGGAAGCATGGAATATCATGCTGGACAAAATGGTAGAGATGTTTATAAAGAACAAAATTACAGAGCATGTACATAAGCATGGATTAATTAGACAAAGCCAAAAGGAAGTCTCACCTGTAGAGGAGAGTGAGAAGTAGGGAAAGGGATGGGTGAGCCAAACCTGCATGGACCAGGCAAAATGCATTGGAACTTGTTGGGGAGCAGAAGTATGGGTCAAGGGAAAATGAAAAGCAGAACATGTTAAAAAGAGTAGAGCAAATTCCCTGCCCCCAATATAAAGGATCAAATTATGCCTATTCAGGAGAAAAATTAAAAAGTGTAAAGGGAGTTGGGAGGGAGGAAAGAGATCAAAGAGGAGTGAGGGGGAAGGAGAAATTAGGGGGAAATGAAAAAACTGGGGGAATAGAATGTGGTGTAGATAGGGTGAGGGAAGAGAGGGACAGGTGCTGAAATGCTTGAATAGAGAAAGAGAATATGATGCTGACAAGCAGCCAGGGGGAGGAAAAAATGCCAGAATCCTAGCTTTTGATTTGTCCACATTACCTGCCCTGCTCTTGTCATTTAGATACAGACTGATTATTCACTAACAGAGGGTTGAATGAGGGAAAATTTGTTATGAGTTCAGCACCCCCCAATCATTTTCAATAGCTGGATCCTATGACAGTGGTCTCAAAACCATTGATGAAACACCAAAATATAAGGCATTACAGTAATCTACTGTATCAGACTCCTCAGATGGTAGCTTAGTCTTTACCCTATGCAATAACTGTAATATATAAAAAGAGGTTTTTACCACATTCTTTATGTGCTGTTAACATAATTCACATGTAAAGGCAAGCCTGCCCAATGATGAGTTTGCATGAGATCCATAGCATGGAATAACAAGGTCATGTTGGAATTGGCATCAAGAAGTCCTCTACAAAAGACACAAGCTGTATATCCCCAAAGGCAAGGCACGCTTGGAGGTGTTTTGCAGCTGTTATCATGCCTTACTAGCAGGTCACCTTGGAGTTCACAGAACAAGATAGTTAGTGTGTGAGCCATGCCTTCAGATGGTTAGGGGCCAAGATATGCCTATATTAAGGAATATATTATGTCCTCTAAAGTCTCTACCCAAAACAAGGTTTCACAGGAATTGTTATTGCTGTTACCTATACCTTCTAAACTTTGGAGATGGATTTCCCTGGTCTTCATTGCAGATTTACTCATATTACAAGGGAAATCCATCAATCTGCTATCTGTAGACTCTTCTTCCTATATGGTTCACTTCATAATTGCTTCAGGTCTGTCATCATGTGAAAAGGCATATTTGTTGATCCAGAAAGTGGCTTGTCTTTATGATCTACCTTCCCACATAGTCTCTGGCTGAGATACACAGTTCACTGTATGATTCTGGAGAGAAGGGATGAAGCTTCTGAACATAGAGGTCCATTTGTCATCAGCCTACCACCTGCAATCCAAAGGACAAATGGAATGTGTAAATCAGACCATGAAACAATATCTACAGTGCTTCTGTAACTATCACCAGATTGACTAGAACCAGTTACTTTCTTATAACAGAATTTTCATAGAATAGACCAGAACATTTACTAAGTCCTGTCACGCTTTACCAATAATGGATTTCATTCTCATTTCCATTCTGATGAAATTTAAGGCTCCAAGGTTCCATCTGCTACAGTATGTACTAACACTAAGTAATCAACATCACAAAGTACAGCAGAAATGTAGAAAGAGTGAAAGTAGTTCATTAAAAAATATGTCAATCAAAGCTATAGATACTTCCCAGTTTGCAATGGGAGATAAAGTCTGGGTCTCCACCTGATATCTATGAAGCCACAGACTACCAAGAAATTTGAGTAGAGATTCATGGAACTTTTCATAATACAAGAACAAGTGAACCCCACAGCCTTCCTTCTGCACTTCCAGCACACTTCTGTATCCATTTGGTTATTCATGTATCCCTGCTGATGACCCCAATCTGCTGTCCCAATTTCATCTGCTGCATACAGAAAAGCCATTTCCTGGAGCTCCAGAAACATCCAGCATTCTCTAAAAAAAACACCAAGGCTGAAATCCGAAACCCTGTGATCCAGACACTGAAGACCTGCAGCTGAGTCACACACAGTTTGTGCACAACCTTGATCTAGGCCCTAGTGCTTTTGAGTTATGGTAGTAGAAGAATCCCATTGGACCTGCAAGGAATATGCCCACCATATATAATGAAGCCAGCACAACATACCCTTGCTAATCTAACAAGTCATCTGATGGGTCTGTCCTATGCATAGCTTATATCTAGTTCTCCCTTTCCCTGTTGCTACCTACTTAATGCCTGCCTTAATTCTCTGTTGTACAATATTCCTTCAAGAAAGCATAGGACAGGCTCATGGGATCTCTTAAGGAGAGGAGGAGATAGTGAATGCTGTTGATAGGCAGATGGATGGGCCATTTGGCCTTTATCTGCCATCATGTTTCTATGTTGTTCCTGAACCCTTCTGCATTGCCTGTTTGTCATCTGCTCCCAACCTGTCTGGACCATCCTGCCATGGGTCTACCTTGTCTACCTTTTTCTGGCCTAGACCTTGACGGCCCTCTATGGCAGCTGTTGACATCTTTGTGTATATGCTTTATTTTTATCCTATCTTTCTTAGTTCTGGTCCTCAATTTGAAATAGAGTCTTAGAGAAGCTGGCGGTACAAGAGGGGTTATATTTAAAAATGACGTGGAAATCTTTGGCGATGCGGTCACAATTGCCAATGGAACAGTGTAAATTACTGGATCTGCTGATTGCAGTGGCATAAAAGTTAATAATTGGAAGGATTATATTGAATTGGGCATGAACATTTGGTGAAATACAATATGCCTAACTCAAAAGAATGAACAGATGGTTGCCGTGAGGAAAGGAACATTATTGAAGCATTCTAAAGTGTGGGCACCGGTTGAGGAATTTGTGGCCAGGAGCACAGTCTGAGGATCATTCTACTGTCATTCTTTGTTTTGTTGTTTGCATACGTATGTACACAGTGCTCTTGTAATGCTTGTTGCTGTTGTTGTTTCTAATCAATCTTCTATATTTGAATTAAAAAAAGATTTGAACTAAAATAAGAGAAAGTATGGCTTCCCTACAACTGGGGGAAAGAGGGGCAAGGGCTCAAGTTTTGCCAAACAAAATCTAGAGAACATTCTCAGTTATGAGCAAGTCCAATTCTAAAACCATAATTTAGTTTTCTATTCAATAATTCTTTTAAGGACTATTCCACTAGAGGGCGTTGAGCGCTTACCCCAAATTCTATATATGATGCACAACCTAATTGAATAATAAGTCAATTAGGGCTGATAATTGGCTTCTTAATAAGTAATTAACAGTGTTAAAATTCAGCATTATAGCAAGTTAAGCCCAAAGTGTAGAATGGTTTCTTAAAGCATAAATCGTCCTATGGCTGCAATCTATTTTATAGACACTAGGGTATAGATGGGAGAGTTGCAGCATGCAGGGGACAGGATTTCTATAACATTATTGCAATTTAATCTAAATGTAGCATAAATGTAAACTGACGGTGCAGTATAATATAATGAATAAACTTGGAAACTCAGATTCAGATTTTCCACTTCTCCGCAGCCCCCCACAAGAATTCCAGTAAATTAAATGCCACAGAGTACATATTTCTTAGCTCTCAGTTGCTGAGAAATTAGAGGCATGGGGAGAATCACAGTTTATACTACTACTGTATTAGGGGCAGGGAGTTCTAGAATTAATGGTGTCAATATTCAACATGATTTAAGTGTACTCAGTAGGCCAGCCACCAATGTTCAGCAGCATTGGTGGCTGGCCATATTAAACATGGGCAGTAAAAGGGCAGTCTAGGAGCAGAGTTAGGGAAGAGTTGGCAGTTAACTGGGTACTACCAGTGATATTCAGTGCTGGTGCCCTCATAGCTATGCGAGCAGATAGGATTGCACAACTCCAGGAACTTCCTTAATTTAAGTCGCCCAAACTCCTAGAATGCCCCACCCATGTCTTTTCCCTCGTCAAATCACTTCTACCTACTCAAAGGCCTCCCACTCCCACCCTGTGCCTATCTGTGGTGGTCTAGGAGGATTAATTTCTAAGTAGCTTCATGGAAAAGAGAATGAGTTGTCATTGCAGAAGAGCCAAAGAAGAGAAGCTTCAACAGTTAATAACAATGCTGTCCTCTAGAACTGCTATGACCTTGATCTGCTCAGAGAAGGAAAATGGTAAAACCAGAGGACATAATTTGAGGTTGAGGGGTGGTAAATTCAGGGGCAATGTTAGGAAATTCTACTTTACGGAGAGGGTGGTGGATGCCTGGAATGCGTTCCCGAGAGAGGTGGTGGAGAGTAAAACTGTGACTGAGTTCAAAGAAGCGTGGGATGAACACAGAAGATTTAGAATCAGAAAATAATATTAAAGATTGAACTAGGCCAGTTACTGGGCAGACTTGTACGGTCTGTGTCTGTGTATGGCCGTTTGGTGGAGGATGGGCAGGGGAGGGCTTCAATGGCTGGGAGGGTGTAGATGGGCTGGAGTAAGTCTTAACAGAGATTTCGGCAGTTGGAACCCAAGCACAGTACCGGGTAAAGCTTTGGATTCTTGCCCAGAAATAGCTAAGAAGAAAAAATTATAAAAAATTTAAAAAATTAAAAAAAATTTAAATTGAATCAGGTTGGGCAGACTGGATGGACCATCCGGGTCTTTATCTGCCGTCATCTACTATGTTACTATGTTACTATGGACTGCACAAAGCACATTTTGTATATTATTTAAAGTGAATATAAGATATGCTGATGTTTCCCATTTTTCTTTCAACCACCCAAATACGGTCACACGCAGAGTTTGTCTGTTTACATTTCCTTCCGCTAAATTATGTTGTTTTAAAAGATTTCTGGAGAGAACTCTCTCTTTTCAAGCTGCCAAATTGAATGATTGGTTCAGTAAAATTATGCTAGGATCCTCTTCTTATCTTGATTTTAGAAAACTATTGAAGACCCAACTGTTTGAAAAATTTGTATCCTAACTGGTTGTTTCGTTTAATAAATCTATGCTTCCGTCTTGCAATGTATCTTCTTTTAAATTGTATTTTTACTGTATGGTCGGTTCTTATTTGTTGTAATCTGCTTAGAACCATTCTTTTAAATTGCATTTTTCTTTTAAATCATATTTTCTACTGTAGGACCAATTCTTATTTATTGCATTTTGTTTTGAATTGTTTTTTCCTTTTAAATTGTACTCTCCACTGTATGACTTGTGCTTATTTGTTGTAAACCGCCTAGAACCATTTTTGGTCAGGCGGTATATAAAAATAAGATGATTATTATTATTATGTCTGTTACGTGATATGTTGTGAGAATTTATTTCTTTTTTTTTTTTTCTTCTTTAGAGAGAGCCTCTTTCCTTATTATCTCTCTGCTCTAAATGGTGGGCTTATAGCAGGGATCTCTAAGTCCCTCCTTGAGGTCTGCAATCCAGTCGGGTTTTCAGGATTTCCCCAATGACTATGCATTGAAAGCAGTGCATGCACATAGATTTCATGCATATTCATTGGGGAAATCCTGAAAACCCGACTGGATTCTGGCCCTCAAGGAGGGACTTTGAGACCCCTGGCTTATAGGGAATTCATTGCTATTTAATTTTACCTAAAAGTCCCCCTCTTTTACTAAGGCGCGCTAGCCGATTTAGCGCACACTAAACACTAACCTGCATTTAGTGCGCGCTAATATCTAACGCACGCTAAATCGGCTAGCGCGCCTTAGTAAAAGGACCCCAGATTGTGTTGGGTCCCAACATCTCATTGCACATTGTCTACAACAGAGTGCAGTATACCAGCCTTTCCTGGATTTAAAAAAAAAAAAGTACGTCTTTTTTTTTTTTTTTTTACATTTTTCTGTAAACATCCAGGAAACATAGAAGCATAGAAAATGACGGCAGAAAAGGGCCACGGCCCATCTAGTCTGCCCACACTAATGGCCCACCCACTAACTACCTCCATGAAGAGATCCCACATGCCAATCCCATCTTTTCTTAAAATCTGGCACACTGCTGGCCTCAATTACCTGTATGCTTTTTGTTCCACTGTTCTCTGCAAGACTGGTCTTCACATCCTGCAGTCACCACACACAAACACAAAAAAATCTGATTTAAGTAAAGTGATAATCACAATTTGAATATTTTTTTGTATGCTGTGTTGTAAGAGAAATAACTCCATTGTTGGATAACAGAGAGCTTTGATACAGAACCGGAGATTTGGGGTTTATAATTAAGATTCTTTCCAATCTAGAAGAAAATTCAGATGTCACATCCACAAAGAAGGTGGCCCTGGTGTCTTATATCACTAATTTCAAAGTGGGGCTGGGGGGAGGGCTGTGTGATGTGGTGGTGGGCATCATATGTGCAGAAATATTGATTTGTCATGCTCTCCTCCATATATAGTTTGCTCCCTCCCCCCTGTTGCTACCCTAAATATTTCTGACTAGAGATGCCATTGGGCGTGAGGGATAAGGGAAAGAGATGGGGAGGCACAGAGGAAGGTAAAAGTGAAAAGTACAAGGCAGGAAAAGTTACCCGGGGAATGACCAAAAAAGGAGAGAGGAAAGATTAAGCGATATTGGGCAGGAAACAAGAACAGGGAAGTTGCAGGCACATTTTTCTTTCAAGACACAGAACATCCTTGGAAGACTCCCTTCCCTTTCCCACTATCTCAGCTCCTTTACCCAGGGGCATCTCGGAAGTACACTTTTAGTTGCTAAAACTTAATCCAGAATCAGAGTGCCCATTTCTTGATAACAAAAAAAGATGTCAAAATCCTCACAGTGTCTTCAGAGAAGCAGGCTGGGTAGTTGTAATAAGAGTTTAAATTAGGCTCTAAAAAGAATTGCTAAGTCTTGACACATCTATGAACAGCTTATTATCATGCAATTGTGCAGTAGTTGCTTGATCTTGTTACTGATGTGCCACATATGAATAAGTGATTAATTACCGCAAAGGCTAAAGCAGAGCAGAGTGAAAGTACTGTAGCTCACCCTGAAAGAGGGGCTTAAACACATTTATTGCCCTTTAAGTGCATTTCATTAAGGCCAATTAAGGACTTTCATGTCTTATTAGAAAAATGAAGGAGATTTATGAGGTTTTCATAGGTTGTAAACGCTGGGGCGAGCAGCTACAAAACTGAACAGAAATTAGATAGCTACTAACTAAGAAAACCTATAAAAACGTCCACACTGAGTAAATATTTAATTAATTAAAGTGGCAGTTCAATATTAGAATGAAATTTGGAAAACGCATAATGTAGTGACATTTCTATCACACCTGCATTCGTTTCTATATCACCATCCTTTAGGGCAGTCTTATTTACTTTTAAAACAGGGGAATAACTTCTCCCTACAACTTGCCTCTGCTCGGAAAACCCATCACCTATGTGCAGCATGAACAGCATAAATTAATTAAGCTATAAATCCCACAGAATAAGGCAATTAGATGTAATATGCAGTAGGGACCTGCAAAGGATGCGGATCACCCATGGAGTACCAGATGTTGCTTACCCTTTTAGGTCCTTTTAGTACCACCAGCATAATGAACCTTTACAGAGGGCTTTCTTGCTACTTCTAAATCGGCTGAAGAGCCTCTGAATTTTAAAAATGTGAATGAGAAATTAGGAAAATAAGTTAATTCAACAGGAACTAGAGAGAAGTGTCTCCAGTAATCTGTTTGTACCGTCAAGACTTTCTTAGTGGGTTAACAACCGCTGGAGTTTGGGATTTCAGTTTTTACAAGTTCCGTCTAGTATGGAATACCTGATGTTAAGAAAGTATTGTTCCCAAATGCCGGGAAGGCTGCACAAGATGAATTCAAAAAGATGATGCCTTTTAATTCTTAGCAAAGTAAGCAATCACAACTTGATTTAAAGACAGCAAGGGCCTCTTTTACGAAGCTGTTTAGCACATGCCGCTGCGGTAAAGGCCCCGAAGCCCATAGAGATTTAAAGGGCTTCAGGGATGTTGCTGCTTGGCTTTGTAAAAGAGGGGGCTAGTTTTACATATTTGTTTTCCCAAAGGTAATAATGACATGAGAAGAAATCAGCTATAAATCTAGCAATATATATTCTTTGGCACATATATGAATGTTATTATAGTAAGTGGAAAATGCTGCTCTTGCAAGGTTTTAGACAATAAATCATGGAGGTGGTAGGCACATTAAAACAAAAAAATGGTGCAGGCCGCCTACAATGTAGGCATTTGCCATGGGTGCAGAGAGACACCTAGGGACACTTAAGCTCACCCAAGGCTGGGCGTGGGTGTGGTTTCGCTCAGATGTGTCCTTGGGCGAGCTTAAGCGACCTTAGGCGTCTCCTTAAGGTTGCAATAGATACCTGAAATGTAGGCCAGCAAAATGCTGGCCTACATTTCAAAAACCTAAAGGTAGACGCAGCTGGCTCAGCTGATCACACCAAAGGAATCTATTATCAGCTGAGCTGGCAGGCCTCCCAGAAGCCGTGGCTTCAGGGATTCCTGCTGGCTCAGCTGATTAGGGGGAAAATATCCCTGCCACAATCAGTTGAGTAGCTGCGGCAGAAGACCCCCCACGACAAGTACCTCTGAAATCAGCAGGAGAGATGCCCACTCCCTCCTACCTCTGGCCCATGTCCCCAACACCCTCCCATGAAACGCCATCAGCAGGAAGGATACCGACTCCTGGAAAGTAGCCCAACAGAAGGGATGCCCACTACCTTCTGCCCCCTCCCCAGAACCCCTATCGCCCCAGCCAGCGATATCCCCCAAACCTTCAGACCCCCGACACTCCTTCCAAACCTCCAGACCCTGCTGGTACCCTGCAAACCTCTGGACCCCCACCCTGCATCCCTAGGACCACCCTGACACCCCCACCCCCAGTACCTGTAATGAAGAAAGGCCGGCCGGAGGGATGCTTACTCTCTCTGGCCGGCAGGCCTGCCTCTGCAAAATGGCAGGCCTTCGCCATCCCAATTAATCCCGGAATGCACCAGGGAGGGGACTAAGACCCTGATTGGCTCAGATGCCTAAGGCTCCTTCCATAGGAGAAGCCTTAGGCACCTGAGTCAGTCAGGGCCTATGACTCTGATTGGCTTAAGACTCCATGGCTTCAGGGAGGCCTCCTGACTCAGCTGATCAGGGATTCCCTTGCTGCGATCAGCTGATGTCAAGGGATCCCTTGATGAGACAGGCACGATTCTAGAACTGGAGCTGGTGACATGTGTGCCGGTTACAGAACTGGGGAGAGGGGGGGGTAAGGCGTCTGTTTTTAAAGACAAACACGATTCTGTATAGGACACTGGTGTGCAATTCTCAGCCACTTCTTAGGCGGCTGCTGAGACCAGTGTCATATACAGAATCTGCCTCTCATTGTATAGGGTTTGATTCATCCAAAATAAGATCAGTATCTGGCAAGCAAATAGCAGGAAATATTCAGATTTTGCTGAACATAAACTGTTTTAAAAGACACACTATATCTGTCAGATATTTGATCACTAAAAAATAAGTATAAATCTCAAGATGATCTAAATATCTAGGACAGACAAGAAGAGATACTACACTGTAGAGATTCTAATCTAATCTAATCCTTAGTTTTATATACAGCATCATCCCTGCAAAAGAGGGTTCAATGTGGTTTACATTAAGACTTTTCACAGTATAGTACATTAAAAAATTTGTATGAATTATATAAATAAAACCTTCCCATATTTTTTGCTCCATAAGATGCACTTTTTTCCACCCAAAAGTGGGTGGAAATCTCGGTGCGTCTTATGAAGCAAAGGTACAAATTTTGTTACCCTCCCCCCGTACCATTGTAAAATCCACCCGCCACCGCTGCACCACCTTTTTAAAACCACCCACCCGCTGCTACCGCACCACCTTTTTATTTTTAACACACACACCCCCCTGTTCATCCATCCGTCATCGCTGTCGCCGTTCCTCCTTTTTAACCTGGTGGTCCAGCACCCTCTTCTTATTTTCCAGCCAGCGGCGAAACAGATCAGCAGCACGGACATCAGAAGCAAGCTTTACACTCTCCCGCTTGGCCCCACCCTGCTTTCCAAATGGCTGCTATAGGTTCTTGCGAGAACTTACGGCAACAATTCGGAAAGCAGTGCAGGGCCGAGTGGGAGAGCATATAGCTTGCTCCTGACGTCCGCGCTGCTGATCTGTTTTGCCACTGGCCAGGAAATAAGGAGGAGCCCAGAAGAGCAAAGGCTTTGAGCAATGTCTGCTAAGTAGGTGCCGTGGCAGGCAGGGAGAGAGGGAAGCTGGCTGGAGCTGCTGGGCAGGATTTAAAAAGATATGGGGGGAGCTGGCTTGGGGCTGGCTGGTTGGCCTAGAATTGGCTGGCTGGCTGGTTTGGGACTGGCTGGCTGGCTGGCTTGGGGCTGGCATGCTAGCTGGCTGGGTTGGGGCTGGCTGGCCTGAGGCTGGCGGGCCTGGGGCTTACTGGCTGGATGGCTTGGGGCTGGCCTGGAGCTGGCTAGCAGGCTGGCTGGGGGCAGGCTGACTTGGGGCTGCCTACCATTAGACGTGCCCACCACTAGATGTGCCCAGTATCCTGTTCCAACTACCACTAGACTACCGGGAGGGAGAGGGGACAGGGAACATCATTTGGTTCAGAATTTTTTTTCTTGGGGTTTCCTCCTCTAGAGGTGGGTGTGTCTTATGGACAGGTGCGTCTTATGAAGCGGGAAAAATACAGTAATCCAAAATAGTAGAAAACAAGAAAGTCTTTAATCTTTTCAAAAGATTTGATAGGTAGTGCATGATCGCAAACTGATGGGTAATTCATTCCATAAAGTGGAAAATAGAAACAAGCAAGCATGGAAAACTTGACTCCTTGACTGAACACCTTTAAATGATGGAAAAGACAGCTTATACGCAGTAGAAGATCTGCAGCCATAGACCTAAAGGCAATGGTACAACTGAGTTACCTACTTGTCCATAAAATATTTTAAAAACTAGATAGGCACAATTGAACTTGACTCTTGACTGAATAGGAAGCCAAAGTAGTGATCTCAAGAGAGGCATGGCATGTTCAAATTTATTTTTGATAAAAATCAGCAGAGCTGCAGTATTCCGTATCAGTTGTAGATGTTTTAAATTATCTTTACTAATACTACAATAAACTGAATTACAATAGTCCAACTGAGCTTATACAGCAGACTGAACAATCGTGGCAAAATGATGTTGATAAAATAAGGCTTATACTGACTTCATTTGACATACTACTAAGACTGATTTATCCACATGAGTTGATGCCCCTCAGGCCACTCAGAAACAAACACAGTAACATATTGTATAGGATATATAGTAGGATATAGTAGGATTTGTACTGACACTCTTTTCAGCAGTTGCTCAAGATGAGTTACTGTACATTTAGATAAATTAGATGTTTCCCTGTCCCCAGAGGGTTTATAATCAGAGGGGGGGCAATATTCACAATGATTAACTGGCCAGAAACTGCTCCTGGCCAGTTAAATCACTTGTTTTGGGGGGGGGAAGAAGGTGATTCTTTCCATTTGGATTGGTGATACTTTGCCCTCATTTTGGGCCTGGAGGAATCGTTTGCATGCTCTACTGCTGTAGGAACAGAGAGATGTATGTCATAGCCTTCGCCGAAAAAGGCAGTTTCTTCAGATTTGGGACTCCTATCTCAAATCCTTATCACCGAGGGCTCGGAGTGACATTTTGAATTCCTTTGTAAACCTCTCCAGGGCGGGGATTCTGCATATTGTCCACACAGGGGTGCCTGTGGCATGTGAGAGGACACAATTTGTCCCCTAATTTTCTTTTCTCTCTCTCTCTCTTCTTCCTTTTTCTCTTCTTTTTGATACTTCAGTTGGTTAGTCTTCCTTTTCTGGTCTATCTTCTTGGAGGGGGGCGCTTGGGGTTCAGGTATCATTCATCGGCAGTGGGCTATAAGAGTCCAAGCCTACTGCATTGTGGTCTTTCTTTTGTTTTTGGATTTGGGGGGCTGGGGGTGGGATGGGGGTTCGGGAAAGAGATGTTGGGTCTGTTTGCTTTGTAATTGGTTTTCTTCAGCTTTTGCTTCAAGGTTGCTGGTTCTCTGTTGGTTGGATTTCTTAAAATAAAAATGGATTCAACATATTTTCGGTGGCACTTAGGTGGGCTTTGACAAAGCTGCACTGTCAAGCAATGCATGCTAAGTGACGAGCCGCCCATAGGAATAGAATGAGCAGCGCAACATTGAGTGGGCGCTGTTTGTCTGTGCAATTTTGTAAAAGGACCCATTAGTGCTGCTGAAAATGACTGGTTAGTGCTGAACTCAAAACTGGCTATTTTGGGGGTGTTCCGGTGGTGCAGTCAGCACTTGGCTGATTAAATGCTGATATTCAGCATTTCACCAAGCAGGGTAACCACATAAATAGGACCAAATAAAAATCAGTTCTATCTTTGCGTGGTGCGCCAAAGCCAGTTATGTGCTAAATATTGTGCTTAACCAGCTCTAGAAACCCAGAAATTCAAAGCATTGAATTTCCAGGCATAACACTGGCCACAGCTGAATATCGACCCCAAATTTTGTATTTAAGGCAAAAGAGAGTTAAGTGACTTACCCAAAATCACAAAAGAGCTTCATGGGATTTCAATACTGCTGTAAGCACTAGGTTATTCTTCCAACTGGTAATAAATAATGGTTGAAGAGAACCAGACTGCCTAGTTCTGATCTAGGAGAATGGTGGAGAGTGTGGCGCAGTGGTTGAAGCTACAGCCTCAGCACCCTGAAGTTGTGGGTTCAAACCCACACTGCTCCTTGTGACCTTGGGCAAGTCACTTAATCCCCCTCCATTGCCCCAGGTACATTAGATAAATTGTGAACCCATCATGACAGATAGGGAAAAAATGCTTGAATACCTGAATAAATTCATGTAAACCATTCTGAGCTTCCTTGGGAGAGCAGTATAAAAAACTGAATAAATAGTAATCATTAAATAATCTAGTCTATGCACTTGGACCCTGCCTTATTGACCCAATAACCATCCACGGTAGCTTATAACATAGTTACAACAAATTAACCCCCTCTTTTACTAACCAATGGTAGAGGTTTCTACTGTGGTCTGCAGTGCTAAATGCTCTGACACTCATATCTCCTAATCAGTTACCAGTTCTAAACGATCAACTCCATGCTGATAACTTGAGAAATACGTGTACTGTACTAACTGTATTGTATCGTATTGTATTTTACTAATTGTAATCTGTAATTCACTGACCGTACTGTATCATCCTTGCCATTTGTATGCTGAATGTCCAGCTCTCTTCACTGTGAACCGCCTAGAAGTCGTAAGATTATGGCGGTATAGAAGAAATAAAGTTATTATTATTATTACTAGTGTTTTAGCCCGTTACATGTGTTACAGTAACGGGTGCTAGAATAGCCCCACCTATACCCTGACCCCACCCATACTCTGCTTCTTCCATGCCCAGACCCTGCCTCCCACTCATCCCAGTCGCACCACCTCACCTTTCACCATTTCCGTAGTCCTGTGTACCCCTTCGGCCCTCATAGATCCTCCACTGCATTTATCACCCTTTTAGTCCCAGCTCCATTCCTATCTTCCTTCCCTTGCCTCTAAGACCATTCTTCCTTTCCCTATATTCCACCCCCAACCAGCTTCTCTTCCTTTTTTACCCTTTCTCTTGTATCCCACCCCAAAGCAGTACCCCTTCCTTCTTCTTGGGAATCCCCCCTCCGCTCAGCTTCTGTCATTCTCCTGCTGACCTGCTCATGATTTTATTTCCAGCTTCTCTTTCCTAGGAATGTCCAGCATTCATTCATTCATTCATTCATCATTTGTTTATTCCTTCCTTCCCCCTACCCCAGGTTATCTCCAACATGTCTGTCCTTCATTCAGCACACATGTAATTTACAGCATGTCACTCCTTCTTCTCCTGCTCCCTTGATCTTCAGAATGTTCAGAAGGCCCCGGAAACAGGATGTTCCGCTGTAGGTGGTGTCCGACTCGCCACCAAAGCACCCCCAGAGCCTTTCCTCACAACAACGGCACAATACCCACATGGATCCCTCGCCCTGCTGCTCACATAGCAATGGCAACCCCGACACAGCTCTCTCCCGGCAGCAAGCGCACCCTTCCCCCCAAACCAAAGCAAGATCACATTACCGCTTCTCCTTCCAGACGGTAACACCCACCTTCCGACCACGGCTGTCTCTTGGCAGTGGCGGCGATCAAGACAGGCTGCCGGCGTCGGCGCTTTCCCTCTGCGAGTCCCGCCTCTTTTTTCAACTTCCTGTTTCGGCATAGGTGGGTCTTGCAGAGGGAAGACCCTGACGCCGGCAGCCTATCTTGATCGCCTCCATTGCGAAGTCGCCAAAGAGGGCCACGGGGAAGCACCCCTTACCTCCTTTAGCGTCTGCACTCCGCCGACAGCCGCCACGGCCTGCAGGCGCCTCAAGCCGCTGCGGCCTGCAGGCGCCAACAGCTGCCTCGCCTCAAAGCCCTCCTCCTGCCTTAGCGCACATGCGCACTCTGCCGGCCACATCCCGACAGATCAGGACTCAGGGAACACGGGTTAAGAGTGCGCATGGGTGCTTAGCATTTTATTATTATAGATTATAGAATTCCTATGAGCATTGTAGTGAGGGGGAGGGGGAAATTCACTGTATTAAAATATATTTAATAAATGCAAATCATTAAAACACAATTTGTAACAGTTCACATAATAAATTAATAGCAAAACCCTAATACTCAATCAACTAAGACTCATTCCCTGCTCTCAATGTGAAATTGCTCAGATAAATTTGGCAGCCTGATGCTGAATGGTAGCACCATGAAAGCCCTAATTGGGGGTCTACATTGCCATTTGTCAAGCAGCAGATTCTGCCTTAGTATGTGTTACTCCTGGTGTAATTCTGCAAGTGCAGAATTCCTCACCCCCTCAGGACCCCTAGAATTCAGTGCAGACAAGGGCAGTAGAGGAGGAAGTGAATCACTGCACAGTGGGTCACTTCCTCTTTCAGTGTCGACTTAGACCTGACTGTTTAAGCCAGTGTGCCACAAACTTATTGAAGCCGCGGCACACTAAACACATGGCCGCAGCTGGAAGACATCCAGAAGTGCGTGGATGTTCATGCGATGACATCATGTGCATGTGTGATGTCATCACATTGATGTCCATGCAGGCGCAGATGTCCTCCAGCCGCGGCCTTGAGCCTCTTATTACTGCTGGTGGGGGGTGTGGGGGGGGGCGGTGCTGCAGAAGCAGAGGTGAAGAGAAGGAGCAGAGGCACCTGTGACGAGGAGAGGCACAAGAGCCGGCTGACTGGCTACAGGACGTACCTCTCACCACAGGTCAGCCAGCGCTGGTGCCTCACCTCCTTGGGCATCTCGCGGCACATCAGGATTCTGTTGCGTCACACTAGTGTGCCATGCCACACAGTTTGCGATGCACTGGTTTAAGTGAATTGCTATCTTGCATGTGCAGAATTTCACCAGGATTAATGTATATATAAACAGCACCTTTCCTACAACTACATATATGTGCATGATGTAAATGCAATGTTTTCACACGTAAATTGTATGTAAGTCTTCTAAGATCTGGTCCTTATTGTGCCTTTCTATAGCTAGCCATCTGATATCAGCAACTATAGAGGCAAGATGTGTAACCGTTTCCAGTTCTGTTCATTTGTCCGTTTTATCATTTTTTCTATGCTGGCTGTTAGTTCAATCCTTTTTATTGGAAGTTCAAAGTGAGTTCATTTATTTATTCAGTTTTCTATACCATTCTCCCAGGGGAGCTCAGAACAGTGTACATGAATTTATTCAGATATTCAAGCATTTTTCTCTGTCTGTCCCGGTGTGCTAGTTGCAATCTATCTATAGTACTTCCTGTCCAATGAAAGTATACAATTTAAGAACTAGATTTATCAGTGGGAGAGTGTGGCGCAGGGGTTAAAGCTACAGCCTCAGCACCCTGCGGTTGTGGGTTCAAATTCACCCTGCTCCTTGTGACCCCAATAATTTTATTTTTATATACCGCCCTACCACATAGTTCTAGGCGGTTCACATACATACTAAAAATATACAGTCAATGAATAAAATACAATTCTAAAAAGTTGAACTAAAATTATCCAATAGGTGAGTAGGTGAATAAAATACAATATGCTAGAATACAATAAAATTCAGCAAAAATGTACTATGTATATGATTTAACAGTAAATAATCTGGGACATCAATTTACAAATTCTTCGAATGGATCAGTTAATCCCCCCACTGCCTCAAGTACATTAGCTAGATTGTGAACCTGCCAGGACAGATAGGAAAAAATGCTTGAGTACCTGAATAAATTCATGTAAACCGTACTGAGCTCCCTTGGGAGAATGGTATAGAAAACTGAATAAATAAATATGTGTTTCACTTCAGAGATCCCATTGCATAAAATGGAACCTGCAGTAAACTGTACATATTTATAAGCAACAGCACTTTTTAGTAAATCTGGATGGAAAAATATCATTATTTATATACTGAAATGGAAAAAACTTTGGAAATAAATACCAATTGCAATTGGTGCTCATGAAGCAATACCCATTTGATTACATTACATTGTGCTTATTAACCGCGTTACCAAAAAGTTCTACGCGGTTTACAAAAGATTATTAATTATAAACATGATCCATGGAATAGGATGGATTAAGTAGTCAAGTATTTAGAGAAAAGATAAGTTTTCCTGAAATGTTTATAGGAATCAGCTGAGAGCAACAATGAACAAAATTCTTTTTCATGAGAGGCTGCCTAGGATGCTAAAGAATGATTATGAAATTTCTTGCTTTTACAGCCCTTTACAAGTGGAAAATTGAACAAAGCATGGGTTTTTCTGCTGTATTTATGTGTGGCTATGGAGAAACTATCAGTCAGATAGATAGGAGCTGAGCCATAAAGAACTTTATAGCAAAAATATCCCAGCTTAAACAGTACCCGGCCATCCACAGGTAACCAGTGGAGTTCACAGTAAAACAACGTAACATGATCATATTTCTTCAATCCGTAGATCAATCTAACTGCTATATTTTGAATCAGTGATAGTCTCAACAATTCTTTCTTGGTGACTGATAAATAAACAATATTACAGTAGTCGAGAAGACTCAATAGGAGTGACTGAACCAATAATTTAAAGGCAGGAACAAAATGTGAGGTTATTAAATTTGCAGATGACACCAAACTATACAGCAGGGTTGAAAGCAAGGAGGACTGCAAAAATCTCCAAAAAGATCTGACAGCGCTGGAAGAGTGGGCCAAAAAGTGGCAAATGAGCTTCAACATAGGGAAATGCAAGGTCATGCATGTAGGGAAAAAGAACCCGATGTTCACTTACAAAATGGGGGGATCACCGCTAGGGGTGAGTAATCTTGAAAGAGACCTGGGAGTGATGGTAGACATATCATTGAAGGCGTCGGCGCAGTGCGCCACAGCCTCAAGGAAGGCAAACAGAATGTTGGGCATCATTAAGAAGGATATCACGACCAGGACGAAGGAAGTCATCCTGCCACTGTATCGTGCAATGGTGTGCCCGCACCTGGAGTACTGTGTCCAGTACTGGTCGCCATACCTCAAGAAGGACATGGCGGTATTTGAGAGAGTCCAGAGAAGAGCAACTAAGTTAATAAAGGGTATGGAAGACCTCTCATATACTGACAGACTGAAGAAGCTGGGGCTTTTCTCCCTGGAAAAGCGGAGACTTAGAGGAGACATGATAGAAACCTTCAAGATCATGAAGGGCATAGAAAGAGTAGACAGGGACAGATTTTTCAAATTACGGGGAACCACAAGTACAAGGGGGCACTCAGAGAAATTGAAAGGGGAAAGGTTTAGAACAAACGCCAGGAAGTTCTTTTTCACTCAGAGGGTGGTGGATACATGGAATGCGCTACCGGAGGATGTGATAAGCAGAAGCATGCTACAGGGCTTCAAAGAGGGTCTGGACAGGTACCTGGAGGACAAAGGGATTGAGGGGTACAGATAGGAGTAGAGGTAGGTAATAGGGATAGGATTAGAGGATTAGAGGCAGTTACAAAATTAGTCAGGGACACTGTTCAGGCAATTAGGCCTGATGGGCTGCCGCGGGAGCGGACCGCTGGGCAGGATGGACCTCTGGTTTGCCTCAGCGGAGGCAACTTCTTATGTTCTTATGTTCTAATTGTTCGCAGTCTCCATAAAGTAAAGTAGCTTTTACATACAACAGCATCTATCTGACTTTTCATCGTAAGATGTTGATCTAAAACGATTCCTAGTATTTTAATCATTGGATGAATTACGTAAGATGTTGAGTGTATATTAATGGAAAGTTCGTGAATGGTTTTACTGGGTGATGCTACGAAAAACTTTGTTTTATCAGAATTAAGCTTTAGTTTGAATTGCTGCATCCAGAGATTCATCCTTTCCATTATAGTCTCAATTTTAGTAGTAATCTGATATAGAACCGAATTGTAAGGTATGACTAATGTAATGTCATCTGACCAATGTCCAGATCATTTAGGCACGAACCTAACGATGAGAGATAAACATTAAGGGCTCCTTTTACGAATCTGCATTAGCGGTTTAACGCGCATAATAGTGCGCGCTAATTTGCTGGCTGTGCTAGCCACTACCGCCTCCTCTTGAGCAGGTGGTAGTTTTTTGGCTAGCATGGGGTTAGCGCGCGCTAAAAAGTTGTGTGTGATAAAGCCATTAATGCGGCTTCATAAAAGGAGCCCTAAATAATGAAGGTGATAGCGGGGATCTCTGGGGAACACCGCATGGATTTTTCCAACTAAAGGAAAGTTGAGTCTAAAATCTAACTTGATAGGATCTAGATTCCAAAAATCTCTTCAACCATGAATAAACATTACCATCTAATCCTAAAGCATTCAAGCATATTAGAAGGTTGGTATAAAACACATGGAAAAGTTAAATTTACAAGGCATAACCCCTATTAATTTTGCAGTTTAAAAAACCCTACATAGAAAGATACATTTTACAGTGATATCTCTATGATTCCCAGGTCCTTGGGCAGAACTTGAATTAATGGATAAAGCCAGTCAGTGGAATAGCAAGGGAAGGAGGTGCCTTGTGCAGTGGCATCTTGTGCCCCCCCCCCCCCATGTATCTCTTCAAAATCTTTGGCGGCAGCAAGCAGCATCTCCTAGCTGCTGCTCATGCCAGCCTCAATTCTCCCTCTGACATCATTTCCTGGTCCTGTGACCAGGAAGTGATGTGAGGAGAGCTGAGGTCAACTTAAGCAGTAGCTAGGAGATGCTGCTTACTACCGTCAAAGATTTTAATGAAGTAGGTGGGTGGAGAGGATGAGATGTGCCGGTACGACTGCAAAGACGGTGCCCAGGGTGGTCAGCCCCCTAAGCCCTCACCCTCTCACTACACCACTGAAACCAGTCAATACTGGCTATGATGTGCCACATATGAAGATATCATCATCACCATTATAGTGTTATATACTTCTATGGTATTATGGAGCCCTGTCTACTATACACAATAACTTTCACAATATCAGCCCTTTCTTTCTATATTTCATTCCTTATGATTGAAAATTTTTGTTAGATATTACTAGTTCATGAACTTTAACAATTTACAAAAGCAATAACAAAGCCTGAAACAGTGCTGAGATGAAGTCCATTCAGAAATTATGTTATTCTGCAGATTAAATTTTGCAACAATCTTTATATAGATGGAAGAAAACACTGAATAGCCCTATGGTGAGATTATGTTAAACTTAAATTGCATGAGGGAAGATTTTACCTTTTAGAAAAATCCTTTTCATGTCTTTTTTAGATGAAACAGTTTATATCTCACTCATCCATCCAGGCAAATCCTGTACTTACTATAGATTTTTAGTGGACAGATATCTAGTTTCTACAGCTTTAACTTATTATTACCTATTATTTTGTTTGTTTTTTTATTGATGGAGGGTTACTTTTCCTGAAGATGTTAGTGAACCTGATTATACAGCCTTTCCAGGCTGGTCAGGCAATATACAGTATAAGATTTTCAGATGAATAACCTGTAATCCCACCTTTTCAGGCTGCATATAACAAGTTATAACCCACCTGAAGTAATTCTTTCTAGCCATGAGTTCAGTTTTAAATCAAAGTCTCATTAATTTTTTTAAATTTTTTTCCTGTCTGTGAGTCCTGTCTGTTTGCCTTGGTGGCATATAGAGGGGCATTTTCAGAAAAAAAAAATCTAAGTCCAACTTGGGCGTTTCCAGCTGGACATCCAAAGTTGGAGGGACAAAAATGACCATTTTCAAATAGCAAACTGTTGGACATCCAAATATGTATATTTTTTGAAAATCATCTACTAAGTGTGACAGGGAGATTCCTGACATGCTGGTAGAAACCGTGCAATGTTCTAAAACTATCCCTAAACCTGCTCCTAGAAGCAAGCAGGTTAGGGAAACTGCCCTGCAGAATTTATCCCTAGTGAAAGGCAGCCCAAAAGTGACCCGATTATACTTGCCTAGTTCTAGTGTAGGGAATGCTAAAGGTAAAGAACTACAAGTACCAGCAGGCACCAGGCCGGTGATAGCAAAACCCACAAAGGAATTAGTTCCTGCAATCAGTTTTGCTGGGGGCAGGGCTAGTCAGCAGGGAAGCTATCCAAGGTCATTATCAAAGCACCAGAAAGCTACAGGTGTTTCTAGAGACAATCAACATAAGGCTAGAGAAAAGGGTGTATTCTCTTGGCCAGAGAGACAGCCAATAACCTTCAGCCTGCCTGAACCCATGGAAAGAGGCAGACCAGTGCAATCCAGGGGCCAGAAGCCAGCATTTCCCACAGGAAAAAGGGAGAAAACTCAGGTCTGAATCTTGTCAGTATTCTTCTGAAGGTAACACTGTTTTAGATATAGAAATGCCAGAAGAAATATTTACAAGTGATTATAAAATGGAACCTGTAGAATCCTGTTTACCTGAAGCCATGTTTTTGAGTAAAAGCTTGGGGAAATCATATGCTGTTCTGGGAAGATGGAATTGCCTCACAAACCCTAATAACTGAAGGGTATAGAATCCCTGCTTCTGATTAAATTGAAGTTAACAGAAGAGATGGAAAAATTGTGTCCTGAAGTACTGTGAAAGAACCAGGCTGAGCAGAACTAGCCGGTTCCAGGACTTTGATACTGAAAGTTTGGTCTTTTGTTTTTGTAATAAGGACTGGTAGAGCATAGCCGGTTGAAAGCACGTTTGGTGAAAATTGCCAGATTGTGAACTGTACAACTGTGGAGCCTGGTTGGGATAACAAGCTGTTTAGCCACCAGAACAAGTCTGTTTTTTGGGGGAGGGGTTTCCTTTCACCACAGTATAAGCTAGAAAATAAGGACATAATAATTCACACTAAACACTTTTGATGGCCCTTTTTTATTTGATGCAATCACCCCTCTACCCTCCATGCCTCATTCAACTGCTCGTCTGAGGCTTGGATGACCCAGGACTCTGGCTAATCCAGTCCAGGTATTACCCGGTCACAGAGCTCATCTTGGCCACCAGGACATCTATGCTGCCAGAACGTCTAACTCTATCCCCATTTCCAATCAGAAAAACATCCATGTTAAAAACATCCAAATGCAGACCATTTGGATATGGGTGGGGTCAGCATAGTAATGGATTGGCCACATAGACATCACAGCAGAGCAATGGAACACCTTAGAGGGCACTGCTGTTAACTTCACATAAAGCAGGGGTGTCCAATGTCGGTCCTCGAGGGCCGCAATCCAGTCGGGTTTTCAGGATTTCCCCAATGAATATGCATGAGATCTATTTGCATGCACTGCTTTCAATGCATATTCATTGGGGAAATCCTGAAAACCCGACTGGATTGCGGCCCTTGAGGACCGACATTGGACACCCCTGACATAAAGGGTGTCAGATGTGTATCTCACCATAACCCTCTTAGAATTTATGGTGAGCCCCCAACCCCCACAACCTTCTATACCACCTGTGTTCTATCCCAATAGCACTTATGGCTGCAGATGCAGGTGGCACATATATGGCAGTATAGTAGGGTTTGGGTGGGCTCACATGTTCTACCATAAATGTAGTGGTTAGAGTGGCTTATCGGCCTGGGTCCTCCTCTCTATGGTTCATTAGCCCACCCACCATGCTACTTAAGACACCTGTGTGCACAACTACTAGGTTTCCCCATACTAGATGCTGGTGTTTTAGAGACAGGTATGTATCTTTTTGTTCTCATTTTTGTGTGGTGGAAGGGGGTCAATGAGCACAGGAGGAGTGTGGGGATGTCTTACCTTGATGCATGCAGTGGTCATCTGGTCGGTTTTGCACCTAGATGCTTCTACAACAGGTCTAGTTCCAAACGTCTAAGTTCGGTTCAGGATGTCTTGCAAAATATTTGATTTTCGCTGCAAGACATCCAAGTCTAACCCGCCCTTAGGCATGCCCATAGCACACCTCTAAGTTTCAGGTTTCTTTATTTTTGATATATCATCTATCAAAACAAATGTCTAGACCAGGGGTCTCAAAGTCCCTCCTCGAGGGCCGCAATCCAGTTGGGTTTTCAGGATTTCCCCAATGAATATGCATGAGATCTATTTGCATGCACTGCTTTCATTGTATGCTAATAGATCTCATGCATATTCATTGGGGAAATCCTGAAAACCCGACTGGATTCCGGCCCTCGATGAGGGACTTTGAAACCCCTGGTCTAGACGGTATACAATATAAAAAGATTGTAAGGGACAATTAAAATAGGTAAATAAAAGCAATATTTTATCAAATATTAAAAATACTAGATGAATTTGGATTAACGTATATGAGACAGAAGGAAAGTAGGGGAGGAAAGGTTGTTTAAAATACATCAAAGTAAAATTAATAAAAAGGACGGTAAATGGGGAGTGGCAAAAACATTAGGAGGGGAATCATTTCAAAAGAAGTATTAGATGTTTCAAAGCTTCACATTAATCAAGGAATTAAGAGGCTGAAGCTAATACTAAAGAATAAAGGCATCTTTAAAGAGGAAGGTTTTAAGTTTGGCTTTAAATTTTTCAAGCGAGTTCTCTAATCGAACGTCTAATGGGAGGGCATTCTACAGAGAGGGGGCGGTAACTGAAAAGATGGATTTGCGAGTAGTATCGTAAAATAGTTCCCGTATTAATGGTATGGAGAGTAAATTTTGATTATTTGATCAGAGGGTCCTGGATGATGAATAAGGGATCAAAAGTTTATCTATAAACGCCGGTTGGTTAGAGTTTTTTTGTTTTAAAAGTGAGGATTAGTATTTTATAGGAGAGGCGATGAGTAATAGGTAGCCAATGTGCTTTGCGGAGGAGAGGGGTGACATGGTCAAATTTTTTTGCATGATAGATTAATTAACAGCAGTGTTTTGCAATAGTTGTAGATGACAGATTTCTTTCTGGGTTATACCTTGATAAAGGGCATTACAGAATCTATAGTTGAAATTACTAGGGAGTGAATCAAGATATTAATTGAGGAGGGATCAAGAAAAGAAGAAATAGAACGGATGAACCTAAGCTTCTGAAAACATTTCTGCATAACTGCACTAACTTGTTGATGAAAGGTGAGGTTCTTGTCTAGCATGACTCCGAGATAGTTTAACTTTACTATCTGTTTGAATTGGAGAGGAGTCGATACAGATGGGTAGACATAAATGTTCATCTGAAGAGGGCGAGAAGTAGTTTTAAGAATGTTCAGTGAAAATTTATTATGCCGAAGCCAATCTGGAACACCTTCACACAATGTGTAATTAAATTCTGGAATTCGTTGCCAGAGAATGTGGTGAAATCAGTTAGCTTAGCGGGGTTTAAAAAAGGCTCAGATAATTTCCTAAAAGAGAAGTTCATAGGCCATTATTGGGATGGCTTAGGGAAATCCACTGTTTATTCCTAGGATAAGCAACATAGAATCTGTTTACTACTTGGGATCTAGCTAGGTACTTGGGACCTGGGTTGGCCACTGTTGAAAACAGGTTACTGGGCTTGATGGACCTTCAGTCTGTCCTAGTATGGCAAGTCTTTATGTTCTTATGTCCAGAAAGGCAGTTTTGATTATTGTCACTTGAATGTCCTGGTGATTAAGACGTCCAAGTGCCAATTTAGGATGCTTTTTGGATGTTTATATTTTTTTCATTATGAGCCCGAAAAGCTCTAAGAAGCAGGATCTGCCTGACTCTCACCTGTCTCTGTCCAAAGCTGGTACACTTACCTGATTGTATTACTAATAATAATATCTGGCATATACCTGTGAAAATTCCTGGTTATCAAAGACAGTCTGCGCACATTCAAGTAAAAGTATATCTGCTCACTTTCAGCTAAGGCATAAAGTTTTGCACACTTTTGTTTCCCTTAAAGATCCTTGTCTTGAAACAATAGAACCATCATTTTATGCATTTGGTCTCTAGGAAAACCCATTAGTATTCAAATGGGTACGTTAATTCTCTGATGATTTACAGGGTCTGGGATCTGGAAGAAGTTGTTCCTGCTTCATTAAGCAATTATAATGAAAGGAGATGTGATAAAAAGAAAAAATGCCTATATTAATATAGAGATTGTTTGTAAAATATATATAGATATATTGGCATAGAAATTAAAGCAGATTTCACAGCCCAGAGAAAAGGATTTTTACTATATGATTTGTTTTCTTATGTAGCAAAGCTCACACATCTTCAATTTTCAATGAAAGTTTGGCAGCAAGAAAGTGTGTACTCGGGTCACATTGCAACCAACAATCATTTTAATCTGGAGTACCTTCTGAATTTGTGAGCAGCAGCACATGTGGTAAACCTATAGCCCTGGCGTTCATATGCGTCTGAGATGTAACGTCAAACGAAAAAGCGCAACTTTCTAATGACCAAAAGTGATTTAAAAAGACTCGTTGGCCAGAGAAGCAGATTAGCCAACAGAAGGCTAATAATTATGCACCCAGCATCACAGACAGCAACACAACACGCTGCAAAGTCAGGGCTCATTCCGGGGAAGAAGCCAGTCAAAGATCAAGCAGAAGGACAATCCAGAGCTCGGCATCTGGGTTCGTCTGCTGCCAGGCTTGCCTCATGAGTAGCCGCATTGGTTGGCTCTTCAGCAGAGCCCAACCGAGAGAGAGAGGCCAAAGAGGTCTGCACTCCCTGATGCCAGGAACAGACAGAGGCAGTATGCAGTAGACATTAGAGTTTCTTTAACACGCCAGTGTGCCCTGGCACTGATCTAGTTTATTTTATTTATAAAGCAAGACTGGATCCAACATTGGGATTTTTTTTTTGTCAACACTTAAAAGGACAAATATTTTTATTCTCTCACAGCTATTGCTGTTAACTTTCCCATCATGCGCACACAGAGACACACACATACACACACACACTTTGAAAATTCAGTGCTTGATACTTTATCAATCGTGCAATTAATGTCAAAAAGGGGTTCTGCCAAAGAGTGAGTGTCTTCCTATCTGTGATTTCCTCAGCACCAGATTGTGGTTAGCGCATAGGGTAACCGCAGCAAGCACAACAGTTTCTCCTTCCACTTGTATTTGTACATTCTTGCAAATTCTGCTGCCCTCTGGAGAGCTGCCAGAAGTCCCTCACTGAAATGGAAAGTCTCTCCTTTGATGCAAAAAAAAAAAAAAAAAGCATGCATATACCACTTTTCTTCCTTGTTCTTCTACTCCGGTGCTTTGCAATTCTCATCTTTTAAAATATCTCCCACAGCTTTAAAAACTGCTAGCTCTACACCAGTGTTTCTCAACTCGGTCCTGGAGTACCCCCCGTGCTCGGTCCTGGAGTACCCCCCGTGCCAGTCAAGTTTTCAGGATATCCACAATGAATATGCATATACTTGATTTGCATACACTGCCTCCACAATACGCAAATTTTTTTTCATGCATATTCACTGTGGATATCCTGAAAACCTGACTGGCACGGGGGTACTCCAGGACCGAGTTGAGAAACACTGCTCTACACTACTGACCTGGATCTTCTCAACGTGGTGGACTTTTAGTACAGTTTTAGTATTGCTATAGCTAATGTTTCTTGCGAGCAGTTTAATTATGGCCCTGTTTGTTGTTGAGCTCAGTGCTGTTTTTGACAAGCTTTCTTTTGCTTGGATGTTTATTATGTAAATGTCAATAAATATATAAATAATTGCCAACTCTGACATTGATGGGCAAAAAATCACTGCAACTCTAGCAATAATGTGTCCAGAAATACACTTGAGAAAGCTAATCCAGGACTCGCAATTATTTTGATTTGTTCAGCCCCCTTCATCAGAGCGGCATCTCCACACGCTCTATGATTTAATACTTTAAAACAAGCACACAGTGACTCTAGGACACAAAGTCTGGCTACCATTTTTGGTGTCCGACATGCATGACAGCTTCCAAAAGGCAGAGGGCAGAAGGAGCAATTCGATTAATTACTCAATTACAGCTGGGTAAACTGAGGCACAGTAAGATAAAGTGATTTGCCCAATTTCATATGGCAAGTCAGTAGAAAAATAGGATTGGAACTTACAATTCTCAGGAGCTCTACTGGCTCAAAGGTCACTGCTCCAGCCCACAGCTTATTGCTAGAACAACTCTAGCTTAAACCCTTTGCATGACTGCAGCTTCCCCAGACCCTGGCATTTTCAGAAATATCCTGCTTTGTGCACTTTAGATGACTTTTTCAGGCTACAATTCATAGGAGCTGATTCAAATAGAAAGGCATGGAGAGCAGCTATTAGAGAAAGCAGTGAATAAAAATAATCACTATTCAAAGCTAAAACAGAAGCTCATAGGGAGGCCAAATAGTACTAGACTGAGTAATAAAGAGTTTTGAATTTAACTTGATCTAAGGTCCAAACTCTGTAAATGGCATCCTAATTTGCGTGCGCTAGTCGGTGTGCAAAGCCAATCTGTGTGTGCAACTTAATTGTTTAACAAGCCAACTGGAACAGATAATTGGCAAGTAATACCTAACATTTGTTGCTGGTTGGCACTCGATGAAGATTTACAAAAAAAAAAAAAAAAAGAAGCTATATGTACAACTTTGTAGGCGCATTCTATAAAGTGGTGCGTGTCACTTCAGGTGGGTGAATCTCAAAAGGCGGCGTGGCTAGGGAAGGAGCATGGGCGGATTGTGGGCATTCCTAAAAATAAGAGGCACTGTTATAGAATACGCCTGATCCATGCACAACTTAGGCGTAGGCATTTCGACCTGGTTTTCCTTTACCTAACCATGCATGCCTTAATGTCATGCCATGTAGGCTGCTAAGCTCAATTCTATATATAGCGGATGCCTTTTATAGAATCATGCTAACCACCATTCTGGTCAGCACAATTTTTTAAGTGCCATATATAGAGAATTGGGGGGGGGGTTAGTCTAGGAATAAAATAACTATTACTTATAAATACAAATACAAAATATGCTTATGTTCCACAAATACTACAAGGTTTGATGCAAATCAGTTAATGTAACCAATTATAATCATGAGCCACATAAAAACATAAAACCCTAAGTAATGTTACAAGAGAAAATCTACAGCAAATATCAGTTCCAAATCCAGATATCTCTTAAAAAGATATGACTTTGGGTATTTTTGCAACCAAGGATATGAATCTGATCTTCTAATTTGTACAGGTAAAGAATTCCAGTGAAATGCTGCCTGATTAGAGATGGTATTATGTAAACCACATAGATCAGTGGTTCCCAAACCCTGTCCTGGGGGACCCCCAGCCAGTCGGGTTTTCAAGATATCCCTAATGGAATATAATGGAAGTGACAGGTATGCAAATCTCTCTCATGCATATTCATTAGGGATATCTTGAAAACTCGACTGGCTGGGGGTCCCCCAGGACAGGGTTTGGGAACCATTGACATAGATAGTATGCGAAATGCAGTACTGTATAGCAAAAATTAATTCAACTTGAACTTGAAACTTCTTTGTGAATGATTGCCTCTAGGAGTAGGGAAATGAAGCATCCAAGTATCCCAAAAGTCTGGAAACCTCCCTGTTTGAGATACAGATAAAGTTTCTTAGATAAGATGGATCCAAACCAAAAAAGTATTCTGTGTACCATCATACAAATCTTAAAAATAGTCCATGCTTCTACTGGGAGCTAATGCAAGGACCTTAACAGAGAAGTAATTCTATCTGATTTATGTGCTGAAAAAAATCACTCTAGCTGTCGTGTTTTGTATAGTGATGTCATCACTCCTATATAATGGCCTCTCGAAAATTTCAGTCTCATTTACTCGACTGCACTTTGGGAGTTACAGGTATGCTCACTCTTTGCTTGCTGAGAAATTCTGTAAGTAGATTTTTTTTTTTCCGTCATTACCATAGTCACATTCACAATGCTTGACCGTTGTGCTATAGAATTTTTTTGTCGTTGAATCTCTGAGTAGACTTGGGGATCCTTTTACTAAGGCACGCTAATCGATTTAGCGCGTGCTAATTGCTAAGGCGCCCATAGAATATGAGCCCTTTGGCATTTAGTGCACACTAAGGGCTAGATTCAATAACGTGCCCAATCGGGCCCGATCCAGGCAAGTCCAACAAATTCACAAAACTGCAACATGCAGATGAGGGCGATCAAAGGAACGCCCCCATCTGCCGGCACAGATCACTCTATAGCGATCCCTGCGCATGCGCTGGACCTCCAGTCCGGCACTTTTTTTTTTTTCTTTTTGTAAACTTATTTTTACAGCCCATAGTTTTAACCCGCTTTAAGTCTGTGGGTTAAAACCATGGGCTTACTCTGCAGGGAAGGGTGGGAAAGTCGGGGCAGGCAAGCGATGATGGAAGCTCGAGGCAGGTAGGCAGGCAGATCGGGGCAGGCAGGCGATCAAGGCAGCATCGGGGCAGGCAGACAGATTAGGGCAGCTACAGTCGGGGCAGACAGGCAGATTGGGGAAGCAGGAGATCGGGGCTGACAGGGCTGAGAGCAGGGCGGCAGAAGGCAGTCGGAAAGGGCTTCAGCGACTGGTCCTCAGCAGTAGCTTTTTGGGTTGATCGGCCAGCACAATCGAATCAGCAAACTTGTTTAGTGAATCGCGTCCCTGCATACTTTGCATGCAGTTCCCCTCATTTGCATGCGCGGATCGGAATCGGATCGCAAAACAGGTTAGTGAATACTGCAGAAGGAAAATCAGGTCGCAAAGGGCTCGCAAACCGATCAGTACATGATCAGTTTGCTTAATTAATCTAGCCCTAAATCAGTTAGCACGCCTTCGTAAAAGGACCCTTTAGTTTTTCATAATGATCAGTTTCAGTTTTTAACACAGACATATTTTGGAAAGACAAAGATTATCATTGCTAGTCACTCCTGTATTGTGAGTCCCATTCCTTGGTTCCTACTTTTATGCATATTTGCACTTTAAGGTGACTATTTCTCACTAATTCATGCTGATAGTGCTGCACCTGACATTTATCTTTCTATTGGAAGAAGGTGGTTTGGTTAGGTTTTTTTCTTTTTTCTCCTTTTTATTTTCTCTTATCACGGTTACTTTGGCATTTTTCTAGGATGTCAGAATGCTTATTCAATAGCAGCCATAGTTTAACTTACTTCCATATTTAATGACATTTACAGACTGGTTCATGACTATTTTCAATTAATCATAAACAGCAGTTAAACAAAAAAAAAGTATGTATGGCCCTTCACAGTCATCCCCTCCTCCTCCAATTTTGTTCACTAGATGCACTTTTACATGTTTTGCCTTTTTCCCGCCATTTCCTTTGTTAGATTCTGCTTTTAATGTCAGCTTCGGGGCAACACATACAACCACAAATTTCCACATACTTGTTTTTGGATTATGTCACATTTACAGATTGGGCAGATGCTACATGGAAGGGAGAGGGAGGACAGACGCTTGATAGGAAGAAGAGAGTGAAGAGAAGATGAAGAAAGCAGAACCAGAAATGGCAAAAGGTAGAAATTTATTTTTTTTTGCTTTAGAATAAAATATTGTAGCTGTATTGATAAGTTTATAAATAAAAAATAGAAATAAGGTAGTCTTTTTTTATTGGACTAATTTTAATACATTTTTAACTAACTTTCAGAGACCAATACCCCTTTCCTTAGGTCAGGACAGGATATCATAAGAGCAGTGTACTGTACTGACCTGAAGAAGGAGGTTTTGGCCTCTGAAAGCTAATTAAAAAATGTATTAGTGCCAGTGGTAGCAAACTCAGTCAAAAGAGCCAACGATCAGCAGTACAACAATTAAGATTTCTTTTGAGAGCTATACCCCGTGCCCACTTGCGCTACAACAGTTACGTCAACCCAACTGACACCCCGCTCACCCGCACATAGTCAAAATCGATTCATGGCAGAGCCTAGAGAATGACACGGGGGGAAAAATTTGTGTTCCTCCTCGCCCCGTCCTCGCGAGCTTGGTCCCCATCCCCGCAAACCATTTGATCCCATCCACACAAGCCTCAAATAGTTTCATACTGAACTTATTATATTAAAGTATAAAAAGAAACAATATTCTGTACAATTGTCAATTTATAAATCAGCATCTTCTCCACACACTCTTCCCCATTTCCCGTCAGTGTCCTCAGCCCACTCTATCTCCACTTCCCTTCAGCGCACGCACATAAAAACAAGCAAGCAATTTTATATCATTTTCATTCTATTCATTCATAGAAATTAAAGTCTAAATAATGCCAGTCACATTACAAAACATGATTTTACAAAAATAATTCCCTGCACAGTCAAGCCTGCAAGGATTACTAGATGTCTTTCAGCAGCTCCCCTCCCTCCCTCCTCCTTACCTTCGTGGCCAAGTCAAAATGATCTACTAACAATAAAATTTTAAAAAACACAAAGCACACTGTACGCAGATAAAATGTTAATTATCATTTATATTCCGTGGGTTTTCAAAGAGGTCAAGGCAGATGACTTTATGCAATGTCACCTCAGTAACAACTATACAAAAATAGACAAATATACCCCCTCCCTTTTTACTAAACCGTGATAGCAGTTTTCAGCGCAGGGAGCTGCACTGAATGCCCTGCACTGCTCTCGATGCTCATAGGCTCCCTGCGCTAAAAACCACTATTGCAATTTAGTAAAAGGAGGTCATAGTGCAAAATATAGACAGCAGATAATTCTCAAAACGGACACATTTTGATCACTAAATTGAAAACAAAATCATTTTTCCTACATTTGTCTGGTAATTTCATCAGTATCTGGTTGCACTTTATTCTTCTGACTGTGCGTCCAATATTTCTTCCCTTCTTTCAGCTTCCTCTCATCCAGACTTCATTCTCTTCCCCAACTTTTTCTTTCTTTCACCCTGCCCCCTTCTTTCTTTCTCTCTCCATGCCCCCTTTCTTTCTTTTTATCTGTCTTTCTCTCTCCATGCCCCCTTTCTGTCTGTCTCCCTATCTTTCTCTCTCCATGCCCCCTTTCTGTCTTTCTCCCTGTCTTTCTGTCTGCCATCTCCCTTCTTTCTTTCTGTCTCCCTGCCCCCCTTTCTTTCTTTCTTCCTGCCCTCCCCCAAGCCACCGCCATTGGGGAACAGGCCGCCACCGCTACAGAGGATCAGGCCACTGCCGAGTTCTGAGGTCTCCCTGCTTCCCTTCTCCGTAAAGAGGACGCTGAAGCACCGGTTCGACCAACCTTTGCCATCCAACGTCAATTCTGACATCAGAGAGGAAGTTCTGGGCCAGCCAGGCAGCGAAGGTTGGTCGGCTCGGGGCTTTAGCGTCCTCTTTATGGGGAAGGGAAGCAGGTTGGGCACCCCTGCTCTAGCTAGCTGAGCCGCGAGCCACACTCAAGTGGCTAAAGAGCCGCATGCGGCTCATGAGCTGCAGTTTGCCGACCACTGGATTAGTCTAATAAAATCCTATTTTCTTATTTTATTTTCCAGTTTTTGAACATTATAGAAAAATGTACAGTATTAAGTATATTTTAGCTTCAATTTATATTATCAATATTGTTTATTGAGAAACTATATTGATGTTTGCCAACACTGAAAATATGTTTTCATTATTATTCATGGGATATATTTGTAAATCCTACCTCCAGTGTATGCATATATTCTCATGTATTTATTATAGATATCCTGAAAACCTGGTTGGTTTTCAGTCCTTTCGGATTGCAGTTTGACGGCCCAAAGTTGCAGATAAAATGTTAAGGAAAAGAGAGGACAAGAATGAGCACCAGTGAATGCAGCATGTGAGACCCTAGAGTTCAGGAAACCCCTCCTGCCAACAAACCTGTACTCTATCAGACAGGAATAAGGTAATAAAATCCAAAACTCTGCCTACCACATGAATACTAGATAAATGACTCAATAAAATTTAATGATCAGTGGTGTCAAAGGTTGAGGAAAGGTTTAAGAGAATAGCAACACAATCCTTGCCTATTTCTACAGTAGGCTTCTCTACAAATCATTTCTCAGGGCAACCAGAGCAGAGTTTATACCATAACCCACCAGAAAACTGGAGCAATGAGGATAAAACAACATATTATAATCTAATAATTCACTGAATTGATTTGATACTGCATGTTTATGTTATCCAAAAAAAAAAAAGCCAACACAGGCCTATAATTAGCCATGTCGGAACAATCCAGCCCTCATCACTCAAAATATGACAAACTTTGTTTTGTTTTCTGTAGGTTTTTTGAAAGATGCCAGTAAAAAACACTTTTCCGTAAAGAAATATATACATTGAAAGAGAGGGAAGGCAAAAACCAGAAAGCGCACAGCTTGTTGCTCAAGAAATAATTATCTCAGATGACCTGATTGTGGCCAGTCAATGTAGTGAAGATGTACAGAAATGTAACAAAACAAAAGTAATATTACCTTTCTATAGGTCTCTTTTTTTTTTTTTTTTTTTTTTTTTCTTTTTGTGAATCTTTATTAGTTTTCAAAACTTATAAAAAGTGCAAACAAATACATGTTCAGATATAACAAATAACAGCCCTTATATTCGAACAAATACTAAAGCAAATTACCCTACTCCCTCCCTCCCTGTAAAAATCAAAAGAAATCCAGAAGTTAATCAATTCAATCAATTTCCTGTTTAATAAATGCCTCCAATGGGCCCCATACTTCTTTAAACCTTTTATTATTTCCCAATTGTCCAAACCTTTCTTAAAACCAAATACGCTATCCGCTCTTACCACATCCTTTGGCAACGCATTTCAGAGCTTAACTATTCTCGGAGATAAAATAATTTCCTCTTATTGGTTTTAAAAGCATTTCCCTGTAACTTCATCGACTGCCCCCTAGTCTTTGTAATTTTAGATGGAGTGAAAAATTGATCCACTTGTACCTGTTCTACTCCACTCAGGATTTTGTAGACTTCAATCATATCTCCCCTCAGCCATCTCTTTTCCAAGCTGAAGAGCCCTAACCTTTTTAATCTTTCCTCATATGAGACGAGTTGCATCCCCTTTACCACCTTGGTCGCTCTTCTTTGAATATTTTCTAGCTCCACTCCTCATTCAAAATAATTTTTTAAAAAAAATTTTTAATTTGCCCCCTCCTCTACAAAGCTGCGCTATCATTTTTACCACCAGCCACTGCACTAACAGCTCCAACGCTCATAGAATTCCTATGAGCGTCCAAGCTATTACCGTGGCACACGGTGCTAAAAATGCTAGCGTGGCTTTGTAAAGGAGAGGGATGATGAGCACATCATATTTTAAAAGTCTATATATTTTTTCAAAATATTATTTTGAATGAGGAGTAGACTTGTGGGTTTTTTTGGTGGAAAGTTTCTACACACAAGCAGTTATTTTCTAGTGAACTTCTATTGTGAATGATATAATGGATATACCTATGAGATGTTGAATGCTCAGAGTGATTATGGGTAGATTGGATGGGCCATTTGGGCCTGGATTCTCTAATCAGTGCTGATTTTTTAGGTGCATTTTTAACTGAATTTCACATCTCTGTAAGTGCTTTAGGCTGCCTAATGCCACTGTGGTCATGGCTAACGTCGGAAGTGGCATTAGGTGGCATAAAGCGTCTGCGGAGATGTGATTCACATCAAAGGTAGGTACCGGAAATGTAGGCCTGGAAACTCCTGGTCTACATTTCCGGCGCCTATCTTTGTCAGAGGAAAGATTCTAAACCTGGTGCCATCACATGTTTGACAGGGATCAGCGACCGCTGTTAAGATGGCCACCAACAAGGGTGCTGGTTACAGAATCCAGGCCTTGGCCTTTTCTGCCATCATGTTTTTATGTTTCTATTTGCAATCCTCACGTCTCAACTCCAGTTTTCTGACTTTCCTGATGCAGAAGGGATTCGAGGGGAGATCCGGGAAAGGTTTTGGGGGAGATCCGGGAAACTACAGACCGGTGAGTCTGACCTCGGTACTGGGAAAGATGGTAGAGGTGCTGATAAAAGATCGCATCATTGAACATCTTGACGGACACAATCTGATGAGGACCAGCTAGCACGGCTTCAGCAAGGGAAAATCTTGCTTGACGAACTTGCTGCACTTTTTTGAGGGAGTAAAAAGCAGATAGTCAAGGGCGAGACGGTTGACATTGTATATCTGGATTTTCAGAAGGCGTTCGACAAGGTCCCGCATTAACAACTACTTCGAAAAATTGTGAGCCATGGAATTGAAGGTGAAATACTCACGTGGATTAAAAACTGGCTGGCGGATAGGAAACAAAGAGTGGGGATAAATGGATAATACTCAGACTGGAAAAGCGTCAGGAGTGGAGTGCCGCAGGGTTCGGTGCTTGGACCTGTGCTTTTCAACATATTTATAAATGACCTAGAAATTGGTACGACGATTGAGGTGATTAAATTTGCAGACGATACGAAGTTATTCAGAGTAGTGAAGATGCAGGAGGACTGCGAAGACCTGCAACGTGACATAAACACACTCGAGAAATGGGCTGTGACATGGCAAATGAGGTTTAACGTGGATAAGTGTAAGGTGATGCATGTCGGTAACAAAAATCTTATACACGAATACAGGATGTCCGGTGCAGTATTTGGAGAGACACCCCCCCCCCCCATGAAAGAGACTTGGGAGTACTGGTCGACAAGTCGATGAAGCCATCCGTGCAATGTGTGGCGGCCAGTGGCGTACCAAGGGGGGGCAGGGGCAGGCAGTCTGCCCCGGGTGCAGCCTTAGGGGGGTGCACAGCTGGCCCGGTCCCTATCGCGCTCGCTCCCTCCTTAATGCCACCCTCCTTCGTGGCGCTTTCACACACACGCCTTACCTTCGTGGCGCTTTCTCTAATAATTTTAGTAATAGAGTTTTTCAAAGAGACAGTCTCGGATTCAATTTTATCAAAACATTCCTGTTTCACCTTTTCAATGTTTAAAGAAAGAGTTCATTTTATTAACCAGTACCTGCATATCAGAAGCAGTTTTATTCACCTTTTCATCTATTCTCCTTATGGCCTCCAATAGAGTTTCCAGAGTTACCGCAGGGTGTTTAACTAAGGTTCCCAAACCTTACCCTCAGCATTCTTCTGTTCCTGCACTCCAGCCTAGAGTATAGTTTTACCCGTTACCTTCTCCGGCATCACTCCATCCTCCTCTCCGGAGAAGGAATCACTACTCTGCCCGCTCGCTGGACAGATTGGTGCAGAGATCATTGGCGGCAACAATGATGTCTGGAACTCCAAAGACTCAGGTGCTCCCTCACTCAGAGTCTGGGTGGAAGTCTGCCGTCATTGGGATGACTGAGAGTCGGCTGTTGTCTGCAATTCAAAAAAGTGCTCCAGTGTCGGCTGTACCAGTGAGGAGATAAGATACAAAGATTGCAACTCTCTCACTACTCCTTTTCTTTTAGTGTGGGGCATGCTTCAAGAAAAAACGCAAACAGCGTCTCAGTGCAGCATCGCAAGGTAAAAATTTTAGAAGAAAAAATTCAACAATCGGACCACAGCTGCTAAACGTCTGCCATCTTAGTTGTTCCTCTACCTACAGGTTTCAAGGTCTTATTGCTCCAAGAAAAAAAAAAAGAAACCAAAGAAAAATAGTCATCAAGCAATAAATTTTCTCACCATAGTCCCCCAAAGTCCTCCTTAAGGAACGCCCACTGGCTTGGCCTTTTTCACCTCCCTCCCCCAAGTGACATCACTCAGGGGGTATAGCTAAGATCTTCCAGGCCAGCAGTGCAGCAAGAGCTTCCCTCCAAAGTTCTCCCGGGGGCAAGTACAAAGGACCAATTAGAAGCAAGTAACAGGTCTCAGGTAGCAATTCTCCCAAAGAAACCTCTGTCTAAACAAGGCATTTTAAAGAGACTTTATGAAGGTTTTACTTTAATGCAACATTTTTCTGATGGAAAGCACTGAAATATTTTCACCAACAAATAAATCAAGATCAACTTTTGAACCAAAGAAATTTTCACAAAATCATATATTGATAATTATGTGCACAGTAGGACATTAAATGCAAATTTTCCAATAATTGAGCTGTTTTGTCTAATGTTAGCTGCATTGTTAGCACTGAGAACTCCCTGTTCCCAGATTTTAGTGGATATCTCTTTGAATGCACTTTGCAAGCATCTAATAATAATATTATTCACAGGATTCCAGAAACTTGACCATTCTCTGTTTTAAAGTGTTTCTATTAATTTGCTTACCACAGAAGTCAGGCTTACCGGCCTGTAATTCCCTACTTCTTCCTTACTTCCACCTCGGAAGAGAAGAAATGTTCTTAATTGATTATATCAATCAATAAGGTCAAAGTAAAAAATTTTAATTTCAAAGCTATTAATGTGTTTCCTTTAGGACTCCTTTTATCAAGCCACATTAAGGTTTTTTTATCGCCTGCCTCTGCTGTAAAAAGCTCCAACGCTCACGGAATTCCTATGAGCATCGGAACTTTTACTGCAGCAGCTGACAATAAAAAAACCTAACGTCGCTTGATATAAGGAGGCCTTAGTGTTTTATCTTGGTTTGGGAATGATATTTTTTTAAATTATTTGTACCATTGTTATTTAGCTTATCGTTTGTATACCAGTAAGGTCAGACCTCTTTAGTCTTAATAAAAAAAAATTTTTTTTAAAAAAAGCCAAGGAGCTGAAAAGAAATAATCAAATTTTTATATTCAAAAGTGCAGTTGTCATGCTCATGATAATTATGGTTTCCCCCAAAAAAAGTCTTCTGCTGGCAGCATCGTTGCTGTTTCTGCCCACTACCTGCCCAAAACTAACTAAATAAATAAATCTCATACAAGTGATAGGAAACACAACTAGCGCTGAGAAAATGGAATTCTTGCTTCAATGCCAAACTCTGTTCCGACACTGGATTTTTGGGTGTGTCTAAATATAGAAGACATGCAAATTATACTACTGAATATGGCATGGAAAAGCAAAAAGACATTTGTTTGCACATACAGCATTGGCTTGATGTGCGGGCTATGTTTCATTGCATCATAAGAAATAATGCTCTGGGCAACAAAACTGCACTGGCACCTGCCAAAACCAAGTATATGTTTTTAAATCATAAAATGAACTTCCAAATTTGTATAAATATTAGAGATGGGCTGACCTCCAACTGCTCAGAATCAGTCCAACAATCCATAAACAGAGGAAGAAAAGCTGTCTGCTACACATGTTCAGTTTGCTCGGTTTTCTGCCATGCCTCTTCAGCAGCAAGCACTAAAAGAGTGCACTGACTAATGACAACTTTTTTTTTTTTAATATCAAAGAAATTACAGTTGCGTCAATACTCAGACTCAAGGGTTGATGTTTCATACCAACCCTGACCGTAGTGTCTGAAGTTACACTCAAATATTCGGTGCACACTGTTATCCAAGTATCGGCACTGAATATCCAAGTATAATGGATAGAGCCGAGATTATCCACATAAAGGCAATATTCAGTACTCATCTCTCAATCAACCAATTTCTGATTCAAGTCACCACTTTGGGACCCAGCCCCAGGGCACTAAGTTTACTTATAAGCCCCTTTATAAGGAAAAGTATCAAAGACTGATGAAATCTAAGTAGATCATATTCAATCAGTGGCATAGTAAGGGGGGGGCAGACCACTCCAGGTGCCATCTTGATGGAGACGCCGGCACCTCTCTGCCCCCATATGCCACATTTGCGCCCTCCCTTCCCATCCCCGTACCTCTTTGAAACTTTGCCAGTGCGAGCAGCTACTCTGGCCTTCTGCTTGCGCTGGCCTGACTCCTTCTGAAATCACTTTTGAGTCCCGGGCCAGGAAGTGATGTCAGAGGGAAAGCCAACGCTGGTGCGAGCAACAGGCTGGAGAAGCTGTTCGCGCTGGCCTGGGAAAGGAGGGCACGAGAGTGGCATAGGGGGCACGGAAGGAGCAGTTGGGCCAGAGAGGAGGGCATGGGGGAGCACCACTGCCCTGGGCACCTCCTACCCTGGGCACCTCCTACCCTCGCTATGCCACTGTATCCAATGCATGCCCTCGACCTAATAATCAATCAGATTTGTTTGGTACGACTTCCTTTGGTAGATCTTGCAACCCATTTGATTCTATAAAGTATAACTTTTCTTATAAACTGCAAATAGATTCTATAAAGTATAACTTTTTCTTAAACTGCAAATAGATATAAAAACAGAAGAAGACCAAGAGTATTTACCCCTTTGTTAATACAGCTTAAGTCATTTGTCATAAAACAAAGTCAAAGGACATGTGCTAAATTAGGGTATGTAATCATTTTGCCATAATATCAAGCAAGGTTTTATAACTCTTTGCAGGAAATTGTAATGTGGGTTTAGATATATTACTTTTATAACGGTAACAGACTTGTGCTAGCTTATGGGATGCTGCCTATTGAGAAATCTTTTAATATAATTGAATGGTTTCTATAAGTATGTATGCAGTTTAGTGTTTGTAGATGCATTTTTGTTTTTCTTTCCTTATCTTTATTCAATTTAAAAGCCAACATCAAGTGCAACATATTATCAAACAATATACAAATAAACAGCACTTAATTCCATCAACTGATATAATGATATAATAAAAACATATCCCTCCCCAACCACCCACCCACCCTTTCATATAGCAAAAAAACAAACAAGAATAATACAAATGATCAAACAAACAAAATTGCGATCAAATAATAAATTAAAGGCATATCCCCTCTCCCCTCCCACCCACCCATCCTGGATGTGTATAATCAAAGGGCTAAAACCAATAATCAATCTTTACAAAATTTTGTCAATGGGTCCCAGACCTCCTTGAATTTCTTATAATGTCCCAATTGTATTGCATTCATAAGTTCAAATTTATAAGTTTGGCACAAGGATTCCCACCAAAAACTATAATTTAACCTATCCCAAATTTTCCAGTTTTTCATAATAAGCTATATGGCAACTCCCGTCATAATGAGAAGTAGTCTATTATTATATGGAGTTATTGGGCTTAGCGTTTTTAGTGCACGCAGGAAATTACCGCGTGCTACATAGTGCACTACGCTTCTAGAACTAACGCCAGCTCAATGCTGGCGTTAAGGTCTAGTGCGTGCGGCAATGTAGCACGTGCTATTCCGCACGTTAAAGCCCTAACGCAGCTTAGTAAAAGGAGCCCTTGGCCCTCAATAACGTACCAAACAGCGCTACGTCGTCGTACATCAAAGCCAATGGAACTTCCAGTATTCTATTTATTTGATCCTGAATGGATCGCCAAAATTGAAGTATTTAGTCACAATTGGCCTCGAAATGGGAACAAACTACTTTACAGGCCCTCTTGAAAGCTAAATATAAATACAATGAGATTTCCTCACAATTAGCTAGGAAAGATTTGTTTTCTCAACAGGCTCTGTATTATGGAAACTCGAATAAAGCGGGATGATTATTGGCTAATTACCTCAAAGCACAAAAAAGAAAAATAAAGATTGTGGCTATTAAAGATGAAAAGGGTGAAACTCATTCTCAAATTGGAAATATTCTAGAACAATTTTTGAACTATTATAAAGCTTTATATTCTTCTGAGCTTTATTCAGATAAAGAACTTGAGGGCTTAGAGTTTTTTTTTAAAGTTAATCAAGGGGACAAAAATTCCCGAGCATATAAAAATAAATCTTGAAGCGCCTATATCACTGAAAGAACTTCAAACAGCGTTGAAGTCCCTTAGAGTTGGATCCGCTCCAGTTGGTGATGGGTTCACTGTAGAGTTTTACAAATCATTCCAAATTACATTATTACCTCGTCTTTTAGATTTATATCAGGCTCAACTAACTAAAGGCTGCATTTTAGGTACTATGGCAAAATCTTTAACTATTGTGTTTGTAGATGCTTGAAATAACTGAGTTTAAAATATTAAAAGTATCACTTATGGTACTTAACAGCTGTTGCAGACTATTCAGAAATCCATTACTCTAAGGCATAATTTGTCAGTAGAAGCATGACTCTTTATTTTAGTTTTTCATAGATCAATATTCACTCATTGGTGGTTGATGTTTCTTCAAACACTTGTTGCTAGCTAAATTAGACCTGGATATTCAGTGCTGAGCACTGGGTCTTTGGCATCATTGGAAACTATTTGGGTACAGCCGATATTCAATGCCACATCCACATAGCTAATTGGGCTCAGACTAAAAGGCCTAGCGCCTACCCATGTTAACCTTGCACCCCCTCCCCCTCACATACTTAAATTAATTTCTAACAGTGCAACTGAATCAGAAAGGGAGTAAGAACATACATAAGGTTCCTGCCCAGTTAAATCATGCTGGTAGGCCCAAGAGCCAGATTTTTCAGCTTGACGGTGACATTGGACTGGCACAGGAGAGAAGACATGCTGGGCTGTGAGGAGAGAGGGACCAGCGCAGGAGGGAAGACATGCTGGAGACAGGCATAAGGAGGGAATGGAACAAGAGAGAAGAGGAGAAAAAATGGACAGCAGACACTAGAAAAAAAATTAGTAGAAGACAGACAAAAAGCAGAAAGAGAAAATGACCTGACAACAAAAGGTAGGAAAAATAATTTTATTTTCTATTTTGTGATTACAGTATGTCAGATTTGAAATGTGTATCCTGTCAGAGTTGATGTTAGACATCAAGCATAAACTAGGACCTAAAAGAGAGAGGAATAGTCTTTTTTATTTATTTTTATACCACAGAGCCAGCGTGGGGTTGGAGAGGTTGTATCCCTATACTTCTACTAAGACTAACCCCCTCTTTTACAAAGGCACGTTAGCCATTATAACGCATGCTAAATATTAGCACGCTCTAAATGGTAACATGTCCATAGACGTATAATGGGCGCATTAGCGTTTAGCGCGCGCATATATTTAGTGTATGCTAAAATGCTTAGCACACCTTAGTAAAAGGAGCCCTAAGTATCTTAATAAAAAATTTGGCCGACAACTTAGCCTGTGTTTTAGATCTCGACCCCTTATGTGATTTTGGTTTCACACTCCTGCCATATACCATCACAGACCCAGTGTCATGTTGAACAGGTTCAGACAATAAAGCATCCCCAGGATTATGCAGAGCCCATTTTTGTGCTCTGTCCACAACCTTCTTGGAGTAACCCCTGGCCAACAATTCATTATGAAAATTTTCTAGAAGATTCACCTATGGTGGAGAATCTCCATCCCCACAATCTCTGTCCCTGCATGTTTTATAGTTTTATATATTAATGTATATAGAGTCTTCTGTAGGCCTATAACCAAATAATAATATTACATGCGTATTTTAATCAAAATACTGTTATGATTTTACTCTGTGGATAAATATGTCATCAACAATCTCAGGATTCAATCTAGTTCTCATTTCTTCCACAGTCCTTCCTACAATAGAAAATGTAGTTTTGGAGTTTTGGAGACCGTATCTGGCGAAAGACGTAAGAAGACTTGAGGAGGGCGACGAAAATGATAGGAGGCTTGCGCCAGAAGACGTATGAGGAGAGATTGGAAGCCCTGAATATGTATACCCTAGAGGAAAGGAGAGATAGGGGAGATATGATTCAGACGTTCAAATACTTAAAGGGTATTAACGTAGAACAAAATCTTTTCCAGAGAAAGGAAAATGGTAAAACCAGAGGACATAATTTGAGGTTGAGGGGTGGTAGATTCAGGGGCAATGTTAGGAAATTCTACTTTACGGAGAGGGTGGTGGATGCCTGGAATGCGCTCCCGAGAGAGGTGGTGGAGAGTAAAACTGTGACTGAGTTCAAAGAAGCGTGGGATGAACACAGAAGATTTAGAATCAGAAAATAATATTAAAGATTGAACTAGGCCAGTTACTGGGCAGACTTGTACGGTCTGTGTCTGTGCATGGCCGTTTGGTGGAGGATGGGCAGGGGAGGGCTTCAATGGCTGGGAGGGTGTAGATGGGCTGGAGTAAGTCTTAACAGAGATTTTGGCATTTGGAACCCAAGCACAGTACCGGGAAAAGCTTTGGATTCTCGCCCAGAAATAGCTAAGAAAAAAAAAAAAAAAAAAATTTTAAATTGAATCAGGTTGGGCAGACTGGATGGACCATTCGGGTCTTTATCTGCCGTCATCTACTATGTTACTATGTATGTGCTCTCAGAAGATGTCCTGGTAGCAAGAATGCACAGGATTCCCCATGCAAGTTTTGCTAATTTTGGCCTGCACTTTTGCTTATCTTCCCAAATAGGCAAAACAGCAGCAGCAGCATCACCGGAACATAAATAACTGTCCAATTCATTAACATCTTTCAGAGGAGACATTGTGCCATAAAAGTCACTCAGAAAACTGCTAATATCCATTTTCTAGAAATGCATATTGTGGAGGATCCTGAGTTGAAGAACTCAAGCCTTCTATTTCAATCTGTTGATACAAACTTCTCAATGATTTGATTGCATGTATTTTTACATCATCTGGGAAGATAATTGAATTGTCTTTCAGAAGTTGGTGTAGAAGAGAAGCAACACTGTATAGTGGATGAATTGGAAAATAAGGGCTTCTTTTACGAAGCTGCGCTAAGCTTTTTAGCGCACGCGCAAGCCAAAAATCTACCACCTGCTCAAAAGGAGGTGGTAGCGGCTAGCGCACGCAGCAATTTAGCGCGCACTATTCCACACGTTAAGGCCCTAATGCTCCTTCGTAAAAGGAGCCCTAAGTGTCAATTACAGGGGGGCCCCCATATCCGTGGGTAATAGGTTCCAAGACCATGGATAATAGCAAACACTGATATACTGTGGTTTATCACCCGAGTGCTGAGCACTCCCACCCACATGCACTCAACCCCACCATGCCCACAGCCCCCCCCCCCCCACACACACACACACACAGCATACCTCCTCAAATCTTCACCGGCAGCGAGCAGCATCTCCTGCTTGCTTCTCGTTCTGGCCTGAGCTCCCTCCCTCTGACATCACATCCTTCTCCCGTGACCCAGATGTGACCTTAGAAGAAGGGGACTCAGGCTATTGAGAGCAGCAGGTAGGAGATGCTGTTCACTGCCGATGAGGTATTTGGGATGTATGCTGGAGTAGGTGCGGGTGCATTGGGGTAAAGAATGGATAGGTGGATGAGCTCGGCGCATGGGCAGTAATTCAGATAATTGAAACTATGAATACAGAAACCGTAGATACAGGGGACCCCTGTAATTGTTGGAAATGCTCCTTGATGCTAGCAAAAATGGATGAATCTGTTTCAGTAATAGTAAGATGCTTGAGCAGCTGAGCACCGGATGGAAGGAAGTTGCAGATGGCAAGAGTCTGATCGCACACAAGGCTCTTATTGCCATATCAACGAAAAAACAGTTCACAAATGATGTAATTTAACAGTGGTTCATTTAAATCCAAAAACAGCTTCCGTAGTTTTTTATCACTGAATTCAGTTGCCAGTTGTTTAAGATGTGTTAAGTTTTTATTACAGTTGTAGGAAGATTAAAATTTTACACACAATAAATCTCATTGTGCAGTAACAATTAATCATGATTAATAGGTAGGATATTTTAAAAGAAAATACAACAAAACAAATAATTCCCAAAATCAAGCATAAACCACTTGTTTATTTGCAGTTTCAGACGTTAACAATATTAAACATTAAACGTTAACTAGGGTTGCCAGATTTCCTCTTAAAGAAATAGAGGACACCTGGCCCCACATGCACAGAGGGCTTCCAGACATGGCTCCGAGCTTGGGAACTTCTAAAACCTGGACATACTGTCAGGGGCACCCAAACAGGCCTCTAAAAAGAGGAAATGTCCAGATATTTCTGGAAGTCTGGTAACCCTAACGTTAACTGTACCCGTTTATAACTGAATATTATTTCTGACATGCTATGCATTAGTGTGGATGTCTCAGACATTCAAAACAAGTACCTCTATGTCAAAATGTCATACCGTAGCTAATTATTTAAAGAAAATAATCTGTTAAATATTTTCAGCACCAAAGTTCACCCATCTAACTCCCACCACAAACCCAGTAAACCAAAGTCTCCTTGCACACAAACAGCCCATACCACAGTTCCCCCCCTACACGTAAGCACACACACAACCCACTCAACTACCACACTTTCTACCCCCCCACATACACACACAAAAGAGCACCAAATTAAACGCAATAACCCCAACTTCCCACTCACTCCAAACCCAACCCCTACACAACTGAAAAGAGGCAAAAAAAAAAAAATAAAATAAAACACACACATTTGAAAAGGAAGCAAACAACCCACACAGCACCAGACCCCAGCTCCTTCATACCTGCTCAGAAGAAAACTGTTCCACCTCACAGCAGGGAAAGACACCAACAGTGGACCAATCATCCAGCAGAAGTACCTAGAGGGAAGGATTCCCAACCAAGCAATCGATCACTTAAGCGCTACACAAAGGGAAAATTTGCCCCCCCCCACCACATCATCACATTACCATGATGCCGCAACAATAATTGCTGGCTCACCCCTAATGCTGCCCCCACACCACCACAAGGCTGTGATGCTGACTCCCAGCTCACTCCTGTACCGCCACATAGCAACACCCAGCCACTGCAGCTGCTTCCTTTAACTTCCCTCCCCATCCGCCCTCTCCCGATTCCATCAGCACTACTTTCACTCTAAGGGTAAGATCACACTCTGCACTTGGAGGGAATGTTGTTTCTGCTTAATATTTAGGGCAAATATTCTAGACATTGAAAGAGCAAACTAGAAAGTTGCAGTCACTTGCTTAATTTTTCAAAGTTCCTGCTGCTTCTCCAAGCCTAAAAATGGCTGCAGTGTTGATACCAACCTATGAGTGCCATTGCTACCTCTGCCTGACCCCCAAAACAGGAAGTTATATCCAACTCTGTGTAACTTCCTGTTCCTTGGTCATATAGAACCAGCAGCAGCACTACAAGGTACCAGTGCTATTATTTTGCAGCTGGACCTAAGTTGTGCCTTTGACCTAGTAGATCATACTATTTTATTGAATTGTTTAGAATCCATTGGCATTTCAGGAAATGTTTCCATTGGTTTCAGGGATTCCTAGGTAAAAGATCTTACCAAGTATTCAAGGATGACAATTTTTCTTACAGTTGGAATAATATCTGTGGGGTGCCACAGGGTTCCCCCCTATCCCCGACTCTGTTCAATATCTATCTAATCTCATTGGGAAATTTGCTACAAAGCCTAAAGGTCAATTTTTAAATCTACCCAGATGACATCAGTGTAGTGATCCCTCTAACCTGCTTGTCGTCAGACTTTATTAATCTCTTAGCCAACATCTTGAATCAAACTGAGCTTTGGTTGATAGCTTTCAAATTGAAATTAAATAAAGAAAAAACTAAATTCTTTTTGGCAACTCCCAATGAAAAGATAAAAGAAAATTTGATTTACAGTGGTGCCTCACACAACGAACTTAATTCGTTCCAGGAGCAAGTTTGTTATGCGAAAAGTTCGTTATGTGAAACGCGTTAAGCGCAGTGACTAACGACTGCCTGCAGTGCCTGCGCGGAAGGATGCAATACATCGGCAGCGATCGTGGAAGCTCGGGCGACTTCGTTGTGTGAAACGAAGTTCATTGTATGAATCATGACATGAAGTTCGTTGTGTGCAGCGTTCGCTGTGCGAGGCGTTCTTTATGCGAGGCACCACTGTATGTGAACGGACAAGAATACAAAATTGAACATACTATAAAAATATTAGGTGTAACTCTCGACAAACATCTAACCCTGGAAAAACATACAGACCTACTGTTTAAGAAATGTATATCGATCTTATGGAAGCTTTGCACCATCAAAAAATTATTTGACGAATCGTCTTTTCGGTTACTGGTGCAATCATCCATCTTGAGTATTTTGGATTACTGTAATATTATATCTAGGAGCCTAAAAAAAATTCTCAAAAAAACTGAGACTAATTCAGAATACTGTGGATTGTCTTATCTTTGGTTTTACAAAATAGGAACACATCATCCCTTATTTTCAAAAACTCCACTGGTTGCCTGTGGAGTCTAGAGTTCTCTTCAAGTTTGCCTGTTTTAGCTACAAAGCAGTTTTTGAGTTGCTACCAGATTACCTTGCTTCTCAGTTTATTTTGAATTGTTCCAACAAGAGTATTCGTAGAATATATCTATTTAATTATCCCTCTCTGAAATCATGTCAATATAAGAAGTTTTTTGACAGAATTTTAACATTCCAGGCAGCTAAACTAAATACATGGCTTGGAAAATCTATACTCGAGGCTACCTCTTATGTTGACTTCAGAAAATCATTGAAGACTTGCTTGTTCGACAAGTTTTAATTTTTAAATACCACTATCTTAACGTTTATGAATTCCTACAGCTGTCTACATTTTTAATTATGCCACTGTTTTAACTTTATTAGATTTAAACCAATTGATTTTATTGATTTTATTGTATTTCAGACTGATTGTTTTATTGTGCATCCTAAACATTGACTGTCTGCATTTTTCTTGTTGTGAACTGCTTCGAACTTCTGGTATAGCAGTATAAAAGAAATAAATTATTATTATTATTACACATGCCGCTGACATTGAAGCTATTTTCAATATAGAGAAGCAATGAAGCATTGCATGGGAGAAGGTAATCATATTAATAAGAACATAACAACATAAAAATTGCCGCTGCTGGGTCAGACTAGTGGTCCACCGTGCCCAGCAGTCTGCTCGCTGGCGGCCCTTAGGTCAAAGACCAGTGCCCTATTTGAGTCTAGCCTTACCTGCGTACGTTCTGATTCAGCAGGAACTTATCTAACCTTTTCTTGAATCTCTGAAGAGCCTCTGAAAGAGCCTCTGAAAGAGCGTTCCAGATTTCTACCACTTTCTGGGTGAAGAAGAACTTCCTTACGTTTGTACAGAATCTATCCCCTTTTAACTTTAGAGAGTGCCCTCTCGTTCTCTCGACCTTGGAGAGGATGGACAATCTCTCTTTCTTTACTAAGTCAATTCCCTTCAATATCGTGAATGTTTCGATCATGTCCCCTCTCAGCCTCCTCTTTTCAAGGGAGAAGAGGCCCAGTTTCTCTAGCCTCTCATTGTACGGCAACTCCTCCAGTCCCTTAACCATTTTTGTCACTCTTCTCTGGACCCTTTCGAGTAGTACTATGTCCTTTTTCATGTATGGCGACTAGTGTTGGATGCAGTATTCCAGGTGGGGCATACCATGGCCTGGTACAGCAGCATAATAACCTTCTCAGATCTGTTTGTGATCCCCTTCTTAATCATTCTTAGCATTCTGTTCACCCTTTTCGCCGCCGCCGCACATTGTGTAGACGGCTTCGTTGACTTGTCTACTAGTACTCCCAAGTCCCTTTCCTGGGGGCTCTCTCTGAGTACAGCACCAGACATCCTATATTCGTGCATATGATTTTTGTTACTGATATGCATCACCTTGCACTTATCCATGTTGAACCTTATTTGTCATTTCGCAGCCCATTCCTCGAGTGTGTTTATGTCCTGTTGTAGGTCTTCGCAATCCTTCTGTGTCCTCTGTATAACTTTGTATCATCCGCAAATTTAATCACCTTACTCGTCGTACCAATTTCCAGTTCGTTTATAAATATGTTTAAGAGCATGGGCCCGAGCACCAAACCCTGCAGCACTCCACTCATGATGCTTTTCCAGCCGAGTATTACCCATTTACCCCCACTCTCTGTTTCCTATCTGCCAAGCAGTTTTTAATCCACGTGAGTATATCACCCTCAATTTCATGGCTCACAATTTTTTAAAGTAGACGTTCATGCGGTATCTTGTCAAACGCCTTCTGAAAATCTAGCTATACAATGTTGACCAGGTCACCCTTGTCTATCTGCCTGTTTACTCCCTCAAAGAAGTGCAGTAAGTTTGTCAAGCAAGATCTTCCTTTGCTGAAGTCGTGCTGGCTGGTCCTCATCAGATTGTGTCCGTCAAGGTGATCAATGATGCAGTCCTTTATCAGCGCCTCTACCATGTTTCCCGGTACCGAAGTCAGACTCACTGGTCTATAATTTCCCAGATCTCCCCTCAGAGCTTTCTTGAAGATCAGCATAACATTCACCACTTTCCAATCTTCCGGAATCCTTCCTGATTTGATTGACAGATTGGCTAGTAATTGAAGGAGTTCAGCTATAACCCCTTTCAGTTCCTTGATTACGCTCGGGTGGATTCCATCGGGTCCCAGGGATTTATCATTTTTAGGCCTATCTGCATGCATACCTCTTCTAGACTGACCTTCAACCCTGTCAGTTTTCCATCTTCATTTCCTGTATATAACCTGTCAGCTTTTGGTATATTAGATATACGATACATGATTAAATATTTTCAAGCACATTATATATTTATTGTATTAGCAATGTGCTAGATATGCAGCCCTAGTTTTTCCATATTAATACAAGCATTGTATAGATGCTGTTCCATCTAGTGGGAACAGTCTGTTTCAGGCTAGACTCAAGCTTCTACTGCATCGTTAAATGCTTGACATGTGTGACAATATCTTTTGAAAGTTCTATCAGCTCACTTATTTCAGCAGCTAGAGCAAAAATTAGAGAGAACATTGGTTCTGGTGTCAATGATTCTTGATTTTAAGATGAATATTTCATCTATATACTATGCAGTTACTATAATGTATGGCATTCCAGAATCATCTTCAGTTCACACATTTATAACACCAAATTTAATGTTGCACATATCAGACAGTGCTGCTTTTTCCTTAGCAGCAATAGCAAAAACATGTCTTTGAAACTATTCTGGCAGAGGGTAGTATCTGGTCAGCAGAAAGATTGCCATATTTTGCACCAATTGAAATCAAATTATCAGTGAGATAAGCAAAGCTAATTCCTTAGACTAAACTAAATTAAACCTTAGGTTTGTATACCGCGCCATCTCCATGGTCATAGAGCTCGGCACGGTTTACAGGGATTGTAATGAGAAAGGAACTCCAGGGAAAGGGTTAGATGAAGGTCGGAGGAAAGAGGAGTGTTGGAGAGCTAGGATGTCAGATGAGGAGGGAGTAGTTAAATTTTTGAGAAAAGCCAGGTTTTCAGATGTTTACGGAAGGGTTGGAGAGCACTCAGGTTCCGAAAAGGGGAGGTAAGGTTATTCCAGAGCTCGGTGAGTCTGAAGAGGAGGGAAGTCCCCAGTTTTCCTGGGTGGGAAATGCCTTTTAATGAGGGGAAGGATAGTTTCAATTTTTGGGTAGGTCTGGTGGTACTAAGATTCAAGGAATTCCAGGACAGTGGGAATAATGGAGGAAGGATGCCGTGGAGGATCTTGAAAGGGGCTTGATGTCCATGGTGCACATTGTGATGACCACCACATCAGCAACTTCCACTTTCACTGTTGCAGGCACAGTGGTCATTTTGGATTTGTCCTATGGAATCATTTTATAGATGAAGTCCCTGATGTTTCTTATAACATAACTTGTTGTGTGTCCTTTCAATCCACTTCAACACCATCTTACAAGTCTTGCACATTACAAAATTGCAGCTTCATTAGCCACATGAATGACAAATTCTTTCCATACCATACTAGTTCCATCATTTTTGATAAAAGACAATTGCTTGCTGTTTCTACAAATGAGATTTTGTTCATTTGAAGGGGCATTTTTGACAGGATGCCTAAGTCCAACTTTGGACATTTTGAGAAAACCATCCAAAAATCATCAAATGTCCATTTTCAAACCCACAAGACATCTATCTTTTAGATATTTTGTACAGCTAGATGTCAAATTTATTTTGCCATTATTAAAAAAAAAACCATCCAAATTAAAAAAATGTCCAAAACAAGCCATTGCATGTAAGAGAGGCCAGCATTTTTAATGTACTGATCACACAGACATGCCAGCAAAGCAATAGGACACTCTAGGGCAGTGGTCTTCAACCACCGGTCCATGGACCGGTGCCGGTTCGCAAAGATTTCCTGCCAGTCCGTGAAGAATTAGTGTCCCCTGCAAGCATGTGTCCATCTTCCATCCGGCTTGGCTGCTCCTTATCTTCAGCTCCAGCTGCACTTGTTTGCCGGGACAGCGCACAGTGACTCTTGCACGTGGCTGACCTGAGATGGAGACAGGGACCAAGTTCATGGGGATGGGATGGGGACCGAGCTGTGGAGATGTTTTTTTTTAATTTCAGTTTTAGTAATTTGCCAGTTCACAGAATAATTCTTTTATTTCCACCAGTCCATAGGTGTCAAAAGGTTGTAGAACACTGCTCTAGGGGGCACTGCTGTGAATATGTCACATTAAGGGTGTAGGTATACATCTCACTATACATTATACGGTGAGCTTTCCAAAACTCCCCCAAAACCTACTATATCCACATGTCTACCACCCCAATAGCCCTTATGCCTGCAGGTGTCACCTATATGGCAGTATAGTAGGTTTTTGGTCAGCTCATACTTTCCACCGGTAGTTAGGGGTAGCATATGGGCCTGGGTCCCCTTCTCTACAGTCCATAATATCTGCAGCTGTCATAGAGACAGATATATACTGTTTCATGTAAATATTTGGGAGATGGGAGAGGGTCAGTGACCACTATGGGAGAGTGTGGGGGCCATATTTTCATCCTTCCAGTGGCCATCTGGTCAGTATAGATACCTTTTGACCCTTATTCATTTTTAGAATAAGTCTAGCCCAAATGTGTGCTTATCATTGTAAAACATCCAAGTGCTAAGCCCTTCCTATTCCCACCCAAAACCTGCACCCTTAAGACTTAGGTGCACTAAAAAGATGCCTAAAAAGTCAGTTTTCAAAATGCCCACTTTGACATTTTGACTAGTAAGATTTCCAAGTGCCAGTTTATGCTGTCTTTTTGGATGTCTATGTTTTTCTGATCTGAAGAATAAGGGTTACCTTTGAAAGCTAATCAAACAATGCACTAAGTCCAATAAAAAAAAGTATCATCTTTATTCCTTTTGTTTTGTTTCATTTCTATGTATTTCTATATATTACCTTAAAAAGTAGACTACACATTTACCATGCCATTTCACATAGGACTCAATAGCGATCCAGCTTGTTCTAGTTTCTCAATAACAGATATACTGATGCTTTAGGGCCCAGTGTAATATTTACAGTACTGTCTTTTCATATATAGTATTGTTGCAGTTTGATTCCTGAGGATTAGAGCTGTTGTGGATTTATAAGCTTGCTATAAAATTGTCTTCTAATTTTATTTACTTGCCAGTCAATATTCAGTAAGTGGTGATCATTACCAGCAAAATTAGACCCCCCAGTATGAAGTGCTGGGTTATGTCTAGGCATCACAATGAATATCAACGTCTGATTGGATTCGTAAGCAGTACTGGGATCTGCATAAGCAGAGTGTACATACAAATATCCCCCCGCCCCCACCCCCCAACATAACATATCATAGCAATCAGCTTATATACCACAGGACCGTAAAGTTCTATGCAGTTTACAAAAAAAAAGATGTCAAATTGAATGGAAATTAGTTACCCAAATATTTGGTGAATAGTTATGTTTTTAAATGCCCCCTATATTCTAAGTAGGAACTAGAAGTCATGATCAATCGAACCCATGGTGGGAGACTTTTTGGACTTTGATTATTTACATACATTATATAGGCATTACTGATTATTGATTTCAAAATTGGATTATTGTAATATAATTTATGCAGGATTACCTATGAATCAAATTTAAAATCTGCAAACTTTACAGAATTGTATGATTAGATGTAGAGTATCAAAATTTGAACATATTACGCCTTTATTTACTCAATTGCACTGGTTGCCAATTCAAAAAAGAATCAGATTAAAAGTATTTATTCTTACATTTCATGTGTTACATACCGAATTGCCACTTTATTTATCAGCTTATACTAGTTTATATACACCGTTGCATCTTCTTCGATCAATTGATTCAAATAGATGATCTTAAGGTGGCCAAACAGGCTGAAAAGGTGACGGAGAAAACTAGAAGGATGCATAGGGTGAGGAATGGTCAGTAGTAAAAAGGAGATATTGATGCTTTTGTATAAGACTCTGGTGAGACCTCATTTAGAATATTGTGTATTCCGGAACTTGGAGACCTTTTGAATGGATGGCTAGCAGTTAAGCTCCCTCCTCTAGACATCATTTAATAGACTCCAACAAGAAAATTGTTTCTTCTATCTGAGTATAAATCCTCTAAAAACAACAATAATAATAATGTCATCAATCAAGCAGAAGATACAGGTGACCCCAGCAAAAGCCACAGGGAAAACTAAAAGATTAAAAGAAGATCCACAAACTCCTGACGGGATCCCATTACCTATGGATGCCTTAGATGTTATTAGATGTTATTGAGGTAATGGAAGTACTTAGAAATATTAACTTAACATTAACTGAGATTAGAAAAGAGATGAACATAATGAATGGTAAATTTGATATAATAAATAACAGAATGGATACTTTGGAAAATAGAGTAGAAAAGATTGAACATGAGCAGAAGGATCATAAGGAAGACCATATTATCCTTAAAGAAATGAGAAAACAAATGACGGATCTTGAAAATAGATCAAAGAGACAGAATGTAAGGATCCTGGTATTAAAAGAAGGATCTGAAAAGGAAAATATGATAGCATTTCAAGAAGAAATAATTCCTAAAGTTCTTCCTATAAAATTTAAAGTACCATTGCAAATAGAAAGAGCACATAGGATTGGGGGGAAAAAACCTCATTAGGAAAAACCCAGGCCAGTAATAATAAAATTATTAAGGTTTCAACATGTATTGGACATTTTAAAAGCTGCAAAAGAAACAAAGAATTTGATTTATAAGGACTCCAAACTACTATTTGTTCCGGACTTTGCTAAAGAAACAGTCCAGCTGAGGAAGCAGTTTATGGAGCTCAGACAACCATTAAAAGATCTTGGAGCTAAATATGGGTTATATTATCCAGCACTGATGAGGGTTACCTATAAAGATAAATTTCATCAATTTGAGGACCCTGAAAGACTCTGTTAATTTCTGACAACTTTAGAGGTACCTATAAATTAATCAGAATATTGTTGGAAATTATGAATTTTTTTTAACTTTGAATTTGAAAGTTTTGAGAAATGCATAAACAAATGAATAACTGTTAATTGACCTCCTTAATATTAAAAATGGTTACTGCAACTGAATTTAACTGTAATGAAACTAGTGGAAGGGTCACCATTTTGAATAGAAAAAGATTCAACTTAGGAGCAAGAAAACAGCTGTTACATTACTACATTCAAGTAATCACCTGATGTCGGACTGGATGACGGAAGGAGAAACAGAGGAGATTCTGGAACACTTTGCCCTGCCTCCCTCCTCCAGTGCAGGCCCTCCGTGGATGAGGCCAGTAATGGAATCGTTCTATTTGAGCCCTGATGTTTCTGGGAGATTGATTGCGAAGAGCAAAGATGATTCTAAATAGGAGGAGAGGGTCGTGAGAAAAGGAGGTGAGCAGTGTTGTGTTTATGAGAGGAAGTGGCTTAGGTCCGGTTCATTCTGACTGCATTGTCCCTGCTCACTTCCGTCACTCTTCCGGTTCCAGCTTGTATGGAGGAGGTGTTTAAAATGATCCTCACGCAGCTCCAGTTGGCAGCTGATTTGGTTTGGAGTCTTTATTTAACTTGCGTTTGCATTGGGCCAGTAGGAACAAGAGCTGTAATCAGGGGAGGCTTTGGCAGTGCCTGCTTTTCTACACAGTTTGTGGTATACTTGGTGGTTCTAACTGCCCTCCCCTTGTGCCGCCGATGCTCAGGTTTGAACGTTTCCATGAAACACTTTCAACCAAGTACTGCAGCTCCCTATTTGTATGGATTACGGCAGAACTAATGTTACAAAAGCAAGCTGACCAGTTTCTGCATTTCTTCAGTAACTCTGCTCCCTCTGTGTCGGTACATATAATGAGAGTCTAGGGCTGCAGACACTAAGCCCGCTCATATTCTTGCTGCTCACATTAAAGCTGGATACAATTGTGTGCAGTTAATCGCGAATGCATGCTAGCAATGTGCTGTGATCTTTTACAGTGCGGTGGAGAGTGAAAGAAATAAAGTTTTACAGGAGTTTTCCCCTTGAAAACTGCACACATGGATTTACTACATCTATTGGGTTATGTGGGTAGCTGTTCCAGAGACATGTTCATCCACCTGCCTCCCCAATTAGTATCTCTAAATATATTACAATTCCAGTTGTCATAATTATAAAGAAAGATGAAGATAAATATGAATTGGATGTATTTCTCAGACAAATAATTATTTAAGTATTATTGTAATAGATTTTTTTTAGCCTTCTTATATGAGTACATAAAACTAAAATATTTATAAAATATTATTGTATAAGGGGTGATAATTATATTTCATGAACAGGGAGATAATTTATATCTTAGACTTATGAATTATTCAGATTAGTTTTTTGTAATACGTACATGAATGTTCAGGTTATGTTACTATAAATTTATATGCCAAATGCACTTTTGAGGTAGAACACATATGCATGTACTCTTTGAAATCAACGCACACTTTTACAAATAAATATGTCTATTCATTTTTAAGTGTGCAAACACACTTTTTTCAGGAGTACATGTATATTTTCCAAGAGTCCAAGCACACTTTTTTCAAGAGTGCATATAGATTGTTTTTATTATTTATAGACAAAGATATGATATATAATTTAATACAGTTGTTATAATAATTCTAAGGGGATTCTTGATATTTGCATTAAATCATTAATAATTAAGAAATAATTTTGATATGTTGTAGACTTTATGAGTTGAATGAATTTGAATAAATTTATTAATTTATATGGTTAATAAAATCTAGTTAATATTTAATCTTCTTATATGAATTGATAAAACTAAATATTTAAGAAATATTACTATTTAAGGGATGCTTGATTATATGTCATGAATGGGGGAATATATCTTTTAGAATTGTGATTTTCTCAATTTAGTAAAATTCAAAAAATTGATAAATTGTCATATCAAAGGGGTATAGGTTGATCAATTTAAATAGTTTAGAGGAAATAATGAAATAAGATGATAGGGGGAGGGCTACCAGTCTGATTATGTCTTCAAGTTATCGTAATATGAGTAGGGGAAGTTATGGGTGGGAATAGAGAAGGGTTTTTGGGATCTTATAATTAGAGTATTTAAGAGATCAAGGGGGAAGTGTTGTGAAGGGGGAGTTTGGGAAAAATGGGTATTATATTTCACATATTAAATTAAGGGAAATGAAATATATACAGAGATATTATAAAAATAGGACATATTTGATGAGATTCATGTATCCTGTAAGTAAAGATCTTAATGGAGCTTAAATTATTTTCGTTAAATGTTTATGGCCTCAACCATCCTATAAAAAGAAAGAAAACACTATTGTTTCTAAACCAACAGAATGTAGATATATGTTTTATCCAGGAGACTCATCTATTGGCTTTAGAATCCCAAAAACTAGAAGGAGACTGGGTAAAACATTGTTTTTTTGCTCCAGCAGTGAGGAAAAAGGCAGTTGTAGCAATATTGGTAAATAAAAAATGTAATGCTATCTTTAAGATGATTCAGGAAGGTGGGTACATGTTGACATGAGTCTGGGAAATACTATGCTGGCGCTTTTCAATGTATATGCACCTAATTCGAACCAAATGGAATTTTTTAAATCTCTACAACCATTGTTACTACCACTGGCTGCTTCTAATTTAGTTGTGGCAGGGGATTTTAATGCTGTTATAGATCCTTTAATGGAGAAAAAAACCTAGTAGAGTTATGAGGTCAATAGGATTAGATAATTTGGTACAGAATTGTGATTTGAAAGATATATGGCAAATATTTCATTTTAATGATCAGGAATTTTATTTTTGCTCCCATGTTCATAAATCTTTTTCAAGAATAGATTATATATTTATTTCAAATTCATTAGTTCAACAAGTAACACAAGCCTCCATAGATCCAATTATTTTGTCTGATCATGGTGGGGTGTGGATTAAATTTAAAATAATTGATCCAGATAATAGTAGATCTGTATGGAGATTTGATAATACACTGCTTGCAGAGCCAAATTGAGAAAGTTCAATCAAAAATAAATGATTATTTTCAAATTAATAATATGGAAGATATCTCCATTGAGACTATTTGAGATGCTTTTAAGGCTACCATGAGAGGTCAAATTATTTCATTTTCGACATATATTAGGAAACAAGTTAAAAAACAATTTTCTAGTTTGGAACAATAAATTAATCTTTTGGAGTCAAAATTGATTGATAAATGGGAATACTCTACCTTTAGCTTTTAAAAGAGCCTGTAATGTAAATACAATGAGATTTCTTCTAAATTGATAAGAAAATACTTCTTTTCTCAACAAGCTTTGTATTATGGAAATTCAAATAAGGCGGGAAGATTATTGGCAAATTATCTAAAAGCAAAAAAAAAGGAAAACAAAAATAATAGCAGTAAAGGATGAGAACGGTAATACCTATTCTCAAATTGGACCGATTTTAAAACAATTTTTAAATTTTTATAAAGGCCTGTATTCTTCTGAGCATTATTTAGATAAAGAAAAGGATGGGTTAGATTTTTTAAAATCAATTAAGGGACCAAAAATTCCTGAACATATAAAAGAAAGCTTAGAAAAGCCAATATCTCTAAAAGAGTTTCAAGCATCATTGAAGTCCCTTAGAGCTCCAGGTGGTGATGGTTTCACAGTAGAGTTTTAAAAAAATTAGATTGCTCTAAGTCGGATAGATGTTGGCATTGTCATCTTGAAGCAGAGACTTTAGATCATTTATTGTTCTATTGTCCATTTATTATGGCTTTCTGGAAATCAATTTGGGGCCAAATTAATAATTTGTTAGAAAATTATGTGGCATTATCGTATGATACAGTATTATTTTGCATGTCTATGAGGGCTAAGAGCCAAATATCTTCCAAAAATAATAAACTCTTACTTATTTTAACAGGAGTCTCCATACAACAAATAACATGCAATTGGAAAAATTGGAGTAGATTAAACTATAGTTTTTGGTGGAATTCAGTGTGTCATATTTATAAAATGGAAAGAACATTAGCTCTTCAGAAAGGAAATTTTAATAAATTTCAAGATGTGTGGGGGCATTAACAAATTATTACAATGAATAAATATCATTTCCCTGGTTAGTACAAATGAAATAATGGGGGGGGGGGTAATTTTTTGAATTTTCACTAGGTGCTTTGAATGAAAGGAAAGTCTTTATTATATGATATGTGTTATAATATATTGAAGAATTGGGAGGGAATGGGATAAAATAAATTGAGTATGATTAATTAGAGAATTTCAAGTGATATATTTAAGTTAAAATGATGTTACTTTTTGTTACACTTGATGTAAGTTATAAAAATGAATAAAAAATTTTAAAAAAATAGAATATTGTGTACAATTCTGGAGATCACACTTTCAAAAAAATATAAACAGGATGAAGTCATTCCAGAGGAATGCAACTAAAATGGTTGATGCCGCTTTATAGGGCAATGGTCAGACCACACTTGGAATACTGCATCCAACATTGGTCTCCCTACCTAAAGAAGGATATAAAACTGCTGGAGAGGGTGCAGAGGCGAGCAACTAAACTAGTGAAGGGTATGGAGAAACTGGAATATGAGGAACGACTTAAAACACTGGGATTGTTCTCCCTTGAGAAAAGGAGACTGCGTGGGGATATGATCGAGACCTTCAAAATACTGAAAGGAATCGACAAAATAGAGCAGAGAAGATTATTTACATTGTCCAATTTGACACGGACAAGAGGACATAAAATGAAGCTAAGGGGGGGCAAGTTCAGGACTAATATCAGGAAGTTCTGCTTCACACAGAGAGTGGTTGACATCTGGAATACTCTCCCAGGGGAGATTATTGCAGAATCGACAGTCCTAGGCTTCAAGGGCAAACTAGATGCATATCTCCTTGAGAGAGGCATATAGAGATATGGTTGGCTATAGGGTAAGCCAGGTGTATACCTGGCAAGGCCTCCGTGTGTGCGGATCACCGGACTTGATGGACCGAAGGTCTGATCCGGAGATGGCGCTTCTTATGTTCTATGGCATAAGGCATATGGGGACAGACTTAAAGATCTCAGTATGTATACTTTGGAGGAAAGGTAGGAGAGGGGACATATGATAGAAGTTTAAACATGAGACATGTCTCTTTCAATTGAAAGGAAACTCCAGAGTGAGAGGGCATAGAATGAGATTAAGAGGTGAAAGGCTCAGGAGTAATCTAAGAAAATGCATTTTTACAGAATGGATGGTAGATGCATGGAATAGTCTCCCAGTAGAGGTGGTGAAGACAAAGAATGTGTCTGAATTCAAGAAAGCGTAGGACAGACACATGGTATCTCGTAGGGAATAGAGGAGATAGTGGATGCTGCAGATGGGCAGACTGGATGGGCCATTTGGCCTTTATCTGTCATCATGTTTGTATATTTCACCCCTGAAAAAATAACCAATCCTTCTTTCACATAAGCATGAACTCCCTCTCTCACCCCCGACATATCGGATCATCTCTCGCTACAGCATAATCACAGATTCTCCTCCCCCCAGTTAGAGCAGGCCTTTTAGGCATTCCTTAGTCCTTGTAGTCCAGTGGAGCAATGGGGGCAGGAGTGAACCTTGCATGCTCCTGCTTCTAGTGGCTCCTTTGCAAAAGTGGCTGCCAAAACCTTTATCTGTATTCTTGTGGTTCTAGCTCCCTTACCTAGCTTGCCTCTAGCTACTACCCCTCATATTTCTGTCTAGATATTCCATTGGTATTTTGTGGACAGTTTTTCAAAGGAAATTATGCCCATAATTCCTTTTTGATAAGTGGAAATAAAGTATTCCCATAAAGTGGAAATAAAGTATGCCCATAATTCTTTTTTGATTAAGTGGAAATAAAGTATCTCTAAGCTTTGCACTTGGGTGAGGTATTTGAAAATGTTGCCCTTAAGATCTATAATAAAGATAAAATGAGTTTTCAGTGAATTTAGTGAAGTGCTCCTTAAACAGCCCAGGTCGATGGAAGAAAAGAAGGATGATTCCAGAACTCTAAGAAAGTTTGATTTGAGATTTTGGAGAGAATACAAATGCATGGCAAAGATAAATTAATGTGTTCCTAATCTATTTGAGGCTGCTATAGTAACCAGCAAAGTTAGTCACTGAAATGAGGCCATTTTGAGAGAAGCACTTTTGTGCTACCAGCTCATTCAAATACCATGTAAACAGCTTCATGAGAATTTTGTTTGCTATACAGTCCAAGAGAAAACACTAATCTGATTACAAAAATCCTAACATTTCCCCTGCAGGGTAGCAGATCTCCTGATCTGAGATTCACTGTGTGGATCACAGCTGTCAAGTTACCCATTCCAGGAGGGAGACTTTTTGGTCATTGATGGATTTTTGCCAACCTAATTCTGGTACATTATGGGACCTGCAGCATTGATTTCAATGGATAGAATCATGGACTACAAATACACTGCTTTGGGGTATGTATGGTATTTATACTGTATATGTTGCATTGTTGTTAGTTTTCTGGAAAAGCTAAACTACTGGACTGGATTCTTGGCCAGTACTTATGAACTTCATGTGACATATATTAGGTGCTAATTTTTTTTTTTTATTCTGAAAGAAACTAAATATTGCCTGTGCACATTTGTTCTCAGCATATTTGAGTTTTTGAACCAAATGTGGTAAAATGATAGTGCTATATATATATATTCCTAGCAATCGTTGAATCATAAATGTATCCCGCATCCAGAAAAATTCTACAAGGTTTTTGCATAGTTGTACTGTTATGTTCAGTACCAAAACCAGCAAAAAAAAGTCTCCCTCCTGGAATGGGTAACTTGGCAACTCTGTGGGAATGATCTGTTATTCCCAGCAATCACCTGGCTACCAGAGAACCCATTAGATTTACTTGTTGGGGTTTATTAACCACCTTTTCATGAAGAGATTCACCCAAAGCAGTTCTGAATTATAATCAGGTACAGTAAACCCCTGTGACTTCGCGGTTCACGAATCATGGATTCAGTAATTCTGGTGTGTCATAGCAGCTCCTGATTGGTGTAGCCTGACTTTAGTACCACGAAGAGGCAGTCAGAAAATACTGAGAACGATTTTCAGCACTCGCCAGCGCCCCAGCTGCTCTCTCCTGCCTTCGCTCAGCTCCTAAACCGCATTTGCGGTTTTTCAAAATTTGTGGGTGGTTCTGGAATGGAACCCCCGCAAATTTTAGGGAAGTACTGTACTCTTAAGGCTCACAATCTAATTGTAGTACCTGAGGCAATAGAGGGTTAAGTGACTTGCCCAGGGTCACAGGAGGCAGGCTAGGATTGAGCTCACAACCTCAGGGTGCAGGGGCAGCAGCTCTACTACTAGGCCACTCCTCCCCTCAAGTAGGGTTACCAGATATCCGGATTTACCCAGGCATGTCCTCTTTTTAGAGGGTATGTCCAGGCGTTCGGACAGCTTTTCAAAACTCGGCACTTTGTCTGGATTTTGAAAAGCTGCTTCTTTGGAACCACGTCGGGAGGGTTTCTGCGCATGCATGGATGCAACGCCGTGCATGTGATGCTATCTCGTTGCATCTACGCATACACGGATGCCCTCCCACCCGAGAACAGGTGGGGCTGGGCTGGGCTGGGCAGGCCTGGGGCAGGGCTATGTGTCTAGATTTTAGTCAACTAAAATCTGGTAACCCTACCCTCGAGGCCATGGCATAAATCTAGGTTTAGGAGAGTCCTGAGGATCAATCCAGTTCCTAAAGGTACAGTGAGCAAGATCTGCATGTGTGTTAAGTTTTCTTATAATGTGGTCACTTCACTAATGGTTGGTCCCAGCATCCTTTTTGTTCCGACACCACCAAGATTGTCTTCCAGGGACAAGAGTGAAAACTGGTGTGCCTGAAGAAATGTGAAAGCCACCAATGCAGAAATAGATCCAATGGTTACTGCTATAGTTAATGTAATAGCAATTGTGGAATAATTAGGATACCAGTATGACAAAGTGAGGCAGCAAGAAGGGCAGATAAGATACCAGCAGTAGGGATTGTACCTAATATGCCAACTTAGGAATCCCACATGTGCTTTTTTTGACTGGATCTAAGTTCTTGCTCAAAGAACTATTTCCCTTCAGACCAGAATAGAAAATATCATTTATAAAAGATACTAGGAGATTCAGCAGAAACTGTCGAGAGTGAAAAAAGCATTGCAAAGAACAGTAGGAAAGTATGAAATGTGAAAAGAGAAGCTGTTGCATTTTATTTATATACATGAAATAAAACTTTCATTCCAAAGAAACCATATCCTACTGAGGTTTATATGGAAAAATCAGGAGATAATATACTAACCTTAAACCCCCTCTTCCCCCCCCCCCCGCCCCCACCTTTTTTACAAAACTGCGCAAGAGGTTTTTAGTGTATCCGTGCATGTGCAGATGCTCTCCCAACGTTGCTGCTAGCTTTAAGCCGGGTCATTGAAAAGCCGTCCGGACCCCCCGACATGTCCTCGAAAAGGAGGACATATGTCCAGGGAAATCCAGACGTCTGGTAGCCTTAGGCTATCCAGTATGAGTTATTCCCATATGTACTACTAGAATATATGTCGGTTACCAGCCCCACCAGCTTTTCCACATTTTGAATATTTAAATAGCTATAAAAACAATGTGGTTGTTGCCCAAATATTCTCTTACAAAGTTTCCATGGTCTCACTGGACAATAATCAGCCAACATCAACTGGCAAGCACTGATCCAGTTGGTATGTGTTAAATTGTAGTCAGCTGATACCAACCCGGCTACTCCTTAGCTAGCACGATTGCTAGCCTGTACATCTTTGCATCTTTGTCCTTCTCTTTGTTTTATTCTTATTGCCTTATCTGCTTCTGCTCTTGCGGAAGTCATAGGTGAGTTGTTTGTAATTCTGTGTAATAGCACGAACGGGATTTGGGTCTGGGCCCGTACACAAACAGCAAGACACAAGCACAAATGATAAAGGAAACTTCTTTATTAACTCAAAGGAAAGAAAAAAAAAATCCTGCACCCTGTTTCTTCACAGGGCCAGGCTTACATGGACCAGTATCTAGTTCAAAATGTTCTGAGAGGGGCCTGTAGCTGAGAGGACCCAAAACATGGACCACCACACAAATCATACTGCTTCCTTCCTGGTGACATACACTGCAGTACTCCTGTCATGGTGGCAGAAGTGGCTCCATTTTCTTCTGCTGGCAGAGGTTAGGATCTCCAGACTCTGCTATATTTTAGCTGTAGCAGTGGATCTCTCCTGCTGCCAGCGTGGCTCAGGACCCCATTGGCATGTTTAATATAATGCTACAGTGGGTCGTTTCCTATTCCACAGGAAATACAGTCTCTCTGGTACCTACCCAATCCTTCGTCATGCTGTCTACACTGTCAAAGGTACCTGTTGCAGATTTTGGTATTGTCCACAAAGAGCACACCTTTCCAGACATCCCTTCTACAATAAGAACAACATAAAATTGCCATACTGGGACAGACCAAAGGTCCATCAAGCCCAGTATCCAACCCAGGTCCCAAGTACCTAGCTAAATCCCAAGTCGTAAAACAGATTTTATGCTGCTTATCATAGGAACAAGCAGTGGATTTCCCCAAGCAGTGGAGCATTAAGGTGGGGAGGGCAGACCACCCCAGGTACTGTCTTGGTGGGGGCACTGGCCCCTCTCTGCCCCTCATCCATGCCATGCTTGCGCCCTCCCCTCCCTCCCTCCTGCACCTCTCCAAAATACTCACCAACATGAGCAACCACTCTAGCCCACTGCTCGCACCGGCCTGGCTCCCTCTGAAATCACTTCCAGGTCGCAGAGCCAGGAAGTGACATCAGAGGGAAAGCCAGCATGAGCAGCAGGCTGGAGAAGCCACCTGCACTGGTGAAGATTCAAAGAGCCAGATAAGGACCGATTCCTATGGCACACCGCTAGTAACTTCACTTTCCTCAGAGTGAAATCCATTTGTCATTTTCTACTGCACCAGTTTCTAACTTAGTCGATTACTTTGTTTAATTGTAAGTCACCTATGTGGAACTACGTCAAAAACTTTGCTAAAATCTAAGGGCACTACATCCAGCATTCTTCCTCAATCCAACTATCTAGTCACCCAGTCAAAGATAATAATCAGATTTGTATGACTAATTATCCTCTATAATCTCTAGATCTGGAACTTTTTGCCATACTGTGGGCATTAATATAAACAGTTTTTAAAATGTTGCATGTTTTTTCCATATTTTACTTACCTGAAGTCTTTCATGCAAGGCACGTCACTTCTTCCATAGGTTGAAGCCATCTCTGTTCAGCAACCCTTGTAAAATCATAGGTGTCCTGTTAAGAATTTACCCCCCAAGTGTCTGTGGGAAAAAAATGTTTAAAATATCTCAACACAAAAGTAGAAAAAGAAATGACAAATTATTAGATAGTTACTGCCATTTGCTTTCATGACTCACAGAGAAAGGGAAGGACATAAAATGGACCATGGAAACCTGCAGTTCTAACTGCTCCCTTTACTGGTATAATTTTAGTGATCTGAGTGCCCCCAAGGGATACTGGAATGTGAATAATGATTGATACTGTTGTTTTAAATCAGTCATTCTTTTCTGGGTTCTGTTTCTAAAAATAATACCGTTTGCAATAAAAAAAAAAGAAAATAAAATAACAGAAGGTTTGGTTTATAGCACAAACAAAATTGTTACATACTGAATAGGTTGTAAGTACTGAATTCTTTGCCTTTTTACTCATCCCTGCTTTAAAAAAAAAAAAAAATCTGCAAATCCATTTGCTAACCAGCTGCACCTCTGTACTGAACAGATAACAACCTGTCCAAGCCAGGCTTTGCTGTGAATCGGTGCTGATAGGCCTGAATCTCAGAGCTTTTTTTAAATGCTAATGACAAGAAACATTTCCGAAGCCAAAATGCTCTTGTAGATCTGTCTACTTCTATTATGACTGATATTTGCTTGTAAGTACATAGAACACTTGTTCGCTGTGCCTTATCTGCTATGGTGCAGCATGCTGACCTACATACCGCTCTGTACAATATGATGCACAAACATCTTATAGACAATTTTTCATTTTCAGCTTAAAACAGTGGGGGCAAAACAGAATTGCTGAAAATCTAACAAAGAGATGGCATTATTTCTCAATAAAAAAGTGCATTTTTCCAAAGAGTTTATTTGTCTAGTGGCATGGAGTTCATAGACAATGTTGTGGGGAGGGGGGAGGGAACCTAAAGATACCCAAGGGTGTTGAATTACAATTAGGTAGGCAGGACTTTGGAAGCGTGACACCGCATCTTTTCTATTTACATTGAATCATCACACAAACTTATTCAGTACAGTCTAAAGTTCCCCCATTTTTTTTTTTTGAACCAGACTGCCGCTGAAACACAACTATTGAAACACACGTGATAATGGCAAAGACCAGAGGGAAAGAAAGGAGAGCTTGGAAAGGTAGAGCAAAAGCCTCAGCTGTTCCTGCCTATCTCTACAGACATGCGAGTCCCATTACATTCTGCAAAACTGCCCTTTGTCAAGGGGAAAAAAAAAAAGCCTAAGCTGAAATTAAGATTGGATTTTATATCTATTTATGCACAAACCCACAAAGTGATTGAAAATACTCAGAAACAAAGGGCCTGATTCTATATTGTTCACCTAGTGCCCCTTTTACTAAGCTGCACTAGCAGTTTTAGCGCACGCTACAATGCCGCACGCGCTAGACGCTAACGCCTCCATAGAGCTGGAGTTAGTTTTTCTGCATAGCGCAGGGGTTAGCGCGCGCTAAAAACGCTACCGTAGCTTAGTAAAAGAAACCCCTAATGTATCAGCGCCAACAAGTGCTGCGCTAAGTGCGATTCTATGTAGAATCACGTTTAGTGCCGCCTAAGTGGCATTAGGCATCAGTCCTAACTTTAGACACACCATATTTATGCCAGGGTTTTCTTCATCTAAATACATGTACCTAAATTAGGTGCCTAATTCGAAAATATGTCCATAATCTGCCCCCCTAATCATGCCTACTTTTAGGTGGGCACTTTGGACTAGGCGCCTACTTTTTATAGAATCATGTTTTTTGAGTTAGGTGCCTTTCAATTAAGTCCAATTAACAGCATTTTATACATAGTAACATAGCAAATAAAAGCCTGAATGATCCATCTGATCTGCCAAATAGTTACACTCATTATAAATTCATGATTAAATTGAATAATCTTTTTTCTTTAATATTCCTGTCATAGACCGTAAAATCCGCCCGCTACTGTCTTTAGGTTCTGTCTACTGGATTTCTCATCGAAGCTCACTTCAACCTATCCAAACCATCTCTTTATTTGCAGGATACAGGCCATAAAAGCCTGTCCAGCACTGTCTTCATGTTCCAAATTACTGGAGTTCCCATCGAAGCCCTCCACAGCCCATCCTAAACTAAATTACCATATACAGGGCACAGACCATGCAAGGCTGCCCAGTAGTTCTTCAATTTATACCATTCATTTTCTAATTAGAGATCATCTGTGTTCATCCCATACATTTTTGGATTCTGTCACCATTTTCATCTTCATCACCTCTCTTGGGAGGGCATTCCAGACATCCACCACCCTTTCTATGAAAAATAATTTCCTAACATTACTCCTAAGTCTGCCACCACGCAACCTCAGTTTATGCCCTCTAGTTTTACCATTTTCCCTTCTCTAAGAAGATAAGAATAGCTGTACTGGGTAAGACGAATAGTCCATCAAGCCCAGTAGCCCATTCTCACTGTGGCCAAAGAGTAGCAACATTCCATGCCACCAATCCAGGGTAAGCAGAGGCTTCCCCCATGTCTTAATAACAGACTATGGACTTTTCCTCCAGAAATTTGTCCAAACCTTTCTTAAAACCAGCTATGCTATCTGCTTTTACCACAACCTCTGGCAACGCGTTCCAGAGCTTAACTATTCTCTGAGTGAAAAAATATTTCCTCCAAATCGGTTTTAAAAGTATTTCCCTGCAGTTCCATCGAGTGTCCCCTAGACTTTGTAATTTTTGACAGAGTGAAAAATCGATCCACTGGAAAATGTTTGGTTTTTAATGTCTATAACATATCACTCTATCCCTCCTCTCCTCTAGTCTCTTTTCATACATCTTTTGATGCAAACCCCTTATAATTTTCTGTGTTAGGTGCCAAATATTGGTGCCAATTAAACCTATTAACCAATTAAGTTAGGTGCTTACATTGGCTGGGTGTGCTGATGTAAGCACCTAAGTTTAGGAAGACTACATAGAATTTGCCAGTGTCTAAAATAAAAATACTTCAGTACTGAATTGTAGTTTGTCCAAATAAGTTATGGCCCTTAACTACTTAACCATATGTACATATAGCAGAATTTTGCCTTACTTCACTGCACACATTCTCTCTCATCTCTGTAGAACATTTCTGTATTTTGTCAGCTTAAGACCATTAAAACAAACACATCCTGTACCTGTATCAAAATATCAAAAACCTTAGAGACAGCCAGAGTCACTACTAAATGATTCAAATACAAACTGAGATCACTCTTGCTGCTGTATTAAGCACCCTGTCTTACAAACATTATCTTAGTTTTCTGCTTTGCTTTACCAGATTTAATACTACCAGCAGGATTTCACACCTACGTACATTTTTCTGTGCAGCATTGAATTTATTAATGGATTGTGCTGACGCAATTCCCCCAAACTATATTCTGAGATTTTTTTTTTTCTGGAATTGCTTCCTTTTTTAATTATAGTTAACTCTGATTAATGGCTATGAATAAACCTGGCAATTTGGATAAATCTGTATTCAGACAACGCAGAATATACAATAACAATTAATTATTTGCTCTATCTTTTTAGTTGCATAATCACCTGTTGTTCCAGTCTCAAATGATGAAGTTTATCTAGATATTACCTTAAATACTGACTTAATTATGAAACCTTAAGTCCAAAGAGTAAAACTTTTTTTTCATTTAATTGAGGATTTACTTATTTGGGGGGTGGGGGTTGTTATTCATTTATGTAGTTCTTTGGACAGTTTTACCCTTAAGGTTCTGCTTTAGGATAGGAGAGACCTCTAGTGGCTCTACTAAATTGCTATACTACGACCTGTGTATTCCTTCACAATTTCCGGAAAAGGGGAGAACATTCCTGACCAGTGTGGTAAAGGTAGGAGGAGAAGGAGACCCCTTTTGAAGGGAAACTGGGACTTAGAAAAACCCAGCAACATTTGAATTATTTTTCTTTGGTTTCTTATTCCTTGGGCACTCCACAATTCTAGAAGAAATACAGGAATAGCCTAATCATTAGTGTAGTAGCCTGAGAATGGTAGAATGAGAAGAGATGCCAGTGCCCCCAACAAGATGGCACCCAGAGTGGTCCACCCACTTTACTATGCCACTGCGAGAGAGGGGAGATGCTGGATGGAAAGGGGGAAAGAAGGCAGAAGCTGTACAGGAGATAGATGCTGGATGGAAGAGGAGAGAAATGAGCAGATATATGGGGGAGAGACAGAAAGGAAGGTGATAATGATGGAAGCAGAAAGAAAGAGCAGATATAGGGGGCAAACACAGTATAAAAGGAGGAGAGAAAGAGAGCAGAATGAGATACTGGGAATAAGGGTAAATAAAATAGGAGACCCAGGGTGAGGGAAAGAGATGGAAAGCTGCCTGTAGAGCGTAAAAATAAGGAAACTTGAAACTAGATGAGTTAAATCTGGACATAGATGCAGAAAAATAAATTGAAGAAAGCCAAAAGGAAAAGGAGGGGGAAAAAATCCTGGACTTAAGACAGAGGAAAGCAGAAACCAAATAAATGAATGGCCAGAACATAAAAGTAAAACAAATAATTTTATTTCTAATTCAGGATAGTGTGGTACCCATGTTTATAAAGGTTGATAAATATAAATAGAAAACAGCATTAAGATGATTTCTTTTCATTGAAATAATTTTAATACATTTTTGACCAACTGCCAGAGACCAAAACCGTTTTCCTCAGGTTAGGACAGCTTACAGTCTTGACCTGGGGAAAGAGGTGTTGGCTTCTGAGAGTTAACTGAAAAATGTTTTAAGTCCTTTCAATAGAAAAATCATTTCATTTTCTATTTGTAATTGTTACCCCTCCCCTTCCCCCCTTTTACTAAGCCACAATAGAGGTTTCTACCACAACCTGGAGCACTAAATGCTCCATTGCTGCTCCGACACTCATAGAAGTCCTACGAGCATCGGAGCAGTGTCAGAGTATTTAGCACTCCAAGCCACCATGGAAACCTCTACTACAACTTATTAAAAGAGAGCCTTAATTTGTAATGTACAGTGTGTAATACCATATGGATAATGTAACAAAAATTTTTGCTCACATCAACTCAGTCATTTGTGTATGAAAAAAAATATTTGCTCACATGAACTCGGTCCTTAGAGGGAACATTGAAGTATGGCATCACATATCTGTGGACTATTATGCTAACAAGAAAGCATGGGTAACCAGAAAAAAAAAGTACTACCCTCCCCCCCCCCCCCCCCCCCCCCCCCACACACGGCTTTTTTTATCACCAGCTGCAGCGGTAAAAGCTTCATTGCTCATAGGAATTATATGAGCATCGGAACAATAAAATACCCTAATGCAACGGCTTCATAAAAGGGTACCTTAGTGATTGGTACCATAACCACTCTGCCAGCAGCAAGAGCTCATGGTAGAGAATCTGGACTGAAAGAGAACTGTGAAGTTTTACTGGTGCTCTGCACATCCACCTCAAGAACTTCTTATGAAAAACAATGTTTCTGCCATTTACCTCCCACTCAGTGTTACATCCTTACTATATATAGCCTTGTGACCAAGAAATTTTACATTCCAAGAAGACCAAGTATAAAGACAGTTTTCTAAATTACATGCCCGATGCAATTAACAGAGGCATAAGAATTCAGGACTTTCTCAAGAAGTGCTGTCTTAAGGATGTCATTTATGCACTTGCCAATCTCTGGAAAGATGTAGCTAAATCAGTATTTAAAAAAAAAAAGTTTGGCATAAACCTTGTCCATCAACAATGTTAGATGAAAATGAACCTGTGGAGGAAGACTTTGAAGGTTTCCAAATCAGTGATGAAACGCTGATGATATCAAACCTCACTTCTTATGCAAGAAGTCTATCATCTGAAAATGTGAATAAGTTAGAGGCAACTGATAAAGTGCTGAATATTGACAAAGATACACCTGTTGTGCATTCTTTCAGTGATGGTGATATTGCTGAGTGTTAAATAAAGAAAAGTTTCAAGATAGCAGTGATGATAAAGACCTTGTGAACATCGGAGAAAAAAAATCCATATAGATATTGTAAAAATGTGTGACCAGTTAATTGATGGCATGGAACAACATGCATTTATCAATGAGCATGAGATTATGGCATATGGCAGCCAACCCAATCAAAGAGATTACTGAAACAGAATAGACAGATGACACTGAAAGAAGTCCTTAAAAAGACTGCCACTCTTCCTGCACCATCGTCAGATAGCTGAATACAGACAGAAGATGATGCATGTTAGACATTTTTGGCTAAGAATGACTATTAGGGGCATAATCAAAAAAATAAGGCATATAAAAAAATGCCTAAGTTGGCACTTGCATGTCCTAATTGCCGGGATGTCTAAGTGTCAACTTTCAAAACTGTTTTTCTGGACATCCAGTAAGACGTTTCACCTGCTGTGCATCCAGAGTTCAAGGGGGCATGTTGGGAGGCATGTAATGGGCAGACTTAGGGCATGCTTAAACTTGGACATCTTCCAGAAATAATCGAACCTTTCCCAGGATGTCCTGGATGGAACTTAGACAAGCAGGAGATAGGCCTGTTTTAGAGGTGTCTAAGTACCACAAAGGCCCCCAAACTGACCAGATGACCACAGGATGCATGAAAAATGGGAGCGGGCTTAGGCACTTGGGCCAGTCAGGGCCTTAGGCAAATCCCAGTGCATCCCAGGATGCACCAGGAAGGCCCACCATTTTGAAGAGGTGGACCTGCTGGCAAGAGGGACTGAGCATCCCTCCTGCCGACCTTCTTAACAAGCTATGGAGTTGGGGGGCTGGTGTCTGGGGCTACACTGGACCACTAATACATATACTCTCAGGAAAAAGGTCAGTTAAACTCCAATAATATTACCTCGAAATCAGAACCCCATATGGACAACAAACTTCCCCTCTGCAACACTAACAGGCTTTAATTTCACACACACACAAGCCAATCACACAACAGGTAGTAACAGGGAAAAAGAAAGGAAAGAAAGGTGGAGAAAAAGCCTCAGTTCAGCTTCATCTGGCAAAAAAAACTCCACCTTTCAAGGCTAACCCTGTACTCCAAAATATAGAACCAGTAGAAAAAGCTCTATGGTAGCCTGCAAGGAGATGTTACAAAACACACCGGGACACACAGCCCTCAGTTGTGAAAAAATGGGTAAATCAACACTGTAGCAAAGTAGTCCAGGATTCAGCGTGGAACACAGCAAAAAAAGAGAACAACTTAGCTGTTTTGGCATCCAGGATCTCTTCACCTCCTGGGCCCTGCAGCCACTGAACCCGATGGGGAACCCTCCGTTTCGCTCTGGTTGCTGCGTCAGGGGTTTCAACTTCACTGCTTCTCATACGCTCTATCCAGACCCACCAAGCTCTTCAGGCTCTCACACCACTTCACAGAACAATACCGGTGCTAAGACACTCCACAGCCTCCAGCTAGAAATTGCACACAAGCTCCACCTCCAGACACGATCCACCAATCACAGGCATTCAAACACCAAAGAAGGCTCAATCTGGGCATTCAGTCCCACAGGCTGAACAGATTGCAGAGTGAAAATCCATTTTTGCTCTTTCTGCCAGAGTAAACGCCTCCAATTCCCCCGGCGAGCAGGGTAAGCAATGTGTTCAATTACTGTGCAACGTAGAGCCCCAAATTCATGATTAGCTTCCAAACAGTGTGTCACCAATGGCTCCTCCAAGCTCCGAGTGTGCAGACAGGACCTGTGCTCAATTATTCTGGTCTTGAATTGACGATAAGTGTGTCCCACATAGATCATAGAACAGGAACACACTATAATATAAACCACCCCCTCTGTTCTACATGAAGTGGCACTTCGTAGTTTATAAACTTTACCAGTCTTAGGGTGCACAAACCTGTCAGACTCAATCATTACAGCACACACTGAACACTGACCACAACTTCTGTGGCCCCCTGTAGTCCCCATGTCCAGAACAGACAAAGCAGGTCTCAAAACATTAGGGCTAAGTATATCACTAAGGTTCCGATTACGCCCATAAAAAAATAAAGTCTGAAGATGTTGTAGGCTCGAATGTACCCTTAAGATGTTGGAGTGTTGGCGAATGACCCGCTGTGAACTTCTGGACATATGATTAAATGTGGAGACAAAGGGGACCATATCTTGGGACCGCTGCCCCTGACGGTATTCAAGTAAGGCCTCTCTATGGTTATATAGGGCCCTTTTCCTGGCCCTCGCTATCACATGGATGGGATAACCCCTGTTAACAAAGCTCTCCTGTAGTAGGGCAGATTGGTGTTGAAATTCTTCATTAGTGCTGCAGATGCGTCTGTAGTGCAAAAATTGGGCAAACGGGATGCTGGTCTTCATGGCATATGGGTGCATGCTGCTAAATTGCAATAGAGAATTACGATCAGTTTCCTTAACATGTACAGTGGTATGTATCAAGCCACCCTCAATTTCCACAGTAACGTCCAAAAACGCTATCCTTGTGCAATGGAAATTCATCTCAAATTTCAGCGCAGGATGACAAGCATTGATATAGTCTCTGAATGAGAACAACTCTTCCAAAGATCCACGCCAGAGACAGAAAATATCATCAATAAAGCGGGTCACACCCACCATCGCTTGACAAAATCTAGAGGGGTAAATAAACCGATCTTCAAAGTACCCCATAAACAGATTGGCTATAGTAGGGGCAAAAGTGGCACCCTTTTTTTCACAACTGAGGGCTGTGTGTCCCGGTGTGTTTTGTAACATCTCCCTGCAGGCTACCATAGAGCTTTTTCTACTGGTTCTATATTTTGGAGTACAGGGTTAGCCTTGAAAGGTGGAGTTTTTTGCCAGATGAAGCTGAACTGAGGCTTTTTCTCCACCTTTCTTTCCTTTCTTTTTCCCTGTTACTACCTGTTGTGTGATTGGCTTGTGTGTGTGTGTGAAATTAAAGCCTGTTAGTATTGCAGAGGGGAGGTTTGTTGTCCATAAGGGCTACACTGGACCACCAGGTTGGGAGACCCTTTCAGCAAGAAGGGAGTGGGCATCCCTCCTGCCAATCTTCAGTATGGGGAATGGGAGGTAGGGGGCTTGCCGACAGGAAGGAGAGGGCATTCCTTCTGATGATTTGATTTAACAGTAGGGGGTAGGGGGCTCAGGGGAGCTCAGCCTGGTGGGGGAAGGGGGCTATCCTCAAGGGCAGATAGGTTTGAATTGGGGGCTCTCCCTGGCAGCTGAGCTGATCGGGGCAGGGGGAGTCGCAGTTAGCTGAGCCGGCAGGGAGAGTAGCAGCCGTGGGCATGGGTTTTTTTTTGTTTTTCTTTTCATTTTGGACAGGAGGGAGGAATTGTGCCTAGCGATTGCTCTTTTGGACAAGTGCAAGGCACAGTTCCCCATTCTAGTAATACCCAACATTAAAGGCTCCTTTTACAAAGGTGCGTTAGGGCTTTAACGTGCGGAATAGCATGCGCTAAAATGCCCCGAGCGCTAGCCACTACCACCTTCTCTTAAGCAGGCGGTAATTTTTCGGCTAGCACACTGTAGCGCATGCTAATCTGGTGCGTGCACTAAAAACACTAGCGCACCTTTGTAAAAGGAGCCCTAAATCTTTCATTGATAAATCTTGTAGTTTAATAGAAGGAGAAGCTTCTTGAGAGGAAATATATTTAAGAAGAACAGGTAATGGTAATAATAATAATAACAGTTTATATACCGCAGGACTGTGAAGTTCTATGCGGTTTACAATGATTAAAAGATGCTACAGATTGAGGAGAATTAACGAAGTTAAGAGCTAGTGATAAACAGCTCTAGAGATCAGATATTGTGAACTAAGATTGTACAGGTCAGTTACCTAAATACTTCAGGAACAGATATGTTTTTAGGTGTTTCCTAAATTCCCCATAAGTAGTAAGCATAAGCAATTGTTCCAGATCTTTATCCCATAATGCTGCCTGATGTGAGAAAAGATGTTGATGATGTCTTTAAATTTACATCCTCTAACCGGTGGAGAAACAAAATTCAAGTGTGAATTTCTCTTATGTCTATTGGTTGAGAAAGAGAAAAGGTCAGTTATATTTAGAGGCTAAACCGAATAGTACCTTAAAGCAAAAACATCCAAACTTAAACTTCACACGTGCCTCCATCGACAACCAATGCAGAAGTTGGTAGGAAGGTGTTACATGATCGAACTTCTTCAACCCCAAATTAGCCTGACCGCCGCATTTTGCACCAGTTATAATCGCTGCATATTCTTCTGGGAAATTGCCAGATAGGCAATATTACAGTAATCAAGTTGACTCAGTATAAGGGATTGTACCAAAATTCTAAATGATGAAACATCAAAATATGCTCTAATAGGCCGAAGCTTCCATAGAGTAAAAAAACCATTTCTAACCAAAGAGTCCACCTGGTCTTTCATCGTTAGGCCCTGGTCCAGTATTACACCCAAAACCTTCATAGTAGATTGAATAGGATAACTAAGTTTATTGATGCACAGTGATGTTTTAGTATCAAGCGGGTGTGACGAAGCTACAAAAATGTTTGTTTTTTCTGAATTAAGCTTCAGTCTAAATTGAGTCATCCATTGCTCCATCAAATTTAGTACTTCGTTTGCCTTTGGAGTAACTTCCAAGAGAGAGAGGTAGCGAATGGGATAATGATCGTTAACTAAATAATTTTATCCCAGCTGGGTCAATTGCACATCTAATGATGACATGTAAACATTGAAAAGCAATGGGGATAATGGTGATCCCTGCTTAACGCCAGATGGATTACTCCAGGTATCAGAGAGATCGTAATTAAAATGTACTTGATAGGTGCAGGACATAAGGAAACCTCGAAACCAGTCTAACACCTCTCCTCTGTTACCAATTGCATCTAAGCATTGTAACAGATTCCCATGGTCTACTAAGGGCTCCTTTTACTAAGCTGCACTAGCAGTATAAGCGTGCACTTAACGAACACTGCTATGCCACGCGCACTAGACGCTAAAGCTTCTAATGAGCTAGTGTTAGTTTTTGGCGTGTAGCGTGGGGTTAGCGTGCGTGGCAATGTAGCGCGTGCTAAAAACGCTAGCGCACCTTAGTAAAAGGAGCCCCAAGTCAAAGGCAGAACTCATATCAAATTGCATAATCAGGGCATTAAGGCCTCTACTAAACAAGAAACATAAATTATCTAAGATTGTTGCAATTACTGTCACAGTGCTAAACAAAGATCTAAAACCAGATTGAGTTTCATGTAAAAGAGAGAACTGATCAAGATATTCCATCAATTGGGTATGTACCAATCCTTCCATGATTTTTACAAAAAATGGAATGGATGCTACTGGTCAATAGTTAGTTACTAATGCTGATGACTCTTTTCAACATATTCGTAGGAGACCTGACTCAGGGGCTTCAAAGTAAAATAACATTATTCGCCGATGTCGCCAAACTATGTAACATAGTAAGTAATAGCGATCTGCCCGATGGTATGACACAGGACCTACTCTTGGAACATTGGTCCTCGACTTAGCAGCTTAGCTTCAACGCTAAGAAATGTAAGGTCATGCACCTTGGCAGCAGAAATCCATGCAGAAATTACACCCTAAATGGTGAGACCATAGCTAGGACTGCAGCAGAGCGTGATTTAAGAGTAATCATTAGTGAAGACATGAAAGCTGCCAATCTAGTGGAGAAGGCTTCATTCAAGGCTAGACAAATGTTGGGGTGTATCCGTAGAAGTTTCATCAGCCGGAAGCCCAAGGTCATAATGCCGTCGTACAGATCCACGGTGAGACCTCATCTGGAATACTGTGTACAATTCTGGAGGCCACATTACCAAAAAGATGTGCTGAGAATTGAGTCAGTTCAATGAATGGCCACCAGGATGGTCTCGGGGCTCAAGGACCTCTCATACGAGGAGAGGCTGCGTTTAAATATATCACCGGTCGTATCGAAGAGGAAGATGATATTTTCTTTCTTAAAGGACCCTCAGCCACAAGAGGGCATCCGCTAAAAATCAGGGGCGGTTAAATTTCATGGCGACACCAGGAAGTATTTCTTCACCGAAAGAGTGGTTGATCATTGGAATAAACTTCCAGTGCAGGTGATTAAGGCCAGCAGCGTGCCAGATTTTAAGAGTAAATGGGATGCGCATGTGGGATCTCTAAGAGGGTAAAGTTGGGGGGAGTGCATCAGAGTGGGCAGACTTGATGGGCTATGGATATCTAAGAGGGTAAAGTTAGGGGGGTGGGTCTTTAATGTGGGCAGACTTGATGGGCTATGGTCCTTTTCTGTCTTCATTTTTCTATGTTTCTATGTTTACAATTTTTTGGAATTGGGGTTATTATAACGTGACCATTATTAGTAAGGAATTTTCCATTTTTTATATTATCGGTCAAATAATTCAGCAAAGTTAGTTTAAAATCTAATGGAGCTGTTTTCATAATTTCTGGGTGATAAAAGAGTCCAAAACGCAGTATGATTTAGTGTACTTGTTATATAATTTGACATAATTATTCCATTCTAAATCTTGAAAGGAACTCCAAATCATATCCGCTGCTATTTCATTTCCTTGTATGTTAACTATTTGATGTTCATATTTGTCATTTGTCGAACAGTTATTTCTTAAGTTTTTAATTTTTGAATCAAAATGCTGTGCTAAATCATTTGCTGAAGGTAGCTTAATATTATGCATGAATTGAGTGTAGCATGTGGTGTCAAATAAATTTGTAACCAAGTTGAACAGTTCTCTTGTATTGATTCCTTATGAGCTAGTATTAGATGAGTCAATTTTGGATGAGTAAAATGCTTTATGTTTTTCTTTTATCAATTTGTAGATTTTTATATTGGATCTCCAGTTGTTCCAGTCTGACAAATTTCCTGTTTTTTTTCCAGATCCTTTCCAATCATCTTACTAATTATTTCATTTTTAAAAGTTCAGTGTCAAACCATTTATTATATTTATTTGAGCAGCTTTTACTATTTCGTTTAGGGGCAATTTTATCTAAAATGGATGTGTTTGTTTTCATCCAATGATCCCAAAAATCAACCCCTTCTCCTATCTCCGCTCGTAATTCATATTGTGACCAATATTCTTCTGGATTGATGTGACCGCTTGTGAGATGTTCTTTTTTTAACCTTGGATGTGTTTTAGATTTTAAATGAGTCCAGATTAAGGGCTCCTTTTAGAAAGGTGCATTAGCATTTTTAGCGCATGCACTGGATTAGCCCGCACTATAGCTTGCACTAGCCAAAAAACTACTGCCTGTTCAAGAGGAGGCGGTAGCGGCTAGTGCGCGCTATTCCACGCATTAAGGACCTAACACACCTTTGTAAAAGGAGCCCTAAATTAAAATAAGTAAAATGATCAGACCAGATATCATGACACCAAGTACCATCAGATGGAGAGATTGGAAGGATCTAAAATCTCCTTTGTAGACATAGCTACCACATCTAAATGATGTCCTTTTTCATGTGTATGTGTCGGTAAAGGGAGATTATAATTAAGCAAAGATAGAAAGTTTTTAAAATCTTTCGCATCTGGATTGTCCTCTTCATCTAAATGTAAGTTTATGTCTCCTACAATAATATTATATGAAGGAGTAATTGAATTATGTAGAACAAATTCACAAAAGTCCTCTCTAACTTTTGTCCAAATTTTCAGTGGACAGAGGTTGCTGTGTGACTGAGGGCTTGTCCGGTTAATACTCTTAAATTAAATTATAGAATTATTTTCATTTTCTGCTTAGTTTGGAGTTGGACTTCATCTCTTTTCCCTAATCTTTGCAGACTTCTTGGGGTGAGGGAGGTTCTTTCATTTGTCAACTTTTCAGTGGGACATAAAATAATATGCAAGAAAGGGATTCTTCTAGTTCCTTATTGCTAATTTTACAGGCTAATATTTCTAACCGATTGGTCATTTTTGAATCCAATAGTTAAAATTCAAATCCTTCCTTAAAAAGAACTGCTAATCCTCCCCCTCTTCTGCCATCACTATTTAGCATGTGAATTTTAAAATTATCTGGTAGAAGAAGGTCATTTATTATTGGATCCTCTTCAGACAATAGCCATGTTTCCGTTAGAAAAAGACAGGCTGATGATCCATTTAGACCTCTTAACTTTGAGAGATTAATTGCCTATGGGAGATTCCTTTTTTTAAGGAAGAGAACTGTATTCACTGTTGCAATGTCCAATGACGTTACCAATTGCAAATGTTGATATATAGGTCCCGTAACAATTATGGGTCTTATAGTCATACTTTTAACTACTTTGCATTTCCCTTTGAAGAAGAGCAAAATGACTCACTCCGCATACCTCAATTGCTCCAAAGGGGCGGGACCTGCCCCTTTGCTCATGCTTCTTTGGGCACATGCCAATGGCCATGTGTCCATGGCCGCATTTTGTGCTGAGATGTGCTACTTGAACTGGTATCCAAGGATATTTGTGGTTGTAAGGGATTAGAATACAGCAGAAGGGAAGCCCACTCCCTCCTGCCTACAGGGCCACATGCTGCAAATTACAGGACTTCCCCCTCCCAATGCATCTTGGGATGCAGTGGGAGGGGCCAAAGGCCCTTATTGGCTCAAAATGGTTATTTTGATGTTGGAGGAGGTCCAAGATGTCAGGGGGATGTCGTGGATATCAGGAGATATCAGGGGAGGTCCAGAGATGTCAGGCTGAGATGATCCTGACAGTTGGAATCCCCATCAGCTGAGCCACCAGAAATCCCCAAAATCAGCTCAACTGATGGGGATTCCTCTGCAGTGATCAGACAAGGTAGTTGGTGATTATGTCTATAAAACTTGCTTTTGTGTGTTTTTCACGTGGATGTTTATATTTTTGAAAATGGGCAAAAAAGGTAGACGTCCTAGGGACCAAAACTTATATCTATAAATAAAAGATAGATGTTTGGCAGCTTTGAAAATGGAAATTTTTCCTACTGGGTTTGTGGAAGTCTTGCACAAAACATCCAACCTCAGACTTAGGCACACTATCGCTTATTTATGCCCCTCTAACCATTCTTTGAATGAAAAAATATTTCCTCCTATATATTTTTTAAGTATTTCAATGTAATTTCATTGAGTATCCCCTAGTCTTTGTATTTTTTTTTTTTTTTTTTTTTTGAAACAGTGAAAAATCGATTCACTTTTACCTGTTCTACACTACTCAGGAATTTGTAGATCTCAATCATATCCCCCCTCAGCCATCTTTTTCCAAGCCGAAGAGCTCTAACCTCTTTAGCCATTCCTAATACGAGAGGAAATTCCATTCCGTTTATCATTTTGGTCATTCTTCTTTGAACCTTGAATATCTGAGATCGCTGCCTCACGTAGTTCAATATCAGGCCAACTGTGTTTATTTTTTCTTTTCATTTGGAGGGGGAATGTCAAGGGCAGAGAATGGCCATGGATGTGCTAATCAGCTGGTGCACTGTCAGTACCACCACACTAACTGCTTAGAACATCCATAACATGACAGCCCTTAGCACCTCTTAAACAGCTGACGGTAAGTGCTTCCATGGCAAAAATTTTTTTTCATGTCTGTGCACTATTGCTAACATTAGCACATGGCCAGAAATAAAACAAACAGAAAAAAGTCCTTTTTGATGGCCACACTAGAAATGAGCTTAGTGCACAGGAAAGGCCCCTTTAAGGACTCGCTATGCCTATTTAGTATAGCCGCATAGTAAAAGAGCCCATTAGATTCTAAACCTTCCAGGGACAGAAAAATATGTGCTGAATCTGAAATTAACTCATTTTGAACTACTGAGAAAGATGTGAGCTAAATCCATAATCCCTTTACCTTACCAACCACCTGCTGCATCCAGACCTACTTTGTATTACAGAAAAGGGACCAAGCTATTAAACTAAGATCAGTGTGTTTCCCAATAAGTTTGCTCAATTTAATATACCTTAGAACTGCTGAAATTCAGAAGTGGGGAAAAAAACTGGAGCCTATTGTTAAACATGTGATACACACATCTCCTGGGTAAACACAATACAGTAGGATCTGGTAGTTTCTGACCTTTCTGGGACACCAACCATTTTTAGGCTCAACCACCGACTGCTATTATTCTTATCCTTTGCTAATTCTATAATTGCGCCCTGCCTTCTCTTTAGCAGTCTTTGAATTACTGTCTCTTCCAAGTTGCTAACAAGGATTGTGAACACCATCTTGTGCTCTACGCATTCTACCTTGCTTAGGATCTCCCAGCTAAACTCTTTAATCTCTTTGAGCATGGCACCCAGATTGATATTTCGTTGAGAAGCCATCTGCCTTAACTCTGGCAGCTACAGTTCCTTGAAAGTCAGATGCTGCACAGAGGCCCATGCCAGCTTTCTTTAGTTGTCACTTGTAATGAGTTGTGATTTCACCCTTTTATCATTGTCTGTGATTTTTGAGCATATTGGAATCTTTTAACATATTGAGAGAGATATTCCTCATGATAATGCCCTTAGAGCCAAGTTTATTTTTTATTTGATATACCGCTCATTAACACAGCCAATCTGGACCATTCACAAGGGTTCACAATCTAATCAGGTACTTTAAGTATTTTCCCTATCTGTTCTGGTGGGCTCACAATCTAACTATGTTCTCCTAGTTTTCATTCACTGTCTTCCCTTTTTTATTTCTTAGGACTCTCTGCCAGACACCTCCCCACCCCGTAAGGTAGCCTCCCTACCTCCCCCCCCCCCCGTATCCCCCTCCTCCACCCCCATGGGAGTGGTTTAAGGGATCTGGCCAATCGGAATCTTAGGCCATTCCCAGTGCATACCAGAATACACTGCAAGAGGGGCCTAAGATTCTGGTTGGCCCAGGTGCCTAAGGCCCCTCCTATGCACTGGGAAGGGGAAGGCCCAAAATCCGAGTTAAGACGAGCCAACCGTCTGGAGGCAGGAAGGATGCCTCTGGCCGGCCATCAGCATAAGGTTCCGGGTGGGCTGGGGGGAGTCTGGGAGGTGGGATGGAGGGGTCCAGCAAGGGTTGGAGGAGGAAGGATCCGGGGGGGCTACCTTACGGGGTGGGGAGGCGTCCGGCAGGAGGGACTGGGCATCCCTCCTGCCAGTGATGGTCAAGGGGGTTCTGGCAGGGCATCCCTCCTGCCGGCGATGTTCAGGGGGTGGGGGTGTCCGTCAGGAGGGACTGGGCATCCCTCCTGCTGGTGATCTTTGTAGAAATGTTGGGGGGGATTCCGGCAGGAGGGATTGGGCATCCCTCCTGCCAGCGATCTTTGCAGTGGTGTTCTGGGGTTCTGGCAAGAGGGATTGGGCATCCCTCCTGCCGGCGATCTTTGTGGTGATATTGAGGTGGCGGGTTCTGGCAGGAGGGACTGGTCATCTCTCCTACCGGTAGTCTTCAGGGGTGGAATGGGTTGCCGCAAAACTTATCGTGGCAGGGAGATCCCTTGCCACGATAAGCTCAGTGGCAACCTGATTCTCTAACCAGCACATGTGACATCGGCACCGGTTAAAAAATTGAGGTGTTAGGCAGGCTTAGGCCCATGTGTGATTCTCAAAAGGCTGCTTCTGAGACTGGGCGTCCTTTACAGAATCCAGCCCTAGGTGCCACAGATTTATCCTTATCCATCCTATGAAATACATCATTTTGCACTGAAACCAGGAAACCAGTTCAATATACTTAGCAAGGAAAAAAATGATTACAAATGGGTAATAACTCAAACAGACTGACACAGATAAATTGGGTACTTTAGTGAATGTGTCCTCACAGCAGTAGGGTGATCCATGGTAGTACGCAAAAAAAACAACCTTGTCAAATCTTGTCTCCACAAGGCTTATTTTTGTCTACTTGGTATGTCTTACTCATGTGTCAGATTTCATCGTGATTAGACATGCACTGTTTGTGTGTTGTGTATGTAGGTGATTGTGCATAATTAATATGTATGGCATCATCTAGTTTGCGATCTGCACCTGAAAACTTGCTCCATGGAAAGTCAGTTTGTTAGCTGTCAACTGCTAGACTGTCACGTGGACTGGATGCTCTTTGACTGGTCAATTTTCATCACTATGACGAAGGCTATAAGTTGGCGTGAGTCAGCGACGGCGGTATGAGATCGAGCCAAGATACCAACACTGAAGCACTGAAAGCACTAAAAGGCAAAGATAGTGCTGTACATTTAACAGCTCAGAAGAGCTTACAATCTAACTTGGAAAGACAGACAGGACTTCTCAGGGTTGGAGAGTTTCTAGTAGAAGGAATGATACGATGAGTGTATCTCACAGTGAGTGAGAGTTAAGAGTTGAAAGCAGCTTCAAAAGAAGTAGGCTTTTAGCTTGGATTTGAATACTGCTAGAGATGGAGCATGACATATTGACTCTGGCAGCCTGTTCCAAGCATATGGTACAGCAAGAGAGAAGGTAGTATCAAAACTCAGAAACAGTAAAAAATCCAATAACAGTCTATCATGCACACATTCACAAAGATCGTGTGGAAGGTAAAGAGAGCTAAAACATGAGTCGGGGGGAGGCCCCACTGGGAGGAAAAACCTCAGATAAAGCCCTTCCACCACTACAGCTGTGGCTAAGGTGTTTAGGCGGAGAACCTCATCGGCATAAAAACCTCTCGTGGAGCCTAGTGCGGCTCTATGTTGTGCAAATAAATTGCAAAATTAAATAGCCAAGTGGTCACAATAATTTAAGGTGTAAAATGACCTTAAATTATTGTGACCACTTGGCTATTTAATTTTGCTATTTATTTGCACAACATAGAGCCGCACTAGGCTCCACGAGAGGTTTTTATGCCGATGAGGTTCTCCGCCTGAACACCTTAGCCACAGCTGTGGTGGTGGGAGGGCTTTATCTGAGGCTTTTCCTCCCAGTGGGGCCTTCCCCACGATCTTTGTGAATGTGTGCATGATAGACAGCAAGAGAGAAGGGACAGAGTCTGGAGTTGGCGGTGGAGAAGGGTATAGATAAGAGGGACCTACCCAATGAACGGAGTTCATGGGGGGAGCATAGGGGGAGATAAGTGAGGAGAGATATTAATAATAATAAAAATGTATTTATATCCCGCAGTATCTTGCAGTTCAATGCGGTTTACATCAAGAGAAACTGTCAAACAGTGAAATACATACATGAACACATGCCTGAAATACATCACTGAGATAATTTAAAGAAATTTATCATATAAGTTTTCAGAGATCTTCTAAATGTTTGATAGGTAGAAAAAATTATTAACAATTCACTTATAGTTTTACCCCTAATGCCAGCCTGATAAAATAAAGTTTTGTCCAGGAATCTTTTATAAACACATCCTTTCAACATGGGAAATAAGAACAAAGAAGTTCCACGTGTTTGTCGTAAATTAGTACAGAATACAAAATGTTTTGAAAGGTAAATAGGTGCAAAACCTAACATCTTATAATATAGACATGAAAATTTGAATATAATCCTGGCTTCGACTGGTAACCAGTCTAATTTTTTTAATATGGGGCGATATGTTCAAATTTTTGCAGACCAAAAATTAGTCGAATCACTGTGTTTTGAATAATTCTTAATCTCTTGATGGTTTTTTTTATATAGGATCCCAAGTAAATAACATTACAATAATCCAAAGTACTTAATACAAGAGATTGAACTAATAACCTGAATGCTGAAAAATCGAAATATGACCTTAGAGAGCGAGTTTGAATTGTATTCGGAAACAGAAGGGGAGCCAAGGAAGTGGCTTGAGGAGAGGGGTAATGTGAGCGTGGCGGCTCTCATGGAATATGAGTCATGCAGCAGCATTTTGAAGGGATTGAAGGTGTGAGAGATGGCTGAGCGGGAAATTTAATGTGGACAAATGCACATTGGGAAAACTAGCCCAAATCACAGCTACCGGATGCTAGGGTCCACCTTGGGGTTTAGTGCCCAAGAAAAAGATCTGGGTGTCATTGTAGATAATACAGTGAAACCTTCCGCCCAATGTGTAGCGGCGGCCTTAAAAGAAAACAAGATGCTAGGAATTATTAAAAAGAGGATGGATAACAAGACTAAGAATGTTATAATGCCTCTATATTGTTCCATAGTGCAGCCTCAGCGTTCAGTTCTGGTCTCCTTATCTCAAGAAAGATATAGCAGCACTAGAAAAAGTTCAAAGAAGAGTGACCAAGATGATAAATGGGATGGAACTCCTCTCATACGAGGAAAGACTAAAAAGGTTAGGGCTCTTCAGCTTGGAAAAGAGACAGCTGAGGGGAGACATGATTGAAGTCTACAAAAATCCTGAGTGGAGTAGAACGGGTACAAATGGATTGATTTTTCACTCTATCAAAAATTGCAAGGGCTAGGGGACACTCAATGAAGTTACAGGGAAATACTTTTAAAACCAATTGGAGGAAATATTTTTTTCACTCAGAGAATACTTAAGCTCTGGAATGCATTGCCAGAGGTTATAATAAGTGCAGAAAGCTTAGCTGATTTTAAGAAAAGTTTGGACAATTTCCTGGAAGAAAAGTCCATAGTCTGTTATTGAGAAAGACATGGGGGAAGCCACTGCTTGCCCTGGATCAGTAGCAAGGAATGTTGCTACTCTATAGGTTTTTTGCCAGATACTGGTGACCTGGATTAGCCACTGCGAGGATGTTTGGATTGGTGAGATACCAGCTTAATTTGTTCATGGGACACGGACTTTGAAGGGACCTGATGCGGGGCCATGTTTTGGTGAGGGTGATGGATCATTGGTCTGACCCAGTAAGGCTATTCTTATGTTCTTATGAGACCTGAGAGAAGTACGTTGCAGTAGTCTAAGTGTGACATTATGACAGCATGGATAAGGATTTTGGTAGTGTGCTCGGAGAGCAGAGGCCAGATTTTGGTAATATTATAGAGGAGGAAGCGACAGGTTTTAGTAGTTTGTTGGATCTGAGTTGAGAAGGAGAGAGAGGAGTCAAAGATTACCCCGAGGTTGCAAGCTGGCAAGACAAGGAAGAAGAGAATGCTATCCACAGAAATAGAGAACAGCGGCAGGGAGAGGTGTGTTTAGGCGGAAAGATGAGTTTGGTTTTAGGCATATTCAGTTTGAGATGGCAGTAAGACATCCAAGCAGCAATGTCAGACAGGCAGACTGAGATTCGGGCCTGAATTCCTGTAGAGATATCTAGTGTGGGGAGGTAGATCTGGGAGTTATTAGCATAGAGAGGATATTGAAAACCATTAGAGGAGATCAGTATACTGAGAGAGTAAATATATATGGAAAAGAGGATAGGGCCCAAGACAGAGCCTTGAGGTACACCGATAGACTGTGGAATGGCAGCAGAGGAGGATCCACCATAGCATACACTGAAAGTATGATGGGATAGGAAGAAAACCTGGAGAGAACAGAACCCTGGAATCCCAGCGAGGACAGCATGTCGAGAAGGTGGTGATCAACAGTATGAAAAGCAGCAGACAGATTGAGAAGATGAGGACAGAGTAGAGGCCATTGGATTTGTCCAGGAACAGGTCGTTTGAGACTTCAGCAAGGGCAGTTTCTGTAGAATGGAGAGGGCAAAAGCCCAATTGAAGCAGGTCAAGAATATCATGAGAAGAAAGGAAGTCTAGGCAACAATGGTAAACAGCATGTTTGAGTAGTTTGGATAGAAAGGGGAGGAGGGAGATGGGGCAATAGTTGGAGGTGAATGTGGGGTCTAGTGAGGGTTTTTTGAAGAGAGATGTAACTATGGCATGTTTGAAAACATCAGGAACTGTTGCAGTGGAGAGTGATTGGTTGAGGATGTGACAGATGGGAGGGATGACAGTGAGAGCGATAGCTCCGAGTAGGCAGATGGGAATTGGATCAGAGGAACAGGTAGTGGGTTTAGAGGAGAAGAGAAAGTGAGCAGTTTCCTCTTTGGTGACTTCAGAAAACGAAGACAAAGTGGCAGGGGTGGCAGAGAGAGGAAGACAGAAGAGAGTGACACCTGGGGAAAGGAGGTTGGTAGAGTGGACAGCTGGAAGGGGTAGTGGGGGAGTTGACATGGTTGGGAATTCAAGGTGGATCTTGTGAATCTTGTCGTGGAAGAAGTCTTCCTTTGTCTGAGGGAGAAAGTGAGGAGGGGATAGGAGATGGGGATACTTTGAGTAGAGCTGAGTGTGGCAAGGAGACGGCAAGGGTTGACACTAAGAGAGTTACATTACATTACATTAGGGACTTCTATTCCGCCTATACCTTGCAGTTCAAGGTGGATTACAAAAGAGCTAACTGGACATTTCCAGTGAAGTTACAACAGTTTTGGGTTTATTTTTTTTGTTTGTTTTGTTTTTTTGGTTACAAGGGAGGAGAGGTACCTGGATTAATTCTGGATATTAAATTGACTGTACGTTACTGTGTGATATAACAAATAGATTACAGTTAGAGTACAAATAAGATTGAGTTACATTTCAGGGATCTGAATACTTGGTTGGTGTTTGGGGAGGAAGAGATTATTTAAGTGGAGGTTTTGGGGGAGAATTTATCTAGGAGGAGGGGGAAGGGTTGGGTTAAGATATCTGGATAAATTTTTTGAAAAGTAGGGTTTTGATTTCTTTTCGAAAAGTTTTGTAGTATTCTTGTTTGGCAAGCGAGAGGGTAGATTGGAAGGATCTCAGCATGAATTTGAAATGTACAAATACTTTCTACAATGTGGGTCCGATATTTAAAAGAGTTTAATTGGGCAAAAGAGGGGCCTTCCTGTTTAAGACATGCAGAGTGGCCTAGGAGAAGTTATTCAGCAGCACTTAATAGGGCAGTGCCGTTGAATATAAGAACATAAGAATGGTCCATCAAGCCCAATAGCCCATTCTCACGGTGGCCAATCTAGGTCACTAGTACCTGGCCAAAACTCAAGGTTTAGCAATATTCCATGCTACCGATACAATATAAGCAGTGTCTTCTCCCGTGTCTTTCTCAATAACAGACTATGGACTTTTCCTCCTGGAACTTGCCCAAACCTTTCTTAAAACCAGCTACGCTATCTGCTCTTACTACATCCTCTGGCAACGCGTTCCAGAGCTTAACTATTCTCTGGGTGAAAAAAGAATTCCTCCAATTGGTTTTAAAAGTATTTCCCTGTAACTTCGAATGTCCCCTAGTCCAGGCAGTGCAGGGATGGTTTGGGGGCAGGTTTCATGCACTCCCAGAAGTTATAAGAGCACCAACAGTATTCAGCGCCAGTGCCTGCTTAGTTAATCAGGCAAGTAGGACCACTTAAATAGCAGTTTTAACTTTGTTGGGTTTAGCTATGCAGGTGTGGAAACTGTAAGTAAAAAACCCACTAGCTTGTGCTCTGAATTAACAATTGTTTATTAATATATCTATATATGAGGACATGCGCATCTTAAATATAAACAAAGTATGTTCTAAATTCTGGTCAGAAGACAGTCTTTATATAGGGAATTTGGCATCTTAAACACGAAGAGATCACTGGAATACATAAAAATAGATTCATTATTACGGGTGCATAGGTTAATTTACCTATCCATGATATTCTCCTTCACCCCTTGACCATCTGTATCCTTAGTACAAATTTGGAGCTATAAGTTGGTCACTATTCAAATATAATTGAATTGCAATGTTTTCCTTTGCAGAAAGGCAATAATGTAATGCAAGCTCAGCAAAGGGGTCATACATAGTACATAGTTAATGTTCTTACTAGTTCCAGAAGAATCCTAGCTTAATACTAGTGATACATTTTTTTTTTCACACAGGTACAGCACTTAAGAAAGAAAATGATGCTTGTCATTGCAATAAAGAAAAATGAAGCACATTGAAATATTACTCACCTTAGCTCTTTAAAAAGGTGAAATAGAGATTCACTTCTGGGTGAACTACATTTCCTAGAATGTACTGGGCTCTTTAGCTCAAAGCAGAGGAGGTGAAGCAGCCTTAGGGAGGGGTTGAGTGGTCAGCAGTCAGAGGGCACTCTCTAAAGTTGAAAGGGGATAGATTCTGTACAAACGTAAGGAAGTTCTTCTTCACCCAGAGAGTGGTGGAGAGCTGGAACGTAGAGAATGACACGGTGACAAAATTCATCACCGTTCCCGTCCCCGTGGATAACCGTGGGAAATAATCCTATTTCATTTTCTAGTGTCTATTTCAACCTCGGTCCTTCTACACCAGCATTCTTCAAAGCAAAGCTTGCGGGTCAGTGGCTGTGCTTATGTGAGCCAAGGATAATGAAGCCATTGTGACATCACTGATGTGATTGGTTCTTAGGCACTGGTGGAATGAGGCATTATGACATCACAATATCTGCTCTGGATACCAGAGACTGTCATTCTGTAGTGTCTATTTCAACCTCAGTCCTTCTACACCAGCATTCTTCAAAGCAAAGCTTTGTGGGTCAGTGGCTGTGGCCATTCATACTCTGATTCTTCCCTCTCTCCTTAAAGAATGACATGAAGATGGTTTCCCGCGGTTATCCGCGGGGACGGGAACGGTGATAAATTTTGTCACCGTGTCATTCTCTACTGGAACGTTCTTCTGGAGTCTGTCATAGGAGAAAACACCCTCCAGGGATTCAAGGCGAAGCTAGATAAGTTCCTGCTGAACATGGACATACGCAGGTAGGGCCGGTCTCAGTTAGGGCACTGGTCTTTGACCTGAGGGCCACCGCGTGAGCGGACTGCTGGGCACGATGGACCACTGGTCCGACCCAGCAACGGCAATACTTATGCTCTTACGTTCCCAGCTGCTGACGAAGGGGTGCTGAAAAGTTCTCAGCCCAACCAAGAAGAGAATGACGTGGATAGGGTTCAATCAATGATCGGAATCAATGTCAAAACACCTAGAATTTTGTTTCTGCAAATTGGCATTTTAAAGAATTCTGTATTGAGGAAATTTGTGGGGGTAGACCTATTTGTTCACTGCATTTTACAATGTTTATTTGTGCTTGAAATTGTGGGCGTAAATGTTTTGTACATCGTTTGGGCTCCTTTTACTATGCTGCGCTAGCGGTTTTAGCACGTGCTACATTGCCGCGCCTGCACACTAACACCTCCATAGAGCTTACGTATTTTTTATGTAGCGTGGGGTTAGCGTGCGCTAATCTGTAGCACAAGCTAAAAACGCTAGCGCAGCTTAGTAAAAGGCGCCCTTAGATTTAAGCGATTCGTCAATTTTTGAAAGAAAGAAATAAAAATGAAAAATAACGGCTGTAGTGGTAAAATAACGTTCAGAATTTAGGAAGGTGGTTGGTTGGGCTGAGATCTTTTCAGCTCCTCCTCGTAAATGTGTAGGTGTCGGCACATACTCGGTTATGTTATAGAATGGCAACATGAACATGTGTGTGTCAGTACATGCACATTTATCCAGTTTAGAAATTATTTCATATTTACTTTAAAATCATTAGATGTTACTGTCTCTAATGCAGGATTTACAGTAAATGATTTCCCTAGACTTTTGTCACCGTGTCATTCTCTACTGGAACGTTCTTCTGGAGTCTGTCATAGGAGAAAACACCCTCCAGGGATTCAAGGCAAAGCTAGATAAGTTCCTGCTGAATACGGACGTACGCAGGTAGGGCCGGTCTCAGTTAGGGCACTGGTCTTTGACCTGAGGGCCACCGCGTGAGACTGACCATTCATTGGTTTACCTTCAAGGTTGCTTTAACCGTGATATCACACCTACAGCTAACATTTCTAAATTATCCCATTCTTTAAATAAGATAGAGATCGCCCATTTTCTTTCAGACTGCCTATTTTTGACTGAATTCAAAGTTCTCTCTCTTTCTGAAAAAAACTGAACTGCGGATTCTACTTTTAACACGGACTCTAAACTCTCATGTACCCTTATTTGCGCTAGAAGTTAAGGGGGAAATGAGGCAGACTTGGTATCATCAGGGTCTAGCTTTCATGAAACATTAAACTAGGAAAGCTGAAAGGCAATGGAGGAAAAGGAGATCAGAGTTGTCAAAATAAAAATGTATTGAATTGAATAATTCTCATTTAAAAGAAATTAAGCTGGCAAAACAACCGACTTTCTGTGCAAATCGGGAAATGTAGTTGTGCTTATAAGATGCTATTTTCTTGAACTAAAACTCCAAGTCTAGAGAATGATACAGGGACCCCGTCCCCGCGTGATCTCATTTTTCCGTCCTGTCCCAGTGAGTTCTATTCATGTCCCTGCCCCATCCCTGCAAGCTCTGTCCTCATCTGCACAAGCCTCAAACACTTTAAAATCTTAAATGTTCGAGGCTTGTGCAGTTAAGGCAGAGCTTACAGGAATGGGGAAGGGACAGTGACAAAACTCACAGGGATGGGATGGGGAATTTGAGTTCCTGTGGGGACAGGGACAAATTTGTCCCTGTGTCATTCTCTACCCGACTCCTCACTATTCATCAGTGTCAACAGAGAAGTTAGCTACCTATTTTCAAGATCAGGTTAAACATCTACAGAATTATTTTGCTACATCATCTCCCTTTCTTATCTTTTATAGAGATTTTAGATATTGTATACAATTCAGTGAGTCTCTAGAGACATTGGTCTCAACTTAGCCATCTACAATTGCAAGATTTTGATAAATTCATCTCTTCATTTCACAGTCTCATCACAGTTTCTGGTTGAGAAGCTGCGGTTCCTATTTCCTTCTATAGTGGATATGATACATTCTAGCCTTTAGACAGGATTTTCCCAGTCTTTTGGAAAACAACAGTGATACGTTCTTAAATGTATCTTAAAAAATAACTTATTAGATCCCTCTTCACTGGAGAATTTTCTTCGAGTTTCCAATCTACCTTTTCTCTCAAAGTTGATTGAAATGTTTGTGTTAGAACAATTGAAAGATTTTATCAGCAAAATTAATTTGCCTTCAGCTAGTAACATTCAGGAGCAATTAGAAGGCTAAATTGTAATTGTCTTCCTGGACTTATCAGTGGCTTTTGATCTGGTCAATCTGATTGGTCAATTGAAGGATATAGGCATATTAGATGCAGTTCCTCAGTGGTTCACGTCATTCCTGACAGGAATATCTTTCTATGTTTCACGCTTTGGTCAGTCTTCTGAATGACATGATCTTTGTTGTGGAGTCTCTCAGGGCTCTTTGTTATCTCTTCTACTGTTTAATTATTTGTTAGTCTTTTAGCTTTATTGATACAGGAGTTAGGAGTATATCGTATGAGGGTAGTTTGAAAAGTTTTGAAAAAAAAAAAGCAAATTACGGTAAACAACATAGATTCTATTGAGGGCTTTACACTTAGGGCTCCTTTTACTAAGCTGTATTAGGGCTTTAACGCGTGGAATAACGCCAGCATTGAGCTGGCATTAGTTCTAGCCGAATAGTGTGGGGTTAGTGCATGCTAATCTGCGTGCACTAAAACGCTAGCGCACCTTAGTAAAAGGAGCCCTTAGTCCAGCGAATTTCTAGTTCTTTCATAAGCAATTTTCCTATTATATAAAAAAAACCTGGAAACTCGCTGGACTAAGTGTAAAGCCCTCAATGAAGACTACACATTGATCAACTTGATTTTTTTTTTTTCTTTTACTAAACTTTTCAAACCACCATCATAAACCTTTTTATGCAGATGATATAGAATTGGTTTCCTTTGTAAATCCCACTTGTCCTGATGTTTCCATCATGCTGTGGTCAAGTAAAAAAATGTGGACTCGCATGTAGAACCTAGTCTTGCTCTTGATAATGAAGGTATCGCTAAATGGTTTTGATTCTGAGATTTTATGACCGTGAGAGACAATATGGAATAAGTAAGTTTGCCAGATATTGTGGCTATCCAGAAAATAAAACTTTGTGAGTCAGCACTAACAACTTAAATTGCATCTATATGGCAACTAATGGGCCTCTTTTAAAAGTGGAGTAACCCTAGCAAAACATGTAGCCCCAGTGAGAACTCTGATGGCTAGGTTCTGAATAGATTGAAGTCTAAATTATATATTGTGTTAACTATTGAAAAGATATTTTTGCATAATGCATAATTAGAATGTGAACAAGTTAAAGCATTAAAGAATTATCCAACATAAATCTAAAGGATCAGATTAGATGTAATGTCCAAAAACAGTATATTGAAGATATATTACTATGAGCTCCTTTTACAAAGGTGAACTAGCGTTTTTAGCGCACTCACCCCACTTCCCTGTGCAGCAGCAACAGCATTTCTCTCCCCCCCCCCACTTCCCTGTACAGCAGCCGCAGCAGCATTCCCTCCCCTTCCATTTCCCTCCCCCCACACCATTTCCCTGTGCAGCAGCAGCAGCATTTGCCCCTTTCCCCCATTCCCTTCCCGCGGTCTGGCCAGCTCCCTTAGTCCCTTGCCGCCCCCCCGTCCCTTCCCGCGGTCCCGACAAACCTGCCGACTGAAGCAGCGTCCGTAGCACTCTATACACGCTGCTTCGGGACCTTCTACTGCCCTAATTTACTCTGGCACATCCCGGATGACATCATCAGAGACGCAGCAGAGCAAATCAGGGCAGTAGAAGGCCCCGAAGCAGCATGTGTAGAGTGCTGCGGATGCTGCTTCAGTTGGCAGGTTTGTCGGGACCGCGGGAAGGGAAAGGGGAGCGGCAAGGGACTAAGTGAGCTGGTCAGACGGCGGGAAGGGATGGGAGGGTCAGACCACGATGGGAGGGTCAACAGTTGGGACCACGGGAAGGGAAGGTTGGCAGCAAGGGACTAAGTGAGCCGCTCAGACGGCGGGAAGGGATGGGAGTGTCAGACTGCAATGGGAGGTTCAACGGGGGGTTGGGTGCTTCGAGGAGGGGTGCCGACAAAGAACTTACTTACTGTGATTGAAGGGGGAGCCAGAAAGACTGCAGGGACCGTTTTATGCACGCATGCGCACTCCTGCCTGCCACGGACATACGGATCACAGATCACACAGGTAGGAGTACGCATGCACGCTTAGTGTTTTATTATAGTAGATGGCTGATACTGTATTTCTTCTAATTAGACTTTTTGCTATACTTTTTATCCATAGGTGTGAGGACCACCTCTGGAAATTGCCACGTGTTTTGACTCAGTGTGTTTCCAAAGGTTTGATCGGTTATAAAACATTTCTTAAAACATCTTTTTCCTAATTTACAGACAGATTTTTTAGGACAATAATTATCAGGCTGCCCGGTGGTATAAATTAATATCTGATTTCTTGAATAAAAAAACAAAATCTAGTTTCAGAGACATTTGAAGCATTGAGATAAAGCAGCATATTTGCACTTGAAGGATGAGATGTACAGCGTCAGCATCTATGAGACAAACATGGCTTTTCTTGTTACATAGATCTTTTTGGACCCCGGTTAGATTACACAGGTTAGATAGTTCTAAATCTAATAGATGCTGGCACTGTCTCTAGACAATGGGACACTGGATCATCTGTTCTATTGTCCTTTGATACTTAACTTTTGGAGGTCAATATGGGGTAAGATTAACAACATATTGGAATCATCAATTCCACTGACGTATGAGGCGGTCATATGTGGAACATTACTACATGTTAAACCCCCTATGGATCGTTATAAATGCCGTCTTTTCCTTATCATGACCGGAATAGCCATGCAGGTGGTTACCCGAAATTGGAAGAATTCTGATCGTCTAAATTTCCCTTTCTGTTGAGCAAATCTGTGCTCCAGCTATAGGTATGAAAAAATGAATGCCGATAGTTTGGGGCACAGTAATTTATTTAAATTGGTTTGGGGCCCATTGACATCTTATATTACTTCGCTATAGCAGGTCTTTGATTATGAGTCAGTTTTTGTTTATTTTCGTACACATCCAGGGAAGGGTGGGAGGGGGGCTATTTCTGTCCTAATTTTGACCTTTGAGTATTTACAATTGGGGTGGGCGGGAGGATGGAAGGATATTACTAATTTGAATAGGGTAAGGTTATTGGGGAAAATCTATGTTTCTGTGTTTATTTGAATAATCATTGGGAGGGTGGGAGGAAATGGTTGGTTATGTATACTTGTAAGTTGAATGTGCTTTTATTGACTTATTATATGTTAAATATTTGTGTTTTGCACTATTGAAGTTTGGAAAATCAATAAAGAATTTTTTTTTTAAAAACCAAACATTTTTGAGAATAATGGACATGAAAACACTGGGCAGCTACCGCAGATAAGTTTACTCACCTCGCTGGTTTTAATCTTTAAAAGTCAATAGCACTGCAACTTTTTGCTGTAAACTAATACTTTTGCACTAGCACTTTATATATTATTAATTATTATTAGTTGTGCACAAGTGAGGTCTATGATGGTGCACAACGCGACTTGAAAAAGAGTCCCGCTTTATATGTTAAGCCAAGAGCACTGGTTTCCAGCGCACCATAACTTGGACTGTCGCACTGAGACCCCACTACACTATATATATTTATTGAACTTTGTTATTTCCTGCATTTGTGGGGTTGTGGGCATTTGGTTGTAGTACTACCTACTTTTCTTGGGTTATATTTGGGGATTGGGTTAGTTGTGATTGATTGATATTCCCCTTTGGGTATTTTGAGAGTTTTGGTCATTGACATACAGCAGGCATCTGCCACGGAAGGCGTCGCTTCCAAAATTAGGCCCCTCTTGTATAATTTTAATTATGGTTTTGCTGATTTTCAATCTGTTTTCACTTTACTGATTTGTTTATTGCTTGTATGTAAATTATTTATATTGTGTTTATCAAGGGGTTTTTTTTCTCTCTTTGTGTTAGGACCCCTGATGCAAGCACTTGCTGATAAGCAGCCATTTCAAGATTCATCTGCATTGTATGGTCCCTGTGGCATTTCTACTCACGCCCATTGGCCATCTCCGTTCTTCTTTTGGCTTAGCCTTCTAAAGAGTGTGATTCTTCTTCCATGTTTTTGTCTGTAAGCAGATCTAGAATCTTACAAGACTGTGGAAAAATGGTGAAATACTTCTCATGCATTCACAGCCCACAGTTACCTGGAAGAGACATGGTTGAAGCTTTTCGAACTGTTGGAAATAATGACTAATGCATTTATTTATGGGGATTTACAGCATTAACTGTCATTATGAAAAAGATTCACCCAAGACAATGTACAGCAGATATACCTTGACATTATATTTCCAAGTTTGTTAACAGTATAACAACAGCAAAATGACTAAATTTAAGCATAAATACAATCAATGAGGTAGATTTTGAGATGACAAATTGAATCCCGGCAATAGTGAAAACAGGGAGGTTTTATGTTTACAATAACACCATGTGGACCATCTTTTTTAAAAAAAGAGCATCTCTTTAGAGGAATTAAAGTTCTTGTAAAATATAAAATAAAAAGCTATGGCCCCTAAATATGAAGCTGCGGTAAAGCTTTTTAGCGCGGGCCGTCAAGGTAAATGTTCCAACGTTCATTCAATTCCTATGAGCGTCAGAGCATCTTCCTTGTCAATCCACGATAAAACGCTCTACTGAAGCTTGATTTTATGACAAGGTTTAACTTTCCATTTCCAATGCAGTTTACTGTATTAGTTGAAAGTTATGTCAGCTCAGCTTCCTTTTCCCTAGAACTTCCCTTCCCATTGAGAAGTATCTTGGTAATTCAGAGAGTATCTTGACACACAATTTTCTATCAATTATATGTAATGGTAAATATTTACTAAAATGTATATTTTAAAATTGGCAATTAATTGAAACTAGTTATAAGCTAGAAAAAGGAGAAAGAGGCAGAATGTAAATAGGCTATTTTGTATAAGCTTTGTTACCGGTACTTCTAGAACATGTGCAGCTGCTAAAAAATGTCTAATAGCCACTATACACTAATTACCAGTATTCAGAAATACATATTTTGTTCCTTGTAACCTATTGAGAATGTATCATATTTCTAGTATTTTTATAAAAGGACCATTAATGTATTTTGTGCATATAGACTCTACACACACACAGTTTTGTATTTTACCTGGCATAGATGTAGGACTTTGAAAAATAGGGCAGATCTCTCCTGAATCTTTGATTGTATTATCTAAATATATATATTTTTCTGGCTGTTCTTCTTTTTCTGTGTTTTTGTTTATTTATGTAGGGTGGGGTGGGATGGGATAAGGGGGTATTAAAAATACAACTGTGTTTGATGACTGCCCCAGATTACGTCTCACTGAGGAGTGGGTGTATGTGCACCTGGTACAGTATAAGCAGCTAAACAATATATATCATTACATTATTTACAGCTCATTTTATCTTATTCAGTACTAAACAGCACATTAACCCTTCAAGAGCTAAAGGCGAGCGGCTCAGCTAGGCATGAATTGCTAGGGGGGGAGTTTAATGATTACTGGAAGTATATCTTCTGCTGTATGTAATTCATAAGTATGGAAATGTGCTCATTACAACAGGGATCAGCATCAGAACCGCTAAGTCCTCTCACAAGAAATCTGCTTTGTAATTATTGTCTTCATGTCAACATACTTGTACTTCTGCTGATAACGGAGGTTCTAAAAAGGATCTTGATACTGCAGTCAATTAATGTACAGCAGTTTGTTTTGTTTGAATTCTTTTTTTTTTTTTAACCCTTGCTGTTTGAGTACATCTTACACCACAGAGACCGAAAGACGTGCTGCTGGCAAGTGGTATGACCTCATGCTTTCTCATCCTTGCCTTTATTTCATGGACTGGCCTCATTAGCTACTGACTCAGCAGCTAGAGTGCACTGTAAAAGGACAGAAGAAAGAGCTCGCCCGCACCTGCCAGCAGAGATCCTCAGGAGGGTGCTAGCACCAGCCTCAGACCTACTCTGGCAGAGACAGTGCAGAGAAAGGCCGCGGGAGAGGAGGCAGGGAAGCTGACATAAGATTTCTGATCCTTAAGGCAGCCACCAGTGTCTACGCTGCTAAAGTAATCAAGACTCAAAATTATCAGCAATTTAGGTGCATTTTCTTGGTAATTAGCTTGATAAATTAGCATCTGCAGTGGAAAACTTGACATCTTCCCTCAGTTTTATATTACTTCTCAAAAACGATTACTTACTTTTAAAATTAGCTTTTATTCACCATGTAGCAAGCACATAGAAAAAAAAAATTGTGATCTTAAATACAGGGAGTAGCAGAACCCAACCAATACAGAGTCCGCAGGCTGCTTTTGTCTGGAAATTCCAGAGAAAACAAAGTATGTGTGCTGCTTCATACAATAACGAACAGATATAGTACAGTGTGTGGTCACCAGATAGTATATAAAATATAGGCTAAGCTCATTCAGTTCTTTCCCGTGTTTTGTGCTGTCTTTCGTCCAAGGTCGGGACTCTGATGGGAGCTAGGACAGGAGATACACGGATGCACAGATCATAGTGGTTTCTCTTCAATCTACTGAGCAGAGTATATGAAAAGGGATTCATTGTCTTCATTCATTTTCACTCCATTTAAAGGAGCCCAAATACAGACCGTGTGGTGATTTTGCACAGGATTTTTTTTTTTTTTTTAAGAAAAGAACAGGACTGAAATAAATGCACTGAAAGAGTGACAACCAGATCCAAGGTATACATTGAAAGAGCACATGAAAAGCACAAAGAGCAAAAGAGTACAGATTTTTCTCTCTTTTTACAATTAGTGTAAATGAGGAGAGGTACCTTCTTTATGTAGGAAAAAAAGAAAAGAGCTAAACAGAGAGCAATTACCCAGCACAGATGTGATATTATGAACTCCGATTCCATGAAATTTCATTTCAGCCATTATTTGAGGGGAAAAACACTGTACTAATAGATACATTCCTATTAATCTATATTCAAGAGATTTCATACAATGTATATTACCTTTCTGCAGCCTGCAACCTTCTGCCAGAATTTATTTTCCCTCTTTTTTTTAGGAGGTGCTTTGAGAGAGAGTATACTATGAGAACAATACCCAGCTGCTGCTGTATAGAGATATCTAATTGTCAATATTGTGGAATTTCTACAGCTTATTACTTGCATTCAGTCTAATTCTGGGCAAATTGCCAGTCACTTCAGGGACATTTGAGTGAACCACATTACACATGGTACAGCATCCCAGCTTTAAGATACCCGGCTGTTTTCCCTCTGGCCAGGGAATGTTTCGTACCAGTGCTACTGAGTGAAAAGGGGGAGGAGGGTGGCGTAAGTAGAAATAAAACAAAATTTGTATTTTTTTTTTTCAAGTGAGCTGCATTTCAGGCCCAGATGTTGGTAATGAAAGATTCAATTTAAGGATTTAAATTACAAATAAATAAAGTATGAAACAGATGTGATTTTTAAGGAAGTTCAAATTATCCGGGAAGAAAAATATCTTCGTGCATGACAAAGCAAGCGGGGATTGTCTGGAGAGTCTGGTGAAAACAATCTGCTGCGCTAGATACACCCTTAGGACAGGATTGGTTCGGAATTGGAAGGACTGGTAACGCTTGTCATTAAACAAAAATTGTGTTTAATAAAACTTTATAACCGTGATTAATCCTATGAGGCCCTAAAGGAGTTTGCAGTTTCCGATAAACACATTTGCCTTGTTTGCAATGGTAATGATATTTTGAGAACTGAATGGAATTTGAGCAAAAATAAAGGAAGCATCAGAGTAAAAAAAAAAAAAATAAAAAGAATGGTGAGATACCACCTATAAGGGCATGAAACCATCGTAAAGTTAATGAATGCCAGTCAGTGAAGGAATAATTTTGACGCTTTAGATCTGCAGCTGGATCAGCCTTGGCAATAAGTTTCATTTTATTGTATTTTAGTCAATATACTGCTTCTATTCCTTACTCATACACAGAATAGGGAGCAGCCATTGCCAAGCCAAATTTGAGACAGCTTTAAACAGTAAAAAAAGGATGGAAGCAAGGAACATTGCTTGTGTGAGGGGAAAAAAGAAAACAATGATGGTCCAGGACTTTGAACAATAGCAGAGACAACCTCAGGAAGGTGTTCAGTAGAAGTTGCCTGTCTTAGTAAGGGTCAGGAATTTCCAAAAAAGAATAGCCCGCTTGTCCGCAGAACAGCATACAGACATGTAGCCTTTTTTGACATTGAATAATCTTGGTGCTTGACCTATTATTATTATTTATTTGTATTTTGTATGCCATGATTCAATCAAAATTTGAGCATCAGTGCAAATTTGAATTAGCTAAGGCAGCTGAGACATGAATTTAATAGGAGGAGGTGCTGAAAAGTTCTCAGCCCAACCAACCAACTTCCTACATTCTGAGCGTTATTTTGCCACTGTAGCTGAAAAGAGCGCTATCTTATTTCATTAAGTGCCAATTTGCAGAAACAAAATTCTCTGTTTTGACATTGTTTCAGAAAATTGATTGAACCATAGCCACATCATTCTCGTCTTGGTTGGGCTGAGAACTATTCAGCACCCCCCTAGTAAAGCACTTTGTAACATGTAAAATAAAAACAACATATACTGTATGAAGTGACAACCAGGAGGGAAGCATAAAGTTCACAATATTATCCAAAAACTAAAAAAATATAATCCAGGTGTTGGCTAATATTCAGACTGTTTTTTTGCTATCCAGGCATTTACCTGATTAGCAGACTGAAAATCGCCTCTAACCGCGTATACAGTATACCTGCTCCATTCAGACTTTTCCGTCAGACCATCCCTGGCATTAATCCAGTCCAGGCAACAACAGGGGTACCCTCTTCCACTTGAAATCATAATCAAAAAAGCCAATAAAGTAGAAAAATAATATCACATGGAATAGTGCTATAGGTATTTGTTATTATAAGGTCTTATAAATTGTTACTTTTTAAAAAAAAAAATCAGTGTAAAGATAGCTAATGAGCAAAAGTTAGTAAGCTATAACCACAACAGCCACAACAAACTGCTTGAACGTCAATAAATACACCATTGTTTGCTTTTCATTTGTATAATGTGCAATGTGATAGAAATTCAACCACGTGTCCAACAGTGTTAAAAACTGTCCACCACGAAAATCGTATATTTCAAACAGGAAATAACACCAGCAACTTATCTTTATAGACAAGATGCTCAAATCACCCAATGCCACCAGTAATGTTTGATTCTTCAGCTGTCATTGACACTATGTGGCTCCAATCATAGCCGCAGCACTCAAACCCTTTGGCATTTTGGCAGAAACAGCACCTGCTTCCGGGGTAGTCATCGCAAATGCCTTGTCGCCATCTATCCCATATATCTAAACTTACTGTGAAAAAAAATTTGAGCAGAACACCACAGCAAAGCTTTTTAATAGACAAGAGCTTGCTTATAAATTGCTAATAAACAGATTCTGTAAATGTCAATCAAAGGTAGGCGCCGGTATATTAAGCCAGGGTTGTCTTGGCCTAATATACCAGCCCCTAAGGTAGACTCCTACCGGCACTTAACTCAGTCACCGAAACCCTAACCATGCCTACTTTCTGTGTAGACGCTGGTAGGCGCCTCAGTGTAGACGCCAAACGCGAGGTGGTAGGTGCCTACTGGCTAATAGTTTAAATTGTTTTTTAATCAGTTTGTAATGGCACTTTTAATTATCAGCATCAATTAAGCCAATTAAAATAATTTTTAAAAAAAATTAAGTTAGCTGCCTAGATTGGTTACATTATCCTTCCCAAAAAACCCACAATAAAGGTTACAAACCAGACTTTATAATAAGCAATAGAAAAAGGAAAAACAGCCAAAAGATAATAGCAAAAACCTGGACACCCGTAATGTGGTCAAACAACTTCCTAGCACATTTCACCATCTACTGGCAAGAACAACAAAATAAGAAAATTGCCCCCCCCCCCAAAAAAAAAAAATAAAAAAAATAAGAGGTAGCTGGTTTTAAGAAAGGTTTGAACAATTTCTTGGAGGAAAAGTCCATAGTCTGTTATTGAGACAGACATGGGGGAAGCCACTGCTTGCCCTGGATCGGTAGCATGGAATGTTGCTACTATTTGAGCTTTTACCGGGTACTAGTGTCCTGGACTGACCACTGTGTTCCCTTGCAGACTCAGGGAAGGCAAAGATATACTTTTATCTTTTATATCTTAGTCCAGTTCAGCAGTCTTTACTCTTTTGACAAGTCTTTCTTCCTTTCGTACCTGAGCCTGTTCCCTCACAGGATCAGGGAAGGCAAAGATATCATCTGTACTTTTATATCTCAATCCAACTTGAGCAGCCTTAGTTTCTAGGCAGTTAACCATATCTCATAATCCAGCTCAGCACTCTTTATTTTTTGCTCACAGAGCCAGCTCTCATAATATTCAAAGGATATAAATGCCTTACCCAAGCCAAACAGACATTAGCCATCTCACATAAACAGATCTCACATGCTCTCTTCATTCCCAGGGGTCTGATTCAAGCCACTGCTAGGGAAGTCTCTCTCCTGGAAGCCTCTCCCTCAGGACCTCCCTGAATGACTCCACTTTAGGCCAGAAATCCCGCCCCTCTGACTCAGCAGGGTTACATATACTTTCCTCTAGGTAGCCGACTCTTACCTAGTGCCCTCTGTTGTCCAACAATATAATAACCATATTAGTGAGGGAGAACCCTTTACTCCCTCACTGGTCCTTTAGGCCACAATCTCAAAAGGATTTCTCCAACCTGGCTCTACAGCAGTAGTTCTTATCCAATCCTTGGGACACACCTAGCCAGTCAGGTTTTCAGGATATCCACAATGAATATATATGCAATGGAGGAAGTGCTTGTAAATTTATCTTCTGAATATTCATTGCGGATATCCTGAAAACCTGACTGGTTAGGTTTGTCCCAAGAACTAAGTTGAATTCCTGGTCTACAATAAAACTTTTTCTTTTTTTTTTTTTTTTCTGAAACTTGCATCTTCTCTTTGCCAGTGCTATTATTTAATTAACCAAGCTGCCTGAAAATCTTTCATTTATTCTTTTCAACAGCTAGTGCATAAATAAGTCTGAAAGGGTCAGATTCTGTTTAGGACACCCAGTCTCAGAAGCCACCTAAGTGGCTTTTGAGAATCGCACACACTTTGTACTCACAGACAGATGCCTAAGCCCGCCTAACGCCATGATTCTCTAACTAGCGTCTATGTCACAGGCGCCAGTTAGAGAATCAGGTTGCTGCTGAGCTGATCACAGTAAGGGAATCTCCCTGCTGTGATCAGTTTAGCGGCCGCAGCAAGGAACCTGTCACCCCTGCAAAGACTACCAGCAGGAAGGATGATCAGTCCCTTCCTGCTGGAACCCCCGAAACCGTGCCCCCCCCACCCCTGAATATCCACGGTAGGAGGAGTGTCCAATTTCTCTTGCCGCCGCCCTGCCAAGACATCCACCGGCAGAAGGGATGCCCAGTCCCTCCTGCTGGAACTCCCCCTCCCACAAGACATCCTCTGGCACCCCACAGGAGGGGCCTTAGACACCTGGGCCAACCGGAATCTCAAGCCAATGATCTTAAGGTGGGAGGTTCTGGAAAGAGGTACTGGGCATCAGGGCAGGATTAATTCGTCAAGGGCCCCTAGGCACACAAGTACACTGGGCCCCCTGCCCCACCCCACCATGGGCCCAGGCAGAAACAGGAATCTGCGTCAGAGGGAAGCTTTGGGCAAGCAGCATCGCTTGCACAATTACAGTTCCCATTGCCTTTCTTACCCACGTTGCTTGCTTGTCTTACTTTCAATTGATGGGGGAGCCGTGTTACCGATCGGGATGGGGCCCGCATTGCCGATCGGGGGGGCCCGCGTTGCCAATCGATGCTGGAGGGGACCATCGCCGTTTGGAAAAAACAATGTTGATGCCCTCCTAGATTGGGTCCCCCTGACCATTTCAGGCCCTAGGCACGTGCCTACTTGCCCTATTGGTTAATCCTGCCCTGTTGGGCATCTCTCCTGCTGGGGAGTGACTCGGGGGGAGATTCTGGCAGGAGGGAATGAGCATCCCTCCTGCTGGTAGTCTTCGGGGGGGGGGGGGGGATGAATGGCTTTCTTGCCACAGCTGCTAAACCGATTGCCGTGATCAGTTTAGCGGCCGCGTCTATTTGAAATGCACATTTCAGGCGCCTATCACGGCCCTAGGGAGACGCCTACGGCCACCTAAGCTCACCTAAGGCAACTTCTGGATGAAACCACACCCAAGCCTAGCCTTGGGTGAGCCTAGGTGGCTCCTTCCCTAGGCTCGCGAAGACACCTACAATGTAGGCAGCCTGCCTTAGTGTGTTTTTTAAAATATAAACGAATGTCCCGATTGGCTAGTTAGCCAGCGGTAGGACGCCTACCACCACCTACAATCAGGGATGCCATTTATAGAATTTGCTCCTAAGTGTCCAAATAGAAATATTATAATGTAATATGTTGGTACTATGGTTATGTTTGCAGGTTTTTCATTTGTTTAGGTAGGTTCAGTGGTGATGCACAAATGTAACAGTATAATAACAAAATAAACTTATGTCCTGTGATCAATATAGCTACAGAAATGCCAGTCACAGCAACTTAAAGCTTTACAGATTTGATCCAAAGAAACAAATTTGTGGGCTAATTCCTGCTGTAAGCTTAGCAGTATATATTTTTTGTGTCACTAAAAAAAAAAATAATAATCTAAATCCTGCCTTGTACTTCAGCAATATTCAATCGTATTTTTTTCAGTTATATCCATTTAATGTACTTTTAACTTCTGTATTTTGAAGAACATATCTCCAGATATTTTAGTTTTTTCTGAATAGCAGCTGTTAGGAAATGGGATAGTCAGTAGATATTTTTAATGGCCAAATAAATATTAGGGGTATGCAGGATGATATATCGTTATCTATGCTACATAACTCTCTCTTTCACCCATTGTTGGCCTTCCAAGGTTTATTTTCCCACATGCATATATAAGCCTCTTATTTACCTTCCATAATCCCTCACATAGAAAAATCTCTAGAAGGTCTCATTGCCTATCGGGGCTTATTTACTGTGCTGTACCAGTGTTTCATGCAGTTTTGATCTTGACATGAGCGATATTGAAAACACTTATGCATTTAGAACTGGGGGCATGGAGGTGAAGTCTATAGAGAGGCATCTATTTGGAGCCTGTTCTATAAAGGAAAGCAGACATTTTCTTTCTTTTATACAGTAGAGCACCAGTATAATAGGCCAGATGCACACATATATTTTTAGGCACAAGTCAACTGAAAAGTTTCCAGCCTAATTTAAAAAAATAAACATTTTTAAGGTGGGGGGGATGAAATTTATTTTCAACAGTCTTCCTTTAATTCAGTACATTTGATACAATGTTTTTCCAGACCTTTGATGCCTTCAGTAAAATATGAACCATCTAAACTAGAAAAATAACTATTTACAGCATCTATGACTGCAGAATCTGAAGACAATTTCTTCCCAGACAGCCTTTTTTTCAGGTTCAGAAACAGAAAGAAATTGCATGGAGCCAAATCCAGAGAGTGCAGTGGATGGGAAATTAATTTGAACCTCAATTCATGCAATTTTACCATCATGATTGTTGATGTGTGAGCTGGTGAATTATCCTGGTGGAAGAGAACTTTCTTCTTGGCCAAATGAGGATGTTTTGTCATGATTTCAGCACTTAGATGTTGTAATAAGCCAGCATAGTATTAGCCATTGAGGTTTTTCCCTTTTCCAAATAGTCAATAAAAATTATCCAGCGGAAATCCTAAAAGATGGTCGCTATCACCTTCCCAGCCAACAGAGTCATTTTCGTTTTCTTTGGAGTCAGTTCATCTGTTGTTGTTTGGATTGTTATTTTGTCTCAGGAGTACAAGATGAAACCAAGTCTCATCCACAGTCACAAAATGCCCTTAAAACTCTCAACGCATTTTCAAAATGTCCAAACTCATTTTTGGTCAATGGTTATCAAACATGGCACCCATTGTGCACTCAACTTCCTCATGCTTAAATATTTATGTAGGATGGTGTATACACATTCTGAAGAAATGCCAGCAGCCTCTGTTATCTCATTTAGGGTCAATCAGCGATATTCCATCACGATTCGGTGAACTTCATCAACCATTTCATCAGTTGTTGCTGCTTTTGGATGTCTGGAGCATTCATCATCAACAATGCTTGTACAGCTATATATAAACTCATAAGCTCACACTTTCACCACTGAAAATGAAGGAAACATTGTGTCTAACTCAGATTTAATTTTAGTAGGCGATTTTTCCTTCAAATGAAATAATTTTATCATGGTGCAATACTCAATTTTGTCCATTTTTTATATAGTGGAGCCATTGTTCACTTTAAAAGGCAGACAATGCAAAACTAGACATCAGACTGACTTTAAAATCTAGCTCAGTGTATCTCAAACTGTGTGCTGAGGCACACTAGTGTGCCTTCTAAGATTCCAAGTGTACCGCAGCACACTGAGGAGAAAGAGAGGCTGCCAGCTGACTTCCCTATACGGTACAGTGCAAGCGCTGTCTGATTTGCCAAAGGCCTGCATGTTCTCCCTTCTCTCTAGCGTATTTTGGCTTCCCCCTCTAGCCTCCCTGTCTCACATTTAAAGCTAATTACAGCAGCCCGCAGAGGATCGCTGGTAGGTAAAATGATTTTACTTTCAATATAGTGATTGAAATGTCATTTTGAGAATTTATATCTGCTGTGTACAGTACGGTATATTGTGTGTATATGAAAAATGAATGGAAAAAAATTGCATTACAATTAGTAAAGAGGATGGGATCTGGGGCAGCGCTTGGTTGGGCCTAGGGAGGTCTGTGGTTGGGGTACTCAGTTGATATTTGTTAGACTTAGGGGATACTCAGCTTGATGCTGTAGGCAATCAACTGGTGTCAGTGCTTCTCCTCCTCTCCGGCCCTCCTCCCTGCTGGCACCCCCTACTGGTGTCTCAGGACCCATCTGGAGGGCCTCTGCACTTGTGCAGACGTCAACATGTTGATGTCATGCATATGGGTGATGTCATCACAGCGACATCCACGCACTTCTGGGTGCCTCAAGCCATGGCCTCTACCTTTAGTGTGCCCCAGCTAGAGAAAGTTTGAGAGACACTGATCTAGCTGTAGATGTTTGTAACACCATTTGTCAGACAACTAAAGAATTGTAATGCTAATCTTGCTCTTTCTTGGTCAGGCTGGAAACCTTTCAATTGACCCTCGTATATACCACTTACAAAGATGACAAAAATGAAAAAGCAGTCACTGGAGGACTTTCTCATTGAACAATAACACTTGTGTATCACCAACATACAAATTTTTAGAATGTGAAGTGAATCCTCTCTGTTAGGTAGTAACCTCTAAAGAGCAAAATCCCATAAGGAAAAAAAGCTCTAATGCTTAACTTCGGCCCGGTTATTCCCAATGTGAGAATCCTTCTCACTGTTTAGGCCACCATCATAGGATATCACTTGTGCGCTAATTACAAAATTGTGAGTGTATCACAGGTATAAAAGGTGCCTCAAATCAAGTAATAAATGAAAATAAACCTAATATGTTTCCTCCAACAAGAGAGTCTCCCAGAGATGGCAGCCCAGAAAACAAAAATGAAACATTAAGCGAGAGAGCCAAACTTATCTTCATGCAAGGGGCTTGCCTGTAGCTTCACCAGGAGGATGGCCATTCAGCACTATTTCATGCACCTCCTTAGATGAAACATGCTATTCTTTAGGCTCTACCAAGCTAGGTTTCAGGG